>NW_027041826.1:951077-1288904 GCF_033297395.1 Canariomyces notabilis
TAGGGAGGACCTTCAGAAGGTTCTCCAGTAAGCAATGCAAGCAGTTGTCTATACTACTGTGTGAACACTTGCTTGTGTCAACTGTTGTAGACCCTTTGGCTCTACCGAACCTCACCCCGTTGTTACGAACCTTCAGTCTGAGGAGTCCCTTTCAGTGGTTAGGGGACCGAGATTCGTCACATAATTAAACTTCATTGTATACGATTGGAAGAAGAAGCATGTAGAAGAAGTTTGTAGGGAAGAGTTTACTTAGTTATATACATTTAATTTGTAGATTTGAATACGATTTACAAATTCTATATTATTCAGATAGCCTGGCTGTACACCTGGGGTTTGCCTAGTAATTTTTGGTCGGTGAAGAGTTTTTGGAAGGAGTACGCTCGGCGCCTCCGTAATCAGAGACATATCAGGCATTGTGTCGTCCCTTCCTTGTCTCCATATGAAAGCCGAACTTGCCTTAGTCGACCAAAGCGGTGCAAGCTGAAAGCGTCCGAGCAGACGCCAAGATTTTCAATCAAAACTTTGGTTGTCAGGTTGTTCTCAGCAATTTCTAAAGACACTGGCTAGATTGATGCATCCCTGGGCTCGCTGGCTCTGTTTGATTTTCACTGCCCACTCATTACTTCCTCCTTGGATTTTCAGTGTTTATCTGCATCAGTAATGCCCTGAGGCAACATATGCCATCAGGTGTGACTGTGCCAGTGCTGGTAGGCTGGCAGCACTCATAGAACCTATGTAACGGCTACATGGGAACATCGCGCTATGGTGTGTGAGATGATCCCAGAGGTTCAAAGTTGAGAGGGTAAGCCAATGGGAAGAAGCATGTTAGGTTTCGTTGCATAGGATGTTCTGCTTCCCCATTCCCGACACCACTCCAGCCGCTGCAGTGAGGACTCAGTAAAGCACTTTGCCGATTTCTTATTCCTTTCTTCGTGATTTCCCCACGAACAAAACAATGATCGAAATCAAACCTGCTTCGCACCTTTGGCCCCAGCGACTGACTTTCCGCATCACTACCACTTCAGCTTTTGAATGATTGAATCCTCAAGAGCACCGCGATCACATCATGGAATTGCGCTCCCGGAAACAAAACTCAGACGAAAATCGTAATTTCTGCGTGTCTGACTATTTCGACGACGGCGGTGGGATTTTTATTCAGTTCAAACTAGATGATGGAAAAGACTGCGACTGGGAGGATGAAACCCACTTGCTCTTTGCCAAAGTAAGTCCTTGAATGCTTAGCCTAGTTTGCAAGACCTCTACCCAGTAAGATAGCTGACACGAGACTCAGAATGGCCCAAAGAGCTACACCATCCAGGTACCCGATGGAGTTCACGCGGAGTTGCAGCTGTTGTGCAATGCAAACTTCACACTTCAACCTGTTCAGCAAACTGGCACTGGAAATGAACGAATATTTGTCGACATTGCTGGACCGCCAATAGGAAAGGCTACTGTCCGCACCTATTACGATTTGTTCTATTTGACCGCGAAGATTGGGGCGCTTGGCCCTTTGCCAGGCCCGGGTACTTGGACCTTGAATCCAGTTTTCGATCGGCAAAGCGACACTTTCTGCTTGACCGTTACAGGCAGATCTGGAGAGAAGTGCCTTGGCGACAGTTGTCTGAAATTTCCTCTACACGTTCTTCAGGACTCGTGGAAGAGCTCGTGGAGAATATGGGGTATGATCAGCGTCGTCTGGAGCGAGATGGAAAAGGTGTTTCCGGGCATCTGTGACGAGCAGAAACTATACCTCACCGGTGTCACCGGCATCAATGGCAAGCCGAGAGCTTCTCGCGCAAAAAAGAAGGCCCCATCCCAAACCCAAACGGTCCCGGAGGTCGTAGAGGACTCAGAGGACGAGCCTTTGGTCAGGAGCAGCACGAATGAAGTCAAGAAACCAAGTCTATGCCGAGACTCGACGGAATCAACCGACGATTCTGATTCAGACGACCATCCGCTGATCAGCCGCCGCGGCCAAAGTACTACCAGGAGAAGGCTATCCAAGCCCGGTTTTGACTCCATGAAGGTGTCCTCCACAAAGAAGAAAGATTTGAGCGCGGCGCCGTCTTGTTCAAAGGTTGAAGACCAAGTCGTCGTGAAACTCCCGAGTCCACCTTCCGATACTGACGCCACCGAAGCGGACGACCGCTTCGACGCAGACTTGTCCTGCCCATCACTGGACTACCACAACGGGACCTGGAGAAGCGTCCTGCGCAGGCCTATCCGACTGAGGCCGGAGATGTTCATTGACCCGACCCCGCTGGTTCCGCACCCGCCAGACTGGCGTGTACGGTCCAGGCGGGCGGTTCTGCGGCGCGAAACAAGTCCTTCAGGAGAACGGAGGCTTGTGGTTACCATTCCATTCAACCCTTACAACTTGAAGTTGCCGAGAAGGGTTAAATGGTGGCTGACAGCCTCAGGATGATTGTAGGATGGAATATATCTATGAGTTGTGAAGGGTGTAATACCACGGTACGGTTGTACTGACTACTGAGCTTGTTGACGGAAACCTGGTCAAATCAGGAACCAACTTGCCGTATCATATGCGGTAAAGCGGTCAGATCTGGGTTGGATGGAGTCAGGTTGTGGGAATGATCATGGAGAACTCCTTGTGGAATAGTCGCATAGGGCGAAGTTGACAATCCGATACATTGTCTTCTTTTGTGGCCGCTAGATTCGGTTGTTCGATCGATGGCCAAGGCAGATATCTTCTCCTGTATCGGTAGAATCCTGATCCAGCTTCCAGGTTATACCGGGTATTGATTCGGACAGACGTATCCAAACAGTGCCAGATCCCCGTCAGTCACCAACTACCCACAAACTGCGCCCTGAAACTCTCCATTCCACCTCACCCCACCCATAACTGCAACCGCTACCGCAAACCCCCCAAGCACGCTCGCACCACCGTACACATAAGCATGCCGCTTCCTCAGCGCAGCCAACTCAGCAACCCAAGTGGAGACGGTGGTCAGACAGCCACAGAACCCGTCCTGAACGCCCCCTTTGAGGATTTGGCAAGCCACCATCACCCCACCCGCGGGCAGGTGCGCCAAGTCCCACGCCACAGCCAGCACCACCGTGCCCAGCATATTCACCACAAAGGTGCCCACGGGAAAGGAAGCCAGCCTGCCGTTCAGCTTGAGCGATACAAAAAAGCGCAGGAGGCACCCCAGCGGGGCGAAGACCAGCGCAAAGGTTGCCGCGCCGCGCCAGGAGGAGCTGCTGTCTGGGGAAGGTGTCTGTTGTGCCCGGTCCGGCGGCCAGATGGACAGGAGCACGGCGCCGAGCCAGCAGCCCCAGCCGAGGAGCACGGCGAGTCGATCGAGGACACGGCAGGTAAACCAGGCGGGGATGGATGGGAGTAAAGGCGCGAGGGCGATGGCGAGGTGGGCGCCTAAGAAGAGGCCCGAGAGGGATAGCGAGATGGTGGTGATGAGTATGCTGAGGAGGGCTAGGAAGGAGTAGCCCCCGTTTCTGCTTGGGGAAAAGTCACTGGTGGTGGGGAGGTCGTTGGACATGGCCAGGAAGACGTCGCGGATGAGGGCTGAGAAAGAGGTGAGGGACCCGCAGAAGCCGGTTGCTAGGCCGATGTAGAGGGGGATGGTCTTCTTGGTGGCAGCGGTAGGGGGGTTGGGAGGAGTGGCAGGTTCGTTGGATGGGCTGCCGCCGCTTTCTTCGTCTGGCTTGTCTCGACGTTGTTCGGGCGAAGCGAGCACTTCGCGAAAAAGCATGCGATCTTCTGACAAAAAGCCCATGACTAGGCTGCCGGCGAAGTTGGGCCATATGGAGGAGAAGATGACGGGCGTTCCCGGGTATGTGGTGAGGGCCTGGAGCCCGAGCCGGGCGAGTGTGCCCAGGATAGAGAACAGGATCAGGTACGAAACGGTGTACAGCTGCGTGAGCAGCCGGGATATCTCAAACTTGGCTTCTCTGGACTCTTTGGACTTCTCTTGTTCCGGATATCGTCGTGCTAAGAGCCGCCTTGAAAGCCTTTGCTCCTGGATAGATTCCTCATGCCGACTCCTGACCTGCTCCAGGGTCTGGAGGTGGCAGATGGGCTCTTCGCGCGGGTTCTGGATGGGCGAGACAGCCGCTAGCTCGTCCAAGTTGAAGTAGCTGTCCGGCGCATCGTAGTCTGCTGAGGCAGTGGATGCCCGGTGAACGGGGGAGTGGCGCCGTTGAGGTTCAGACAGGAGGTTGTCTGGATCGACACCAGGGGTCGAAGGTTCACCAGCGCCCCCGAATGGTCTAAGCCCATCATGCACCGGAGATTTTGCTGTATCATTATCACTTCGGATGCCATTTGATGTCGTCGCTTTTTCACCGCTGCTGAGCCGTGCCATTTCGCAATTCAGTCTAGCTCTTTCTCTTCTGCCGCCACAGTCCGAACCAACAAGGAATCCAGCATAATCGCCTGGAGACTAATCTCAACTGGCATCAAGGACAATGACCTAGAGGGGTCCTGCAACATTGGATCGGCCTGCGCCTCCACGGTCTTGAGTCTCCCATCGTGTCTCAATATCTGGAGAGAGCTTGAGGTCGGGAAGTCGGTCCCGGAATTGCCACGGATATATAAAGTACTCACGGAGACTCAGGAGAGAAACTCATGATGACGGGCCGAGATATTTGTGGGCCCAAGAATCAATGCTACCTTAGGCGGTCCGGAGCTTAGCGATGATAGCCCTGCATGCTAGCGTTATCTTATCAGCGAATGGGTCCTCCATATCTTAGCTCCAAGCGCCCCGCCTTCCAGGTTCTAACATCCCAGCTAAGCTGTCACGCGGAAGCAGGTCACCGACAGTTGAGCTTTGTCCCGGGTCTCGGTCCTGGCGATGGAGGCTCCAGAAGCAGTGTCCGAAAGCAACGCGAATAAGGTACAGATTACCGGCAGGTTGGTTGTTGATAGGGAAGACGTATATCCGGCCTCAGGGAACAAAGCTACAAGCATATCGTTCACCAACTGGCGGGTTGACATTGAGTGCAGATCCAACCTCAACTGAGGAGCTACTTAGGGATACATATATAATCTGGTCGGAATAGCGGTGCCTGACGGGCCGGTCCCAGTCCACCGCACCTTGACTACACCTCAATTCCGAGTCGTTGTCATCTTTCCAACTTGTTGATGTTCTACTGTCAGCTCTCTCGTCCTCTCAGAACCACCATCCCTCGCACCACTCGGTAATCCGTCAAGATGTCTGCTCCATTACCGCCCAATGTCCATGTCTCCCAGCATCCGTGTCTTCTCGCAAAGCTCAGCCAGCTGCGGTCACACAGCACGCCGGCGAGGGAGGTCAAGACGCTGATACACGACATTGCCTTGATCGTGGGCTGTGAAGCGCTCGGAAAGGTGCTCACTTCTAATCCCGGGCCCACGGTCAGTATTGCATTCCCTTGCGATTGGGTCCTCCAACGCACGATCAACCATGGATTGACTGACTGACGCCAAACCGCTTTCTGTAGGACAAAACCCCTCTTGGTTTCGAGTACCAGACGTCCGAAATCCTCCCAGCAAGCATTTCCTTGGTGCCCATCCTACGGTCCGGCTTGGGCATGGTGGAAGGTATGAACACCACAGCTTCGTAAATTCGTCCACTGACACGTATCTCAACCCTCAGCAATCCAAACCCTCCTTCCCTCCCCCGTCCCAGTCCACCACCTCGGCCTGTACCGCGAGCCCGAAACCCTCCACCCGGTAGAATACTACAACAACCTGCCGAACCACATCTCGGTGGGCGGCTCAACCGCCTGCAGCTTGGCTATCATCCTTGACCCGGTCATCGCTACGGGCGGGACCTGTATGGCCGCCATTGAGACGTTGCGCCAATGGGGCGCCGAGCGCATCATCGTGCTGGCCGTGGTGGGCGCTGACAAGGGCGTCCGTGAGGCCGCTGCCTCGTGGCCCGACGGGGTTGAGGTCTGGGTGGCTGCTGTTGATGAGGAACTGACAACGCATGGAATGCTGAACCCTGGTCTCGGGGATGTCGGGGATAGGCTGTTCTTGACCATCGGGAAGTGAACAAGTTTGTATGCGTGGGGTCAGGATATACCCGGAGAAGGGGCATCTATGGGAGGAAAATATGGCGCCCTGCTGCCACCTGATGGTATTTGAAAATTGCCCAGAGCATGAATGGAATATCTTTGGATTGGATAATCAGATTGATGCGGTGGAATACATCATGAACTAGACGCGAAGGGTATCCATACATTCTGCAAGTCGTAATACAGGAATCATGGCTGGTCGCTAACTTGGTGCGTATGCCTCTTCGTCCACCAATGTGCCCTCTTCCCAGCAATCTTCAATCCACTTTGCCGTGACGATCCTCGGCACTGTCCTCCTGGAACTAACCTTGTGCCTCACGTCGGCCGCCACAACCTTTTCAGATGCAGCCGTGTCCTCGCTGCCACCAACCACTACTATATGCGTAATTCCGCCGTCCTCAATACTCCCGGCCACTTCTCCGTTCCCAAATCGGACGTAGTTCCCCAGCTTGAGCGCCTTTCCCTCGGATACGCCTTCTCCAAGGGCAAAGTGTACCCGACACCTCCTGAACATGAAGCTTGGTAACTCGTCAAGCCCATGACCATGCTCCTCGAGTTGCTCGAGGAATTCGTCCACGTCAAACCCTCTGCCATCACCGTCAGGCATATCCATCCCGCCCAAGATCTCCCTCAGTTCCTCGACGCCCACATCCCGCGCGTAGCTATCTCCAAATTGGTCCGTATTATCTTCGACGACTCGCATCATTTCCTTCGTCGCATGGAACAGATGGCCCGGCTCAAACGGAAGCAGGAAGCCCTCTCCGCCGCTTTGCTCCAGACAGTCAAACACCCACCTGGGACGCACAATATCGGCGCCGCCTGCCTTCTTCAGGCTGGCCACTTTGACGACGTTCTTATCCGCCAAGATGATCATGCCGGAACCTGTGTCCGGCGATTGGTGGATCCGGCCGCCATTCTCCTTGATTAGCTTTTCCAGCTCGGCTTTGGATACCTTCTTCGGATGGAGGGCCTCTGACAGCACGCAAAAGTCTAGGCCAAGGAATAGCTCCGTCTCCTTCTTGACGTCCAAAAACTCGGCAGGCGCTGCACCCGGATCGGCGCCGGCAATGACGAGCTCCTTCTTCTGCCGCTTAGCCGGTTTCCGCTTGCGGCTCTCCATTTCCATCGCCTTGCGCTCCTTCTCTTCCTGCTTGACCTTCGTGCGGATGGCTTCGAAGTCGTCCATGTCCATAGCCGCGTCCCAAGCCTTGTCGAGACGCAGCTTCTGGAACCGAGGAAACCGCAGCGTCCAGCCCATGGCGAACTGCTCTGATGGCGCAAAGGACGCCGCCTTGACGGATATGACTATCGACTCGCTCGGCCGAATCCACACATCGGGCTTCTCGTATTGCTGCCGCTCACCGCCACCTAGTTCGATGAACTCGGACGGCGGCTTCGTAGAGTCCCAGTCCTTCCATTTCCCTTCTGTATGGTGCCGTATCTCGGCATAGTCATCTCCCTTGAAGCCGCCTCCGACCTTGCAAAAGCTGAGGCACTTTTCCCTGCTGGCGGCAGCGCCGGACTTGACAAAATTCTCGCTGACGCGCACGCCGCAGAGAAAGCTTGAGAGTGTCCCTCCTCGTCGGCCTGACCCGAAGTAGCCGCCAATAACGACACAGTCGAGCGACTCACCGAACTCAGACATATACTCGGGCTTGACCTTGATCCAGTCGTTGTTACGGCTGTTCAGCTGGTATCGCGAGCGCGGATTCTTGAGGACGAGACCTTCGGATGCCTCGGCGACTACCTTGCGGAGAAGCGGCTCGATCTCGTCGGCGGAGGTGGCCGCCTGGTAGGGGTGTATTTCCAGTCGGCGATGCTCTCCCTTGACGGCCCGCTCGAGGGCACGGTGGCGGTCGGCCAGCGTGTACTCCGTTAGGGATTTGTCGTTCAGGAGGAGGATATCGAATACCCTGTACAGCGGCCGAGGGCCGCTCTGGAAGGGATTCTTCTGCTGGTCCAACGCGGCCGTTTTGAGGGTGCCAAACGGCACGATCTTGTCGATATCAGGATCCCATGTAATCATCTCCCCGTCGAGAATCAGGTTCCTGACCCCGCTGTCAAAGGCATTCTTGAGATGCCTAGTCAGTGCCGACTGGTCATCCTCCAGCCCACTCCCATACAGATACGTATAATCCTTCGCCTTTCGTGACCAGAAGCAAAATCTATACCCCCCAGGCACCGTATCATCCTCTTGCATGTGCATCTGCATCCGCTCTCCATCCAACTTCTCCTCGATCCAGAACTCGGGCTCCTCCTCGGTAACGCCCAAATTCGCCACCAGCTTTGCGAAGGTGCCCGTCATCTGAAACTGCGCCAGCTGTGGCTGGAAGCACGACATAAGCGTGACCCCCGTCTCCTGCTGCTCGAGCCGAAACTCAGGGTCATGCAGCTCCCAGCAGACCCTCCTCAAACTGCTCGAAACGCTAAACAGCGCCTCGGCATCGGGATGCCAAAGCCCCAGAAAGGTCCTCTCCGTAGCCCCAACCTTCATATCCTTCAGGATAATCCTCACCAGCCACATAATTTCCTCCGCGCACATGCCCTGGTAAAACTCCTCGAAAATAGGCAGCTGCTCCGCCTCGCCGCTCGCGCCCGCCAGGCGGTCCAGCATGACATTGACATCGCCAATGGTAAAATCCCCGGGCTCGCTCCGCATCTGCCGCTTGCCCACAATCTCAAAGCACCGCCCCGCAAAGTCGCCTGCAGTGCCCACCCCCTTCATGCCGCCGCCGGCAGCCCCGGCACCGCCACCACCAAAGCGCCCGTGCTGCCCGGGGAGCTTCCAGTGCATGAGCGCGTAGCCATCCTCGGAGTTGCGGTCAATTTTCATGACTTTGACGAATAAGCGGCCAATTGTGTTCTCCTTGAGCCCGTACACGCCGCGGTCGCGGTCCTTGTCCGGCAGGATCAGCCGCATGGCCGGGTAGAAGTCCGGGCCGACCTCGGCGCGCCAGCGCGCCATGAAGCGCTCGATGATGTGGCGCCGCTGCTCGTGGTACGACGGCTTCCCCGCCGCTGAGGAGCCCGGAGGCCCGCGCCGGCGGCCGGGAAGTCGGCTGACGGCGGCGGCGCCTGACGTGGTGGGCTTGCATTCGATCAGCGGGTTGAAGAGCGCTTTATACAGTTCTGAGAAGAGAAAGGTCTTGGAGTGGTTGCGTGGGCGGTGGGGGAAGCTGCGCGTTCAATCAGCGGGTGCGCTCATGGTTGTTGGGGGAAGCAATGAATATGATGCTTACTGTTCGTCAAGCTCCTCCAGGCTGTGCGGCTTGCGGCCATATTGCCTCTCATCCTCCTCCAGCGCATCAACGTCTGGGGATTTCTGGCGCTTATTCCTGGTGCCCATTTTGGGACGCGTGCGATGAGTAACAGGCAAGCCGTAATTAATGGACGCCTGTGAACACTGACAGTCTGCGCTGTTTTATCACCCGCAATATCCAGAGCGGTGGCCGGGACATATCAACCCATCCCTGTGATGAGATTTTATGATGAGCAATGCAGTGCTTTGGATGAATTGCCCCACAGCAATTGACAAGAAAACATGATAAAGAAGAGTACTGTGTACGGACGAGGACAGTCGTTGCCTGTTGAGCCCCTCGAGCCCCTAGGCAGCAATCGCGCATTTAACCCTAACCGTGATTATTGACGTCATGAAGGAACGCCTTTTGGTAGGAGTTGCCTACTCCAGACTTTGGACTGCATTATCAGACTGATCCGAGCTTAATCTCGAGTTCAAAGTCTTCAGACTCCCAAGTGGAATGGTCATTTAACCCGCGAGTCTAACCACTACTAATAAACTATCGTACCGAGCTCCCTTCAATCTGTTTCTTTTCTCTTTACGCAGTTGAGTACCAGTAGTTTGGTGGAGGAGGTATTAATAGGGGTGAGAATTGTAGGTATACTTGTTGGCAGCACATATTCGACTGAATTGTCTCGGCAATTATGGATTATTTTAATATTGAAAGAAAGGCAGTAGAAAGACAGTACAAAGTTGGTGCGTAAGAAGTAGGGAGTGAAAGTATTGCGACCTTATGGTAAGAACTCGGTATGCATATCCGACGACCCCCTGAGTAACAGTCTGATATCCTGCTCCTTCCATTAAAACTTGCTGTCATTAGTTCGATGGGGTATAAAACAGAAACCGGCGAGCCATCCTGCATATTCATTCTAGGTTAATACACACGTGTTTGCGGATCCTCTTCCTCTTCGCATGGAACCTCATCTCTTCCTCCACTAAGCCACGATTGGCCCGGCCCCAGGGATGCCGGTAGGGTTGTTTTTGGCATTTCCATCAAGTCCGTTTCCGCTCACCGGAGCTCCGTTAGCGCCCGGTCCTCGGAAGCCTGCTTGAGCGTTTCCGTTCGTTGCATGGCCGTTGCTGGCTGCATGCGGCTTGCGCACCACGCGGGGAGCCGCGGGGATGTCGTTGCTCTTAGCCGCGCTCCCGATAGAAAAGACGGGACTCTCCCACTTGTCACCTTTGCGAGCGAGATCCCTGTATTCCGTGGCCTTGGAGCTGATGCCACCGGGAAGGTGAATGTTGGGGAAGATGCTGTCCTCCTTAGTAATGGCGTAGTTGACCTTCTTGTCTGCCGCAACCTCCTGAGCCTTCTGCTTGCCTTGCATGACTCGCTTCTGGGCGGCCGTCACGTAGCGGTTGTAGATGTTGGGCACGTGCTCCGGATCTTCGCGCGCTTGCTCAAGCGCTCGGTCAGCTTCTTGCTTGATCTGGAACATCAAGCTATCCAGCCGCGTGGCTTGATCCTTGATCGCCTTCTCGAGGGCCTTTTGTAGGCCAGGACGCAGCACATTGAGCATGAGCGGCTTGAAGACGCTGAAGAGCAGCTTGTGATTGGACTTGACAAGCGTGATCTGCGGCTTCTTGAGTTGGACATCCACCTTATCAATCTTGAAGAAGGATTGCGGGTCTTTCTGGTCGGGCGACGTCAGCTTCATCCGGAAGCCGAAGCCATCACCAGCCAGAAGGAGGTTGGCAACTCCAGTGTCGGTGATGGACGGGAAACCTTGTTTGCGCTTGATGTGATAGCTAACGTCGCGCAGGTCCATCTGAATGCCTGTCACCTTGACATCGACTGAATAGTAGCTCTTGTTGCCGATCTTCTTTCGGCCCCAACGCTTGTAGTTCTCGGTTGAAATCTCGAGTACGTTGGGCATGAAGTTGTCGCTCTCAAGGACCAGGTTCTCCACAACCACATCGAACTGGGAGTCCGAGTACTCCATGCGCGGTACTGGAACGTAAGCAACCTTCTCAAACACTGCCGGAAGGATAACATCCGTCAGATCCTTGATGAGGTGTGGCTTGAAGGTTGGCTTCCCATTCTCGTCATTGCCCAGGTCGTTAAAGAGCTTCGTCATCGAGGCAGCAAATGCCTTGTTCTGTGGATCTTGGTCAAACTGATCCGCCAAAAACTTGATCTCATCCACAATACGGTTGGTATGACCACGGTACTTGTCGCGCAGAAGGTAGTTGCCATGGTCATACAACCGGTTCCACTCGGCGTTCGATTCGTCATCCAGGATATAGCCCTGCTCCTGGAGGCATCGGCGAATGTATCTGTTCAGGGACTTGAACCAGTTCTTGAGCTCAGGGTCACGGTCCGCATCCTCGTAAATGGTATTGATCGAGTCCCACAGGTCATCGGTGGAGGTGCCGTTTGCGAATCTTTCGATAAGAGTCTAAATTTTGTCAGCTTATAGCGTTACTTTGATCTGGCAACTTCAACCAACCTTCAGATCGCTTTCGGCCTGAAGCAGCCCGGCCCGAGTGTCCTTCACAGTACCTGTACCTCCTCTCGCCAATCGGTTCGCGTGGTCGCCGTATTCCTCGGCGAGATCCAACAGCGTCTGGATCGCACGCTGATAGTCTGGATGCTGCTGGCATTCGAGAACCATTTTCTGGGACGGTGTCAGATAAGTGACTACTAGAAGGAGCAGGATCAACATACCTTCAGGCGCCAAACAGTCTGGTCTCGACGCTCCTGCGGGACCTTGCGGGAGAAGTAGTTCTTCACACGCTCCCGATACTCTCGGTCCTTGGCCTTGGCCTTGTCCTTGGTTTCTGGGTCAATGTTCTGCTCGGCCCTCTGCTTCAGGTTATCCGTTGCCGTCGACGCGCCGCCAACGGCGTTGACTCCGGAGGATGCGCCGGTCTGACGATCCTGTGCTGCGGTAGTTGCCAGATCCCTCGGGTCCGAGGAGCCGCCGGGATGGGCCTCGGACGTCCCTTCTGTGGCAGCCGCCTTCGCATCTTCCTTCGGATTGCCTTTGTAATATTCTTGGAATTTACCCCTCACAGTATCCTTAGAGAAGTCAGGCTTGTCATGCCAAACATTGTCTTCAGCAGGGACATCGATCCGCTCGAGGTCTTCGGAGGCAGGCCTCACTCGGCTGGCTGCGTTCGTGGCAGCATCGGCAGCCATGTCACGTAGCAGGGTCGTGGCATCATTGACTAATCAGTGTCAGTGCATTGTCTATGTTAGGACATAGGATGACAACAACATACGGAGCTTTCGAAATTGTCCATTGGTAATCACTAGGGTACCGAGAGTGCGCAATCCCTCAAGGGCCTGGTTGCCGTGCTGGCGGGCTTGCTCCTTGTTGACAGGGGCATTTGGGGTAGCGACTGACTGGGCGTCGAACTGCTCGGTCTGCCATATGAAGTCTTGCAGGAGGTTTCCCTCGTTTTTGGACAGCAGTAGATTCTTGGCTTGCTTCACTACTTCTCTCACGTCGGCCACGAGTGCTCGGCCTTCATCCGACAGCTTCTGGGAGGGATTTGAGAGTGCCTGGGAAGCGAGGAAGCTGTTCAGGGCGACATCAATTTGGTCGTTCTGAGCAGCCTTGTCAGTACGTTCGTTTCGGAGAACTACGCGTATCTGTACATACCGAAGGGACCTTTCCGTTCTTGAAGGCCTCGATGATGCCGTAGATCTGCAGTTTGCGGTTCACATCTGCCTCTTTTTCCTTGACGTTCATAGGTCTGTTGACCTGAGGGCTCTTTGACGAGTTCATAGTGGGCGATGATGCGACCTTTACTCAGTATGGAAGGGGTATCACTGGATTGGGAAGAATCAAAACGGAAATTATGGTTGTTGGGGTATCAGAGTCAGTTTTGGGTATCAAGTGTGCTCGGAAAGTCGACAATGTCAGCGAGTTTCGATGATGCAAGCGGTGAATAGCATGCGACAGGGCGCGGGAGGCGGGAATGGGTTTATAGTAGGCAGTGGTTTGGGTGACTTGATCAATCCGGGAAGCAAAGAACGATCAGGGCAAATGACGTGAGGGTACACCATGTTGTATATGGAATGCGTCATAGGAAACCGCAAGCACCAAACAATTTCCTGAATTGAATTTGTGACAGGTGGGAAGCTTGAATTGGACAACCCATATTAAAAGTCTTTCCTTACGACTAAGGCGGGCCTTGACCTTTCTCGTCTGGAAGCTGCACACGACACCGGCTCGGGCCCAATTGCGACACGCCCCCAGAAGGAGCCAAGAGACGAGACCTTGCGTCACATATCCCATTCCGGTTGGTGTTGCCGCCTTTCAAAGCTCGCTCAAAACATAGCGTGGCCTTAAGTATCTAACTGGCCTTGTGCGTCAACTCGTCGACCTACACTCCTGTCAAGTTCGGACCCCGTCCGCAGTGTTAGAGAACCAAGGTACCTTACCTATTGGCTCACCGTGCCAGGCTGGTACCAGCTGTATGCTTCTCCCGCCCTAGCTGGGACTCGAATGCTGCCCTTATGTGGATGGACGCCACCTTAACGAAGAGAGCAGAAGAGATGAACGACGATGGAGGTTGCAAATCATGACGTCAACATAAAGTTATGTGGGGAGTGTGGCCTGAGCTTGAGCTTGGCCACCTGAGCCCACAGCCTGAGACGGACCCACACATCCACTGAAGTCGTTCCAATGAAACCCTCAGGGTTCACACGGCCACCAGCCGGGACTGGAGTTTATCTCCCATCAGTGCCATCACGCACCGAATTGTGTAGTGTTGAGGCGCATGCTCCGGCGGTCATTGCTGGTAGGGAACATACTCAGCATACAGTTGCCCTGCTTGCAAGCCATAGAGCAAATTCACCAGCCCAGCTGGGGAGAAACGGTACCCGCCGTTGGAGCACCCAGGATCGCCAAGGATTTTCCAGGGCTCATATTCATACTACGGTAGATAAGGTACAATACCTTGTTGAGGTCGTACGGGGAACCCGCCTGAAAATGGAAATCCGTCAACAGCACCGGCCGCCAGTTCGGAATCATGAAGCGGTCGGGCTTACCCGTCGCCGTCGAGGTCGTTAGAGCTCGGATTCCTGGCGAATTTCCTGCTGCTGAGAAGACGCATGCCACCACTTTGACGCCTATGGATGGTTTGGTACATTGGTTCAGGTTCATTACAGAACCTTAAGCGTCCTCGCAACAATCTCATCTCATCCGTGAACAACCCTGGCTTCTGGGTTCAGGACTATTGTCGTCCATAGAGACGGCTCTTTGGAACGATGTACCTCCAAGTCTTCAACTTCATAATATCAGCGTAATCATCGGATGGAATAACACTAGGATTCGTTACACGTACATGTACTGAAAGGTACTTCGTACTGTACAATACGATACAGCACAATGTATCCTTACCGTAACGACTGCAACTTGAAACTTGAACTTTCTGTATGGAACTTACCGCGTGGTCAGTGCTTCAGCTACGGAGAATTCCTTGAAAACCTGAGCCCATCAGAACACCCGGACCGCGAATGTTCGAAAAGTTCGAACGGCTAATAAACCGCGGCAGAACTTGTGGGGTAGTTACGAATAACGTAAGAACTTCTAGGGGGCCTGGCGAGGCTGCGCAACGTGACAGCAGCTGTCAAAGTCAACCATTCAGCGGGAAAAACAGAAAAGTTTCGCCTTTTGTTCCCCGAAATTGAACTGCGCTCAATCTTTTCAAGATCACCCCGCAGCCTCGTCCTGACCGTTACATACATCGTACATATCCTGATATTCCCGTTGCTTATTTCGCTCATTGTCTCTTCTCGCAGCAGATTGTTCGCCCCTGTCGCCGCATATCCCGCTTGGTACTGCATAACCCGATAACCTGGAAACCTAACCGCGCCAGGGCATCACGCGTTACCCCGGCCTACCCGCAGCCGTGCATCCGATCTGCAGAACCGCCACCGCCAAAACCCGCGCCCGCTTCAACATCGTCCCTTCAAACCGTCAAAATGAGCATATTTAATCAAAAGTCCAAGTTTAAAGTCAAAACCGAAGTGCGCAAAGTCAAACAAGCCATCCCTGCCCCAGCCAAGCAGCAGCAGCAACAAAAATCCAACGGGCGCGCATCCTCGGTAGCGACGACAGGCAGCAGCGCCCACGGCACACCGCGCGGCTCGCCCGCCCCAGGCTCTTTGAACCCTTTCCCATCTTCCTCTAGAAGCAAACCTCGATCCCATCCGCAACCCTCCACCTCCCCAGAGACCCACAACCCCAACAGCCGAAAACGCCGCTTGGCCAGGCCAATCCGCAGCAGCCGGTCGCCGGCCACCCCCAGCTTCAGCGAGTCCGAGGCCGGGTCGGGCGACGAAGACGACGATGACTGGCGCGACCGGCTGGATCCGCACAAGCGGCGGAAGCGGGCGCACACCGAAACGGTTGAGGACCCCGCGCGGCGGGTGAAACACGCGCGATTGTGGACTGGCGACGAGCAGGACGGCGTCGCGCGGGAGAAGCTGGTGATCGTGCACTCGGCCGACGTCGCATCGCTGGAGGACAGGTGCCAGCCCGTCATGGGCCTCAGTCGGGAGGAGGTAGGCGTGCGGTTGCGGTACCCAGGGTCTAATTATCTGGAGAGGTAAGGTGATTCATTTCTTATTTTCTCTTCAGCTGCTAATAGTGTTCCAGGTACGAGCTTGTATGGGGAAAGGACAAAATTGATGGCGCCATGGACATCATGAAGGTGGTCAAGCACGTTGCCTCGACATATCTGACCGAAGAGGAGGCGCAGCCATTTTTGGACCCGAACACCGGCATCTATCGCCGCTTGGAGAAAAGCAAGAATACAAAGGACGGGAAAGGCTTCAAGACAGCACTAGCGGAATACAACGAGCAGCTCCTGGCGTTTCAGAAGAAGGGCGTTATTGTCAAGAACCTGGACAAGATGCAGAGCGTCCCCCGGGAACTCGTCGAATTTATTCTAGACCAAGTATACGACCGCACCGTGGCGCCAAAAGTCGAACTTCTAGCCAAGTACGAAAACGGCACCGACAACGTCTATGGAGAACTTCTTCACCCCTTCATCTCCGACATCTTTGAGAGGACAAAACTGACCTCGGACATGGTCTTCGTCGACCTTGGCTCTGGTGTCGGAAATGTGACGCTTCAGGCGGCGCTCGAAAAGGGGTGCGAGAGTTGGGGGTGTGAGATGATGGAGAATGCGTGCAACCTTGCCGAGGCGCAAAAGAAGGAGTTTACGGCACGTTGCCGCCTCTGGGGTATTGCGCCTGGAGAGGTCCATCTCGAACGCGGGGACTTCCGTAAGAGCGAGAAGACGCTTGAAGCCCTCAAAAGAGCAGACGTGGTTTTGGTCAACAACCAGGCCTTTACGTCGCAGCTCAATGATCACCTCGTCAACATTTTCTTGGACCTCAAGATTGGATGCAAGATTGTCTCGCTCAAGACGTTTGTCCACGACAACAAGATTGCCGAGAACGACGTCGCTTCATCGATCTTGAACGTCGAACATTTGACATACCCTGGTGGTTGGGTCAGCTGGACTGCAGCGCCGGGTACGTTTTGCATCTCGACGAGGAAGTGATCCGTCTACTTGGATAGATTGGCGAATGCCGATTCTGGTCCAAAACTACTTGGAAGGACGGGTTGGGTTGACTATGGTCCGGAGACACGGTCTGCAAAGACGCCCCGGAGTATACCCTGTTAGCTCTTTCTGCTGCACGAGCATCAGGGTTCAAAGGCGAGCGAATGGATAGAAGAGCGAGCGGATCAGTGTAGTTTACATACCTTATCCAGATAGATACCCGCATAAAGATTCTTCATGAAAGGTACCTTTTCTCGGACCGTCATTACCTCTAGCCGAAGCAATGCTTGAGAGTATACCGCGTCAAGAACAGAAGAAACCCCAGTGTTTTTCACCTCTTCCTTGTAAACAGTGGCTCATTCGCCAAGTTCATGGCCTCGGCTTCTTGCCCAATCCGCTTCATGAAGCGTTCAACGAGCTGCTTATTCTCGGCTTCCTGCTCGGCCCGCCGCTTCTCCACCATGTCAAGCTGCATGTTGAGCACGGCCAGTTCGTCCTGAACATCGGCCACAAGCTTTGTTTTAACACGGAGCTCCTCCTCGCGATCCCGCAACTTGACGGTTAGGAGGCGTCGCTCGGCTGTCAAAGTGCGCAGTGTCTTGGAGTCGGACACACTTTTGGCGCGAAGACGAGCAAGCTCTTCCTCGGCTGTCTGGAGACGATGCTGGAACTGTCCCTTGGCACGCAGGGCCTCGGAAAGTTCGAGGCGCAGGCGGGCTATCGTAGCGCTGTCGTCTGCAGAAGGGGTCGGCGAGGGCGATTTTGGCGCCGGTGAGCCTTTGACTGCCGGGGTCTGAGGAGTAGCAGTCCTTTCGGATTGAGCCAGAAGAGCCGCCTTTTCAGCTTCGAGAACGGATACCCGGTCGGCAAGTTGCGAATCTAAAACGGTTATGGGATCCTCTGGTCAGTCTCGAGACCTTCGTCTCCAGATGTCGTCAGTAGCTCGGCCATGGCGGGGCTGCCCACTGACATGCTGCGATAAGCTCGCGATTGACAGGGCTTTTGCTCTCGGCGTCCCTGATACCGGCAAGGTATTCTTGTCTCCAGTCTGCCATGTCGTTTCGTTCCTCTCTACATAAGAAGCCTGGCACTAGCACTAGATAAGAGAAACGCCAGAAAAAGCTGGTGGAACAAAGGGCAAGATATCTGTTTGGAATGATGCAACTTGAGGACGCCGTCTCAGGCAACCCCGCGATCTATGTACTTGGCGCGGCAGGGAAGGTTGAACTGAAGACTCCACGATTATGTGGGTCCAAGGTGCAGTGCAGTGGATGCCGCGGAACAGTGCGAAATTATATGTAATGCTGATTCGGCTTACCGTTGAGCTAGGTTCAAGTTGGATGCATGCTGCCTGTAGCTCGAGCCCGGTATTACTCCTGGAGCTTCCTGCTTTTGCATCAACCCGAGAATCGAACAGCTAGGGAGCACCTCTGCACAACCAAGCATGTAGAGATGACAAACGATGGACGTCCCTCATCCCACAGCAGGCTGGGAGCAGCTTGGCGAGCGTTTTTACCGCAAGATTCAACTATATACCCAGGTTTTTGATCAGGACTTGGACCTCGATAACTATCACGTCGCCGGCGCCCCGTACTCAGGCGCGATTGGTGAGTCGCTGGCTGTGCTATCCCTGTATCTTCAAGCTGGCATTTAGCCAACCCCTAACAAAGGCCGCAGCTCTTTACCGCGATGAGGATAAGATAGTAGCATTCCAGCCGGCTAGAAACCCTAAGCCGAGCATCGACATTTACAGCTGCGCAGGCAAGCTCATCCGCCGCATCAACTGGGACCAGGGCTCCATCAAGGCGCTCGGCTGGTCAGAGGATGAAAAGCTCCTCGTCGTCACGGCGGACGGCACAGTGAGATGCTACTACGACCTGCAAGGGGAGTTTACGCAGTTCTCTCTGGGGAACGGCTCCGACGAAGCCGGCGTCGTGTCGTGCAAATTCTACGCCCATGGCCTTGTTGCTCTTCTAGCTAATAATGCATTGGTTTCTGTCTCATCCTATGATGAGCCTCGTCCCAAGCTCTTGGCTTCGCCTCCGGAGGGCCAAGTTCACTCATGGAACATCATCCCGCCGGCCTATACGCTCTCGCGGTCAGTCGAGGTTTTGCTGAGCATCAACCAAACAATCTACATGTGCGATGCCACCGAGTGCGAAGACCGCTTTCTGGATATTGGGCCGTTCTCACACATTGCCGTCTCACCAAACGGGAGATTCGCCGCGCTCTACACGGTTACTGGCCAGGTCCATGTCATCACCAGCGATTTCCAAACTCGTCTGAGCGAGCACGACTCCAAGTCCAAGATTCCGCCCAAATATTTTGAATGGTGCGGCAACGATGCCGTCGTCATTGCCTGGGAGGACGAAGTTCATCTCATCGGCCCAAGTAATTCGGTAGCTAGGTTCTTCTACGACAACGGCCGGGTCCATCTCCTTCCCGGTAAGCTTATCGCCCCTATCTGATATTCTCTCCCCTCCTAACCAGACAACAGATTACGACGGGGTCAGGATCATCGCCAATGATACCTGTGATTTTCTGCAGAAGGTTCCGGATGTTACCGAAGAAGTATTCCGCCTCGGTGCGGATTCCGCGGCTTCCATCCTCCTAGACGCGGTGGAGCAGCTTGAGATGCAGTCACCAAAGGCCGACGACAATATTCAGCTCATACGGCCCAATCTGGTTGAAGCAGTAGACACCTGTGTGAACGCTGCAGGCCAGGAATTCAGCGTACACTGGCAGAAACAGCTCCTGAAAGCTGCCTCATTTGGCAAATCCGTTCTCGACATCTATAACAGCGATGACTTTGTGGATATGTGCGAGACTTTGCGTGTTCTCAATGCCGTGCGCTTCTTCGAGATCGGGTTGCCCCTATCCTACGAACAATATCAACGTCTTTCGCCGTCGGGACTGATCACTCGTCTCTTGAATCGCCACGAATACCTTTTGGCCCTCCGCATTTCTGGTTACTTGCGCCTGCCGACGGATAAAATCTACGTGCATTGGGCGTCCGCCAAGGTCAGGCTAGGATCCGAGGATGACGATACCATCTGCCGAAAGATAGTCGAGAAACTGTCGGGGAAACCTGGCATTTCATTCGAAGCAATCGCGCGCGCCGCTTATGATGAAGGGCGAGGCCGTCTGGCCACTGAGCTTCTGAACCATGAACCACGTGCTGGGCGGCAGGTCCCGCTGCTTCTTAGCATGGAAGAGGATGAGCTTGCGCTGGACAAGGCGATTGAGAGCGGCGATACTGATTTAGTTTATTTTGTCCTCCATCAGCTTAAGCGCAAATTGCCCCTCGCAGCCTTTTTCCGCGTCATCAACACCAGGCCCACCGCAACCGCGCTGGTGGAGGCCTCGGCGCGCAAAGGTGACGGTGACGGAGTCGAAGATACTACACTGCTGAAGGACTTGTACTACCAGGATGACCGCCGGCTGGACGGGGCCGCTGTTTTTGTCAGGGAGGCCCTCCGTCAACCCGAGAGCCGAACAGCGGGCGACAAGCTCTCACTTGCGGCGAAACTGCTCTCGGACAATACCAAAGAGCATGCGTTCGAGCTGAGCGCACTGAAAGAAGCGACTACACTGCTGCGCATGCAGGAGGCGTTTGACCGCGATTTGACGGATACTTTTACAGGCCTCTCAGTGAACCAAACCATGTTCAAGCTGATCCGGCTTGGCTATCATGGCCGGGCCAAGAAGATTCAGAGTGAATTCAAGGTCCCCGAGAAAGTCGCCTGGTGGATTCGGTGAGTTTATTCTTACCCGGAAGTCCGGCTCGGGCGTATTGACAGCGAGATTCCAGGCTCCAAGCTCTCGTTGCCAAGCGAGACTGGAATGAGATTGAAGAGATATCCCGCCAACGGAAGAGCCCTATCGGCTGGGAGGTAAAGCACCTAATCCTCGTGTTTTGCTCAGTCTGATACCAACTAACGCCACATTCACAAAGCCTTTCTATAACCAAACACTTCAGGCAGGCAATCCCCGCTTAGCGGCGACCTTCATACCTAAGTGTACGGGCCTGGAGCCTGGCCAGACAATCACCATGTACGAGAAGTGCGGGATGCGGGTTAAAGCTGCTGAGGAAGCCGTGAAGATCAAGGACGCCGAGGCTTGGAGCAGGCTCCTTGAGGCTGCAGGGAGAGGGACGACGGAGGGCAGGGAGATTGAGAGACTCGGGCTAGCCGTGTTCAAGAAGTGATGCCAGGGCTGTCTGGGGTGGATGAGGGCAGCAAAGTGGCATGGCAATGTCAAACATCCATTGCCAGTTTCGATATCAAGTCGCCTGTTTATATCTAGAATTACAGGTTACTTTGTTAGAAGCGGGTCAAACACGACTTTCTAAAGCGTTGACTTCCACTTTGCTCTCTGCCAGATGTCCAAAGTTATTCATTCGCCCATCGCCACTGGTATTACTCCCACAAAAGACATATGTACCCTATTTACCATTTCAAGACAAGCCCTTCCCTTCTCAGCCCGCTCCGTCTATCTTCTTCACCATTACCCCTTACACGCCCTTTCATCCGCCCTGCGTATCAAGTACCAACATCATACGGTCCTCTTAGTCCTTGGGGACGGGGAGATCGCCAGGAAGCTTGCAAACGGACGCATACAACACAAAAAGAGCCTTCTTGTTGCTACCAACATAGCAGAACCAGACAAGCACAAGATGGAAAACAGCAAGCAGATCTCGAAAAAGGAACACAAAAAGCCCAGTAACAATGCCTGCCCTGCCCTGCCCTGCCCTGCCTGCCCTCTTTCCCATGCACCCTCCAAGCTAAGGCAAGTATGTACCTAGTGTCCCCCACGCCCGTCGACCAACCAACCCAATCAATCAATCAACCTCCCAACTCCATTAGATGTGCTGTTTGAGCGCGTGATGTATGTATCTGAAGTGATGATGCCCCTCTGTGCTGCGCTGTGCTGTCATGTGCATGAAGTGCTATAACGAAAAAGAGACCAAGGTAGTGCAAAAGTCAAGTCAACGAGACACGACGCGACGACAACGCAACGCAACGCAATGACTAGCGGTACCAAACTTTGATCTGCACCGACTAGAACACGCGAAAACAGACCACTTCCCTCCCCTTGATCCAATGCCCATTATGTAAGCAAGCGGGTATCCCATCTCTTTTTTCTGTCTTTCTGTCGGCGGAAAGCATACCTCCCCCTCTCTCCAGTCTCTTGATTCGTTTCGCCTTCGTATTTTCTAGGACCCTTTCAATCAGCCGGGAACCCCAAGGCCCTCATAGCAAACGCGGCCATCTCCAACAGCGAGGCGTTGTGTGCCGGCAGAGGCGAAGACACCATCCCATTCTACGAGATATCGTCCTCCCTCAGCCGGCCACTCCCAAGCCCAGCACTTCCCTGCTGCTGTTGCTGTTGCGGCTGGGTAACAGCAGCCTCCAGACTATTTACCGCGCCGATCCCACTCCCACTTCCATGTGCGTTTCCGCTCCCAACCCCGTCAGCCCTCAACCGCACGCCGCTCCCATCAAACACCCATGGGCCAGCATCATTCCTGGGCGTGATGGGACCCTCATGGCCATTAGCCAGTACCGGCGCCCCGGTCGGGGATGGGGTTCTCGTGCTGCCACGGCGCCCATCGCTTCCACCACTGCCACTGGCCAGAATCCGTTGCTGTGCCGCCGAAGCAGCAGGGATTGGCATGGGGTTCGAGGTTGTGTTGGGCGACGATGAGGACAATGGCAAGGAGACGGCGGAAGCGGAGATGTCAATCGGTGCGGATGCGGGGAGTGGGAGCTGTGCGGGGGGGTCATCATCGAGTAGCATGGTCACTTCCGGCACCTCGGTTCGTAGGAGCGGTGAGTTTTGCTGCTGCTGCTGCTGCTGCTGCTGCTGTGGTAGTGATGGTGAGAGCGCCACGCGGCTTGAACTCCGAACGGATTCCCTAGATTTGCGGGGTGGAGCATCCAGGGCGTTAGCAGAAGGGGCTTGTAGTCGTGCACCTTCCTGCTGCGGCCCGCCCTCATCTGAATCGAGTTGCTCCCACTCTTCGGGGTCTTCAATCTCTGCTTCAAGATCGGCGGCGGCGCGGCAATTGGGACAGATGAATATCGGATAGGAGGGCGAGGTGAGCAGCGAACGGATGCACCTGTAGTGCCATGTGTGCGAGCATGGGGCGACAAAGAGGCACTGGCAGGGCTGAAGAACGGTCAGAGAAGCTGGATGGTGAGCCACTGGTGGCATTGGATGCATACCGCGATACTGTTCAGGCATATGGAGCAGTCCTGCGAGTAGGACTGGGCCGAACCATTGTTGGCCGACCCTGAGGTCATGTTTCTTAGTCTCTTATGGGTGTTCATGCTGCTGTGGTATCAGTACTTATTGAAACTTCCGGGGACAAACTCGGGGGTCAGTTTTCTCACTTGAAAGCGTTCAGCTTGTTCTGCCAGCCACGGTTCAACTCGAGCCTCATTTTGACGCAGCGAAAGATCATCTCCTCGCCGCCCTTGAAATCGATACCAAGTTGCACAATATCGCCATCGTTGACTGGGTACGGCTTCGACTCTGTGCCTGGAGGGCTAAGGCGGATGTGGTTGAGAAAGGTGCCCGAGCTGCTCTTCACGTCCCGAATGTACCATTTGCCGCCTTCATACCAGAACTCACAGTGCCGCCGACTAACCACCTTGCTCTTAAAACCCACGGGCGCTGCCGAAGGAACGTTTGACGGAACTTCGGCCTGGTTGTCTCGCTCCGAGTATCTGCCTACACGTATCACTTCCGTGCCGGTCGGTAGGGTACGCGAAATGGGGTTGAACTTCAGGGATGGGCGGGTAGCGCGGGGGTCATAGAAAGTGCTGAAGCGGATGGATGGTAATGAGTCCATGCTAGGGCCCTCTTGCCGGCCGGCGGCATCGCCGGTTGTTGCAGAACGCGTTCGTGTCATGTCGCCGGTTAGGGGGCCAGCACCTGAATTCTCTGCAACCCCGGGGGCGGGAGTGGTGAGCGGGAGAAGAAGAGGCGACCCGCTCGATCGATCGTTGTTGGACGCTGTTCCCGTCTCGGGCGCGGTGTGACTTCTTGCTATCGAGGACGAGGGTGGGGGTTGTAGACCGAGGGGGTGAGCGAGCGCGGGTACGAGGTGCGAGAAACGGTTGGTTCGAGTGGAGGAAGAAGGGTTGGTAGTGCTATCTGCAGCGGGCCCTGCTATCACAGACTGTGACGTTGTTGGTGACGATGCCTGTGGTGTTGAGCTGGCAGAGCTGTGCTCGCGGGAGAGGAGGTGGCTTTGGGTGTAGTGGCGGAGGTAACTCAGGCCTCGCAAACGGCTACTCCTCGACGAGGAGGGCGGCGCCGACGACGCAGAAATGGGGTTGACTGGCAGATTTCCAGGTCCCAGCGGTGTGGGCGAGGCGGCAGATTGCGTGAACATTGACGAGGGCGCTGGGCACCAGAACAGAGTCCCAAACACGCCGGAGTTTGTTCGATGGAAGTGTTCTCGGCGTTGTCGGAGGATCAAATGATCGCTGATTCGCCCACAGCGATAGTTGGAAACAAGTCCGCCCCCTCACCAATCAACTCGCCGCTGTTTCTACTGCGTAACTTAGGTACCTTTTAGATATGTATGTACAATACCGCGCCTATTCTGATGTTGCGACAAGGTAGCACCGAGGACAAGGAGATGCTAAGGGATTCAAGAATCGGCAGTGCCCCAGCCGTGGTTAGGCGACAGAATAAATTGTTGCCTCGTGCAGGAGATGTAAAACGAAGTTCCCGGTTCAGATACGGTACTTAGATTAATAAAGTGGGTTGCGCCGAGGAGGTACTGTATTGATTAGCGCGATATCCCCTTTTGTTTTACGCTCTGCCTGTGCCCCTTTTTGTTCTCTCTTTTGTTAGTGTTCCAGGCTGGCGTTGTAGTGTACGGCGGTGCCCCCTGAACGGTCTCAGAATCTCAGCAACAGGTGAGCAGGTCCGGACGGATCAAGAGTCACGACAAGCAGGTGACCATTTTTACCTGCTACTGCAGCTTTCTGCAAGCTTGGAATCTGGGCTTTTGGCCAGCAGCTTCCAGGTTGAACAACGGGAGTAGGTACTTGTGTGTACTGTACATGCATAACTACCTTATCGCATGAACTGAACAATGTTGGGCAACCAGCCCTTTGCGCCGTCATCTCGATGCCATGCTTCGCTTTTTTGTGATGCTCTACGTTGTCAACCGAGATGAAAAGGGTCTTTAGAGAGCAACCGAATGGGTGTTAAAGCGACGAATCCGTCATGAGGGCCACGAAAGCTGACACATGCCCACATGGGCAGCGCCCATACATAGTTAATCTCTGTTAGATTGTGCAACAACAGTGCAAAGATCGCTTGAATGTCCGAAAGAGTGTAACTTAGGAAAGTCATGGCTGTGAACGTCAAATACGTGACATGTAAGTACTCTGCGTTTCGAGTACTCAGTACTGTACTGTATCCGTACAATACAACACTTCGTACCTTACCTCAGCCAAGTCTAGGCCAAGGCCTACCACTTGCTTATCGATAAGCCCTGGATCATAAGCGTATGCATGGATTTGTGATGAGTTATCGCCAATTTGAACATGTTCGAGTGGCTAGCAGCGGACAAAGATTTCCCGCGACGCATTTGAATAATTCGTCGGCCCGCGGTCTGCACTACGCCTGCTCATACCGCAGCCATGATCAGATCTTGCCGGCCAGCCCGGCTGTTAAACCGCATAGGTCTGCCATGGAGTCACGTTAGAAGCAATTGCCCGTCACGAGGGGCGACCAGGGCACTCACTACCGGTACCCGCGTCAGCCCGGCGCCAAAGGCAAGCCTGTTATTCTCACTTATGGCGCCCGGCCTCTTGTACTTGACGTACTAACAAGTGCTTCAGGAGCCGACCGAGCGCGACAAGATCACCACCCTGCCCAATGGCATCCGCGTGGCCTCAGAAGACCTCCCTGATGCCTTCTCCGGAGTGGGTGTCTATATCGACGCCGGGTCCCGGTACGAGAACGATTCGCTGCGAGGCGCGAGCCACATAATGGACAGGCTAGCGTTCAAGTCGACGGGGTCGCGGTCTGCCGACGATATGCTGGAGACGGTCGAGAAGCTGGGCGGAAACATTCAATGCGCCTCGTCCAGAGAATCCATGATGTACCAGGCGGCAACCTTTAATGCTGCCATTCCCACCGCGGTCGAGCTGTTGGCAGAAACCATTTGCGACCCCAAGCTCACCGACGAGGAGATTGAGCAACAGCTCCTTACAGCCGAGTACGAGGTCAGGGAGATATGGTCCAAGCCTGAATTGATACTGCCCGAGCTCGTGCACACGGCAGCGTTCAAGGACAACACGCTAGGAAACCCCCTTCTCTGTCCCGAGGACAGGCTGAGGTCGATCAACAAGGACGTCATCCAGGCGTACAGAGACGCTTTCTACAGGCCGGAGAGGATGGTGGTGGCCTTTGCAGGCGTCCCGCACCAAGAAGCCGTCAAACTTGCCGAGAAATATTTTGGGAATATGAGGTCTCCAGAGCCAGTGTTATCGAGGACAGGGTCAGAAACATCGCTCGGATCTTTGACATCAGACTCTAGTGATCCGTCAAGCCTTTCATCCTCCTCATCACCGGCGCCCTCGCCTGGCGAACAGAAACCGGCCAAACTCCTCTCCAAAATCCCCTTCCTCAAGCGGTTCTCCGCCACCGAACCCCAAAGAACCTCTCCCGTGTCCACTATTGAACCCATTACAGCCGAAGATTTGAACCGGCCGGCCCACTACACAGGCGGCTTCCTCTCCCTCCCGCCACAACCACCCCCGCTCAACCCCAACCTCCCGACCTTCACCCATATCCAGCTCGCCTTTGAAGGCCTGCCCATTTCCTCGGATGACATTTACGCCCTCGCAACGCTGCAAACCCTCCTCGGCGGTGGTGGCTCCTTCTCGGCGGGGGGGCCGGGCAAGGGCATGTACTCGCGGCTGTACACCAACGTGCTGAACCAGCACGGCTGGGTCGAGTCGTGCGTCGCCTTCAACCACTCGTACACGGACTCGGGCCTGTTTGGCATCGCCGCGTCGTGTTTCCCCGGCCGCACCCCGCACATGCTGCAGGTCATGTGCCGCGAGCTGCAGGCGCTGACCCATGACTCGGGCTACTCGGCGCTGAACCCGATCGAGGTCGCCCGCGCAAAGAACCAGCTCCGCAGCAGCCTGCTCATGAACCTCGAGAGCCGCATGGTCGAGCTCGAGGACCTCGGCCGCCAGGTCCAGGTCCACGGCCGCAAGATTCCCGTCCGAGAGATGACGCGCCGCATCAACGACCTGACGGTGCAGGACCTGCGCCGCGTCGCTGCCATGGTGGTCGGCGGCATGGTGGAGAACAAGGGCAAGGGCAGCGGCGCCCCGACCGTGGTCCTGCAGGAGGCCACCGCGCAGGGCGTCAAGACCACGCAGATGACCTGGGAGCAGATACAAGACGTCATCTACCAATGGAAGCTGGGGAGGAGGTGAAATCAAAGGATTGTATACGTCTAGATGACAGGACATGTGTGTAAGATAAAAAGGGAGATGCGAGTGTAACCATTAGACTTTATAGGATTTGGAGCCTGGGATTGGATGTTCACATATCAATATCCGGCTTAGGAAACGTAGGAGGTGATTTGCCGCTGCGTGCAGTCATATATAGATGAAATATCTACACCCTAGAGCACATGCCTATCGGAAGCAATGCTAAGTCTTCTGGTAGCATAACGCATGCTGTGTCCGTTCCTGCTATTCCGGTTTCGTGGGTTGGCCGCGAGACCTATCTTCCAGTAAAGACGCCGAAACCTCTTTGCCAATAATAAATATCAACAACCCAATACCATGCATAGCACTTGCCCGAGATGGTTACCGTTGTTATCGCCCCGTCCAGCCCGAATCTCCATACCAACCTTTACGCCCGAAAACAATGCCCCTCTACTGAGCCAGACCCCGATCTAGCAAGGGACCAAAAGAAATCTACAGCTTTGACCTCACGGCTTCCAGTCGGTACTTGACATCCTTCAACGCCTTGGTGACAGGCTTCCAGTCGTCAAATTGTCTAACCAGCTCGGCCGTCTCGGCTGACAGCTCCGTCTTGACAAAGTCCTCCTCGAGCAGGCCTCGCATAATCCACGGGAGGTGATATGGATTGGGGTTCGACAGGCCTGGCCCCTGACGCTTATGCATCTCACATTCTACGCTACCGATAATGTCGGTAGTCTCTAAGGCGTGTGTTACCGCTAAGCTGTGAAGTGACGGTTAGCCTTGGGAGCAGATGGAATGTGTCGGGGGGGTGGTTGAGCATACTCGTATACTTGCTCGTCGTCATAGAGCCGGGAGTGGCCTTCCCCCGAGTATAAACTCCCAGCTAGTGGGGCGGAGAGCTCGCGTATGAGGCCGTGGTCCGAAACGCCTAAGTTTCGAAGCTTGAGGGCAAAGCCCACAAGGTGGGCAATGCTGCGGCTTGTAAGCGGGGTAGAGTCCGAGGGATAGGGTAGAGAAACTTACAAATCCGGGGCATGGATCCGGCCGTCGATAAACACTGCGCGGTAAATGTATGGGTGGTGGGCTGGCGCATAAATGGCGGACTAATGCCGGACGTTAGTTTGGCTAGGGTTCAACCGGTCACGACTGACGACGACGCGACTCACCTCCAACGGAACCAGCTGGTCGTCGATGCTGCCAACGTATGTAATGCGCGCGCCGTAACTTAGAACGGCCTTTGTAGAGGCCTCGAGCCTCTTTGACACATCGCTCTGCGGGTCGGCAAACTCCCATAGCTCAGCAGCCGACCCCATGAGAATACCCATGCTAGAGCGGTAGTCAGGGAAAGGGCCCAAGGAAACGCCAGCTAACCACGCATCCGTCAGTAGCGATAACTCCCAGAGAACACTGGGTAGACTTACCCATTGCACACACGCCAACCTTCGCCGATGTTACCACGCCGAGCTCGATGAGCTTTGCAAGCAACATGATGCTGACGGGGACGCCCTGTGAGTGGCAGGCAATGAGAATCAAATCCGCATGACGGATATGGTCAATCCAGTTCAGCAGAAGCTTCCATAGATTCTCAACTCGCTCGCCAATCTTCCCTTCCCCTTCCAAAGCGACCTTCTCGATTTCGCAATCTTCACATCCATGGGCATCAGCCCATCTCCGAACTGCCTCGGCGCAGTGCTTGGCAAACTTGATTGATGTGCCGGTAGGCTGGCCAATCATTGGGCGCAGGTAGTTTGCAGGAAAGAGACCATGCACGCCGATTGCGATGGCCTTCTTAATCTTTGGCGGTTCCTTGGTTAGGTAGACATGTTTCGCCGATGGCTGTTGGGTCCTGAGCAGCAGCTGGGCGATCTGTTTTAGAATGGAAGCGTTTTCCTTGAGCTTGTAGGTGCCACTGAATGATGGCAGGAGAAGGTTTGGTGGCAACGTCTTCGCCGTGGCTGGTGTTTTGGGGGCCTGTGATTTCGCTGATGTCTCGACCTTTGGTGTACTAGGTCGAGAAGGCGTCACATCGTCGATATCCATTGACTGCGGACGAACACGTTTGCTCCTCTTGGACGAGGATTCAGGGGCAGCCTTGCCCAGACCATCCTTGGATCCTGACTTCAACGGAGGCTCCTTAACTGATGGTCCGTTGAACTCCATCGAATTTGCTCTCTTGGGATGAGTTTCAGAGCTCTCGCCCATAACTGCAAGCTGCCCTTGTTCGCCTTGTTCTCCATGTTCCCCTTGCTGGACCGGCTTCTTGCCCGATGCCGAGCTGGTATCGCGAGACCAAAAGGCCCAGGTAGAGCCCGCTCTGGGCGGAGGCGCGGAAGGCTTATGAGGAACCTCAGCTGCTGGCGCATCCTTCATGGCCACATCCTCGGGTTCTTTCATTGGGCAAGCCGAGGCCCCTGGATCTACCGCTGAGGGATCAGGCGCAGGTCTGGGCTCAGGTTCGGGCTGCGGGGTTGGTTGAGATGGGGCAGACAGGCTCGTGCTAGACCAACGCCAGAACCAATAACTTCCAGAGACGGGTTCAGATCTGCCCTGAACCGGATGATCGCTGGGTGCCTGGATGCCCTCGGAAATCTGTTGCTCTTGTTGCTCTGGTTGCTCTGGTTGCACTTCTTTGTTGTCTGGCCCGGGGTTGACGTCCGGTGACTTCATCTCGGCAGTCGCTGAAGCAGCGGGCTCCGGAGCAGTAGGTTCTGAAACTGAAGTAGGCTGCTTTACGACAGGTTCAGTGTATGCAGGCTTCCCAAGCCATCCGAACCAGCCAGAGGCAGGTCTTTGGGGAGTCGATTCAGCAAGTATCGGATTCTCTGTAGGAGTCTGTGTAGGTTGATCTGGGGACGCCCCAGTCCCCTGTTCCTGCTCACCGCTTGCTGCTGCCATTTCTTGGTTGGCATCTTTTGCGTCTATCTTGACCTCGGGTTTCTTGACTTCCTCGGGTCTCTTAATCTCCTCCGGTTTCTTAACCTCCTCGGAAGTTTGGGCCACTGGACCAGAACTTTCGTCGGCTGCTGCCGCCATACTCTCGTGGCTTTTCGATGGATCAGAGCCGGATAGAGGTAATTCATTGATACTGATACCGTCGGAAGCTTTCTTCGACTCGAATCGGCTAAGGTCCACAGTTCCCTTGGGTTTCGATGTCCCTCCAAGGATAGACTCCCGAGCAACCTGCGTCGAGGCAGCTGATTTCGGAATTCGGGGCCAAGATCCATACCAGCTCTTAGTCTTGTGGACCTATCCCGTTCGTCGTCAGTACGCTGCCTGTGATATGCGAAATCGGTTCCGGGGAGCGGGCAGACGGGCCAATCCATACACATACTTGGTTCAAGTTGTCTCCGCTGCAGTTCGAATTCGGTTTTGATATTTTCGATGTGGTGGGAGTTGCAACTTCGGTTGAGTCCTCTGTCATTGAAGAGCGCGGTTGCGATGATTTGGATGAGTACTGCGATGATTGCGATGCCACGGTTGCTGGCAGACTTGCAGCACTTCCCTCAGCAGAAGGATTGGGTTTCACCCGTTTTCGGGACCCCATGTTGCAGATGGCCCAAGTGCACGAAAGGGGAGACCACCAGCTAGCGGCGTTGAAATACTAGAGGTTTCGACGCATGCTTTGTGTGTCCGTTGTCCTTCTGTTGTTCGGTTGCCTTTGCCGCTTGTTGTCGGCCTGCGTGGCGTCCCGAGTCACTGCAGCAGCCTTCCTTCCGCGGCTGCTTGGCCTCAGCTTATCGGCGCCCACAGGCGGTACGTCATTCTGTGCTTGGGGTCCACAAGGTACTGGTTGTACATACCCGTACAGTATTATACATTACTTACAATACTGTAGTGATGGACTTCTTCAACAACCTACCTATGCATGCTTTTTAGCGGAGAGATGTCACTGATCTGAAATTTAATCTTTGAATATCCAAAGAAATCGATAGGAGACTCACCTAGAGCTTGAATGGCATTGATGTGGAAGGTACTAGTACTAAGGTACGAAGTAGTTGGTATGGACTCGGCGTTCGGCGCTGTTACCACACCGTGTATATTACAGTGCATTACCTTCGTACCTCCAATCGACCTGAGAGCGGACCTGATCATCGCTGCAGGTCTTGGCAGAACCCGCCCCTCCGTTCACCGCTTTACTTATCGTTATCGGCAACTGCCAAGAGAGTTACCCCCGGGAAATTTTTGTGGATGTGCAGCTTCATCAGATCGACTGCACTTTTCTGAAGCATTGTTGGCGGGCAGTTGCGCGGGCGAAGCATTCACCAGCAGATCGCCCCAATTGCGGCCAGACAAGCACCCATATTGCCACCATGGGTTCGCTGAAACGCAAGGAGGGCCCTGACGGTGCTTCTGCATCCAAGACAGCTCGAGCAGCAACAGAATCCAGGCCTTCAAAACGGGCCAAATCGAGCGACTCGACGAAAGACAGCGACAAGAAGCGCGCAAAGTCGCCCAAGTCGTCCGCTTCAAAGCCAGTTTCCGCCCCGTTGGTTTCACAGCTCAAAGAGGAGGAGCCGCTTTTCCCTCGAGGTGGTGGGAGCGTCCTCACTCCTCTTGAACAGAAGCAGATCCAGATCCAGGCGAAAAAGGATGTGCTGTTCGAGGAGGCTACTGGCAAGAAGGGGGACAAGGTGGAAGGTGCTTCTAAAAAGAAGAAGCGAAAGTCCAGGGGAGACGAGACAGCCGCGAAGACCGTCACGGATGAGGATGCTGTCAAGGTCGAAAGTCTGAATTTCAAGGTACTGACTACTACAGCCTCCCGCCGTTGCATGCCGTTCTGTTGCTGACTGCGTCGTAGCGTCTTGTCAAAGGCTCACTCGTTCTCGGAACTGTCTCGGCCATTAATCCCCTCGATATAGCCATCGCTTTGCCAAACAATCTCATCGGTCATGTGTCTATCACCGCCATCTCCGAGTCCCTGACCCAACGGCTGCAGACCAGTGCCGAGAAAGAAGACGAGGCGGAGGAGTCCGGGGACGAAAGCTCTGACGACGTCGATCTCTCGAGCTTATTTCGTATTGGCCAGTATGTGCGCACGTACGTCGTGTCTACAATGGACGAATCAACCCCCGGAAAGACGAGACGACATATTGAACTGTCTCTCTTTCCTGCACATACAAACTCCACAATGTCAGAGCAGGACATCGTTGAGAATTGTACGCTTATGGCTTCGGTTGCTAGCGTCGAGGACCGTGGCTTTGTCATGGATATCGATATCCCTGATTCCGAGCTCAAGGGGTTCTTGCCGCGCAAGCAGCTTGACAAAAGCATAGACGAGGATAATATGCAGCCGGGCGCAGTTTTTCTCTGCACTGTGACCGGCAGAGCGGCGGGTGGCAAGGTTGTCCAGCTATCCACGCTCTCGGACCGCCTTGGTAATGCCGCAAACTACCCGGCTGAAGCTACTACTATCGAGTCATTCCTACCGGGCGCTGCGGCCGATGTATTGGTATCTGAGGTCTCTCAGCATGGCATCGTTGGCAAGGTAATGGGTCATCTGGACGTGACCGCAGATCTTATCCACTCTGGCGCCGGACCCGATGGTGTCGTCCTCGAAGACAAGTTCAAGGTGGGCTCCCGAGTCAAGGCGAGAATCATCTGCACATTCCCAACCGCGAACAAGCCGAAGCTAGGGATTTCCCTTCTGCCGCATGTTCTCTCGATGAAGCCAAAGACGGCTGCTCAAAACGACCAGGAAGTGCTGCCAACTCAGATTCTTGCTCACTCCGCAGTTGTGGAGAAATGCACGGTACAAAGGGTCGAGCCTGGCATTGGGCTTTATGTTGATGTTGGCGTAAAGGGTGTCGCAGGGTTCGTCCACATTTCCAGGGTCAAGGACGGCAAGGTGGATACTTTGTTCGAGAACAGCGGCCCATACAAGGTTGGGTCCGTCCACCCTGGCCGCGTGGTCGGTTACAACCCGTTCGACGGCATGTTCCTCCTCTCTTTCGAGAAGCATGTTCTCGAGCAACCATTCCTGCGAATTGAAGACATCCCAGTGGGAGCCGTAGTTCCCGGTGTGGTTGAGAAGCTTGTCGTCAACCAAGACGGCCTCGGAGGTCTTATCGTCAGGATTGCCGAGGGGATATCTGGTCTAGTCCCCGAGATGCATCTCGCCGATGTACACTTGCAGCATCCCGAGAAGAAGTTCCGGGAAGGGATGAAAGTCAAGACCCGCGTGTTGTCGACCAACCCAGCAATGCATCAATTGCGTCTGACACTGAAGAAAACGCTGGTCAATTCCGAAGCACCCCCCATCAAGTCATACGATGAGCTGGCGGTAGGACTTCAGGCGCCTGGTACAATCGTCAGCGTGCTGCAGCACGGGGCCATCGTCCAGTTCTACGGCCAACTTCGCGGTTTCCTTCCCGTCTCTGAGATGAGCGAGGCCTACATACACGATCCCAAAGAACATTTCCGGGTGGGACAGACTGTCAGTGTATACGTCCTCAGCTTTGACCCAGAAGCTAGCAGGCTCATTGTTTCATGCAAAGACCCTTCTGCTTTTGGACTAGAAAAACAGCTTGCGCTGAAGAAGCTTCAAATCGGCGATCTGGTTTCCGCTAAGGTGACTCAGAAGACAGAGGACGATATCTTCGTAGAGCTCATCGACTCTTCATTGAAAGCAATTCTTCCCGTCGGCCATTTGACTGATAAATCGGTCAGCAAGACGCAGTCTGCCCTGAAAAAAATCCACGTCAACCAAACACTTTCCGACTTGGTCGTCCTTGAGAAGAACGAAAGTCGCCGTTCCATAACTCTCTCACACAAGCCAAGTCTTGTCCAAGCAAGCGAACAGGGGAAGCTCCTCTCCGGCGTTGATGATGCCCAGGTCGGAGAAGAAGTGCCCGGCTTCGTCCGGAATATCACTGCCACGGCCGTGTTCGTGCAGTTTGCAGGCAAATTGACGGCTCTCCTCCCAAAGTCGATGATGCCTCGGGAGATACACGATAAGCCCAATTTTGGAATGCACAAGTCACAGTCCGTCCTTGTCAGGGTCACCCACGTCGACAAAGATCTCGGCCGCCTGGTCGTGGCGATACCATCTGTTCTTGATGAACAGGCGAAGAAGTCTGCGAAGCCGGTCGAGAAGGCAGTAAACTCCCTGGACGACTCAATCAGCTCGATTAGTGATCTTGGCATCGGCAAACATACCGAGGCTAGGGTGAAATCTGTTAAGGAGACGCAACTCAATGTCGAAATCGCGGACAACATTCAGGGGCGAATCGACGTCTCGCAGGTTTTCGATAGCTGGAGTGATATTCCAGACCCGAAGAGGCCGCTGAAGAAGTTCAAGCCAAAAGACGTTGTGCGGGTTCGCGTTCTGGGCATTCATGATGCCCGTAACCACAGATTCTTGCCCATCACCCATCGGTCTAGCCACTCGGTTCTAGAGCTTTCAGCAAAGCCGAGCGATCTCAAGGAAGGGACTCCTCCAGAGCCACTATCTCTTGAGAAGGTCGAAGTCGGGTCCACCCATCTGGCCTTCGTCAACAACGTTGGGACTAACCACCTGTGGGTTAACCTATCTCCCAACGTGCGCGGCAGGATCAGCGCTATGGAGGCTTCCGACGACTTGTCCAAGCTTGCAAACTTGGAAAAGAGCTTCCCTGTAGGCTGTGCGCTTCAAGTACGGGTTCTGGCCGTAGACGCGGACAAGAAGCGCGTTGATCTCTCTGCCCGGACTCCCGGCGCCGCTAACGCGCTTACCTGGGACAAGATCGAACAAGGCATGGTCTTGCCCGCGAAGGTCACCAAGGTCAATGACCGCCAAGTCGTCGTCCAGCTCAGCGACTCGGTAGCAGGACCGGTGCACCTGGCAGATCTCGCAGATGACTACGACGAAGCGAACCCACTCCGCTATTCGAAGAATGAGATAGTGCGGGTAGCCGTCGTAGAGATTGATAAGAGCAACAAGCGATTGAGGTTGTCTTTGCGGCCCTCGAGGGTCCTCAACTCATCCTTGCCCGTAAGGGATAAGGAGATTACAAAGAGCACGGAGCTCAAGGTCGGCGACATTATCCGAGGTTTCGTCAAAAATGTCTCGGATAAGGGTCTCTTCGTCTCTCTTGGTGGGGACGTTGTGGCACTGGTCCTGATTAAGAATTTGTCCGACTCTTTCCTGAAAGACTGGAAGGAACACTTTCAAGTCGATCAAGTGGTGAAAGGACGCATCATATTTGCTGCTGATGGACGCTTCGAGATGAGCTTGAAGCCGTCAGTGGTAGAGAAGGATTTTGTCCCTTTGACCACAATGTCTGACCTGAAGGAAGGTCAGACCATTACCGGTAGAGTCCGGAAGGTCGAAGAGTTTGGTGCCTTTATCGACATCGATGGATCGGCCAATCTCTCCGGTCTCTGTCATCGCAGTGAGATGGCGGACAGGACCGTCAAGGATGCGAGGACACTCTACAACGAAGGTGACCGTGTCAAGGCCCGTGTGCTGAAGGTCGATCTCGAGAAAAAGCGAATCAACCTCGGTCTGAAACCCTCCTACTTTAAGGATGGCGACGACGACGATATGGACGTCGAGAGTGAAGACGAGGATGCCGGTGCAGCCATTAGCAGTGAAGAAGGAAGCGACATCGACGAGGCGATGGACGATGCAGGGGGTGCACTTCTTCTTGCTGGGTCCGATGATGAGCATGACAACGATGACCGAGATGAAGGTGATGATAGCAGCGATGTCGAGATGGTCGATGCCAAACCAGAAGGCTTGGCTGGTCTCGATGCCGGAGGGTTTGACTGGGCAGCCAACGCTCTGGATGCGGACGATAATGCCAATAATAGCCTTGTGGACAGGCCAAACAAGAAGGCAAAGAAACGGCATGAACCCCAGATCCTGGTTGACAAGACAGCTGAACTGGACATCAACGGGCCGCAAACATCCAGCGATTATGAACGACTCCTCCTCGGCCAGCCCGACTCATCCCAGCTATGGATTGCATACATGGCGTTCCAGATGCAAGCCAATGACCTGGCCAGCGCAAGGCAAGTGGCAGAGAGGGCAATCAAAACCATCAACATCAAGGAAGAGACGGAGAAGTTGAACGTGTGGATTGCATATCTCAACCTTGAAGTCGCTTATGGCACCGACGAAACAGCAGAGGAGGTCTTCAAACGAGCGTGTACATACAACGACGAGCAGGAAGTTCACGAGCGGCTGGCAAGCATCTACATCCAGGCTGGGAAGCACAAGGTAAGCTCAATCAATGCGCCCTGACAAGGTTGCATTACCCATCACTAACCCGCTGCCAATAGGAAGCCGACGATCTCTTTGAAAAGATCGTCAAGAAGTTCGGCTCCCAGTCGCTGGACGTCTGGATCAACTACGCCCACTTCCTTCATGCGACCGCCAACCAGCCGGACCGCGCCCGAGCCCTCCTCAAGCGTGCCACGCAGGTGCTCGGCAGCAGCACGCAGCAGTCGCGCACGTACCTCTTGCTACTACCCAAGTTCGCCGCGCTCGAGTTCCGCTCCCCCAACGGCGACCGCGAGCAGGGCCGCACCCTCTTCGAGAGCTTGCTCGCAACCTACCCCAAGAAGTTTGACCTCTGGAACCAGCTGCTCGATCTGGAGACATCGCCGTCAGCGGTGGGCACCGCCGATGTGACCGTCATCCGCGACCTGTTCGAGCGCGGAAGCAAGGTTAAGGGGTTGAAGCCCAAGCAGGCAAAAGCCTGGTTCCGGCGGTGGGCGAAGTGGGAGGAGGAGAATGGCGATGCGAAGAGTAGGGAGCGGGTTTCGGCCAAGGCGCAGGAATGGGCCAGGATGGCGGGTGAAAAGAAGAGTGCTGCCGCTGCTGTTGCCGCTGTGGCTGGTGATGGGGAGAATGAGGACGAGGAGTAATTAGAGGGAGGAGATGGATATATCCTATTTCATTTGGATTCTGGAAGAAAACAAAAGAGGCGCAGGACCAATTCCACGGGCGGGTGGCATGGTTTGCCGGCACCTTGATTTGCTTCGATTCCCGTGCATAGTATACACTGTACTGTTCGATATCCGTGATTGCCCGTCTTCATATCTGATTTGTATTGTCGAAACAGAGGCCTTATCCTATGACACTCTTTGCCCGTCATATATGTAGCAGCACCCTTTAACCCTGGTCATATATCCTGAAGATGCCACTCGTACAGGAGCAGAAAGCCCACGACTCTTGAACCCGGCTCTCGCTCCTGCTTCCTGACCATACGCCTCCCTCTCCCCTCTTGCCACCCTGGTCTGGCGACCACAGAGACTACCTAGATTTGGTGCCAGATGTATTGCGCTAGCTGGGATACACGAGATGGTACCGTGACTCGAGGTAGGTACAATGAGGCAGCAGTGTGCACAATGCAACCCCGTTATCGCTGTGTGTGATGTCGAGCCGATGGTGCACTCTCTTAGGTCTATATTCCCTCCTATGTCCAAGAAGATGGTAAGATACAGCGAACCACTTGATTGTTTACAGCGGTCCCTTGCATACAGCTTGGCATCGAGATATCGACGAGGTTCGTTCACCCTGTAATGAGCCTACAGTGTAGATGCAGTTTTGAACCTGATGGCTAGGCAATTTTGAGCTGTTGATACTATGTATAACAAGATAGTATGTTAATAAATGCTTTACACGGAGAAGCTCGTCTCCTGGTTCCAAATAGCCAAAACCTATGCCGTTGTTGAATCCGCTTCTTCGACAACCCTAACACCACCCTTTCCCCGTGACAGCAAAATCCCCTGAGAACCAAATGAACCGTGACTCCCACTCCATGGCGAAGCAACCCGTTCGTGACGAACAATGCCAATGATTCCAAACATCGAATTGATCCTTTCGTCGATTGATGAATCGAAGGGCGGTGAAAAAAGAAGACCCAAGTCAACACCCCACACCCAATGCAATGGAGCCCCGAAATGCGTCCCACAATCCCCATCCCTGACATGCTCCAACCCTAGCAAGATGCAGAACCAAAAAGAAGACCAAACAAAAAAGCCGCACACCACGGCACGGCGCGAGCTCGAGAAATCATGCGCGCTAGAAAACTTCTGGAAGGTGTCGTCCTCCAAATACAAGGCTGAAGAAACAAAAGGAAGTTCGACAACGCGATAATGCGGGCATCCTTCTTCCCCCAATGACATGCCAATCCGGGGCTATGCAAGGGAATGCCTCCCAAAAAAATGAAATCCAATGCAAATGAGGTCCAGATCGCTCAGGCCTTTCTAATTATCGCTGAGGTAAAATGAAGAGAGACACCTCCGTACCTCCGTGGCCAAGCAGGCCAGATTGTTGAGAGAGGGTTTAGCCACTCATTCATCGCTAATCGAACCCCACGCATCCCGCATCCCGCGCGGGACGACAATCTCCGTCGGGCCGTCAAGTGAAAATCGCGCTCGCCGTTCTCTCGCAAGCCAAAAGGCTCGTAGATCGACCGGTGAGGCGTAGTGTAGAGAAACAGGGCAGTCGTGGGCGTCGGTAGGCAAAGATCATCTGTAACGCCTGTCGACAGGACGTCATCTGAAACAAAGAGTGCGGACTGTATGGCGGAAGGTCCACAATCCGCATCACCCTTTTTTTTTTTTTTTTTTGCTCTCCAACTGTGAATGCTCCATAGCGTGGAGGGCTTCTCTTGGCGTAGCTTATGTGGGCTCGCAAAATTCCGCCGGCAGTTCTTGACGTGTCCAACAAAGTCGGACGGAGCTCCAATTAAGCAGGTGCACCACGGCAGCAATTACTCACACGAGCAGGAGACCCATCGAGCAGGCACCCCGTCGGGCCCAACCACATACGGTCTCAAGCTCGGTTTTCTTGGCGGGAGCGCCCAACGAGCCCGACCCGGTCGCTGCTCGCTTAGCTTGCCGCGTTTCCGCATTGCCATCTCCATGACGGCAATGCGGATGAAATCGGGGTTCTCGCGCATCTCGCGCTGCCGAGGCCCCGGTGAGGGGTACTCCGCGAGCGACGGTTTTGTTTGCGACGTTGGCGCCGATTGCGCCGCTGAGTAGGCTCCTCCTCCTGCCAACGGTGAAGGGGAGCGATTCACGGTTGGAGGCGCGCTCCGGGACCGTTGCACCTTGTAAGTCTGCATCTGGATCGAGGCCGTAAATGTTCGTAGCACCGGGCCGGACGAGGAAGCGGGTAATTGGGGTTTCTCAAGACGAGCAGTAGTAGTCGGGTTCAGATAGCGCCGCAAGGCAGCCGTGGGTTCCTCCTCCAACGGAGGCGGTCTGCGCTCGTCTGTATACGGGACCTGTGGGTCGATAGTCAAGATGGACCTGGTGAGAAAGTCCTCGGGCGGAATCGATGGGAAGTTCAGGTTGGAAAAGGAACGAGCCGCCTGGCGCAATGCCCTTAGCGAAGCGGTCAGATTTGATTTGAAAGCAGACTTCAAAGGCTGAAAAGGCAGGCGCAAGGTCTTTTTCTCCGGGAGCTCTGTTTTCTCCTCGAACACTCTGAAATCCAGTTCCTCGACGTCAATCTCGGGGGATGACAGCGGGTGACTGTCGGATTCGCCCGGCGGTGAAGAGACGGGTTCCAGTGAACGGCGGGTTGGCCGGGCCTTGCGTTTCCTCAGCGGCGTGTAAGGTGTTTCCAACGAAGAAGGCGTCTCAGTAGTGAGTGAACTACTGAGCGATGGCATAGATTCCAATGAGATGGTTCGCGAAGACAAGACGGATCCTAGGGCGCTGTCGCACGCGGACAAATCGTCGCCGTCGAGGTCTTCGGGGGGTGTCAAAAGAATATTCATCGGGTCATTGCTTAGGGTCAAACTAAGCTGCTTCTCGGACTCCTGAGCCCTTTCAATGATGGACTCGACCGTCATCCTCTTCTCCTCCCTTGTCTGCCGCATGCTCCTCGTTGCTTTCGGCGGGGGTATACTGGTGATAGCCAGGAGGGCGGCCACAGAAGGCGGGATCGCATCGGGAGAATGCACGCCTCTCCGATGGCGCGATGTCGAGTTTTGTTTCCTGTCCTCATGATGGCGATGCGAGTTGTGCGGGTGTGGCCTATCCCGAGATTTCGGTCTTGTTGGGATTTGCACCGGGGTAGATGGGGCAGCCGCTCGTACGGGGGCCATCGTGGTCGCCGGAGGGCTTGGGTTCAGGAACCCCGAGCCGCGATCTCTTCGCTTCGACGAGGTGGGAGACATATCAACGCTAGTGCTTTTGTTGGTGGCGGCCAAGACCTGATTCTCATTTCCTTTCGCGAACGACAAGGGAGGGCCGGGACGCGAGTGTGAGGGCGAGGACACAGCTGGTTGGAAATAAGAAGAGGCCGCGGCTTGGGGCTGCGAGTTCGAGAGTGGTTGACTGTGCCGGGAGACGAGATAGGACCGGGCGGATATCATGGTGTGAGTGTCCAAGTGGCCGCCGGGGCCTTTAATAACGGAGCGATGGACGAATGGGGCAAGTGAGCGGACCACCGTAGTGTGACTTTAGTTGGCGGACATGTAATCCACCTGTTCGGGTGCCGCTGCAGATCGACTGCAGGGGGGGTGCTCATTGCCGGCAAGCCCGGGATTCAGGGCTTGTGATGCCACCAAACAGCAGCCTGGGCTGCTTGCCGACACCGGGGCCAGGGCGATTCCCACTGTGGTTATTTCTTCGTGTCGCAGCTCAGGGCCAATGTCGTGTGTCGAAGGGAAATTCAGTACGTAACGGTAAAGCAAAAATCCTCGGCGGGAGGGCCCACTGTCCTGGACCCTGAACTACGTAGTCGACGATTCAGCGCTCGTCTAAGTCTGCTGACGGAGTCCTGCGCTCCAGCGTTCGGCGCCGAAGTCAACGAAGTCAAAGGCCATGGGAGAGGTGCTGTTGACACGGGCCTGAAAGACAGCTGAGAAAACGACGAAGAAATCTGAATACCTATGCACACTGCAGCCCGATCTCGATCGCAGTGCATGAGAGAGGTTCCGACCGTTGGAATGCGTCACACCTCAATCCGGAGCTACAAATGTAGACCGCCCGGTGGACCCTGGACCTGCTGTTTGCGAATGTGAGCGTAGCGAAGTGCCCAGGGTTCGCCCCAACTTCAGTTAAATATCCAAGCTGCCGACAATAACGGCCACAGCGGAACAAATCGGTCTTCGACCACATTCCGGGTCATCGAGATGCGCCTCGCCATACTTATACACGTGTATTATCATGTTATCTCTGACGCCGTCCTCGGGACAGTGGGGCCTGATAAGGACGATGGGATTTCGTTGGACATCCATTTCGGACGGTTTGACATAGCAGCCACACCCGCACAGCACATGTGGGCGCATGCACATTCTAGAGAAGATGGTGGGTATGACAATCGAAGTGCTGGGACGCGGTCTCATTCATCTAGGCAGAATAGGAGAAAGGCCCTCGATCCGAGAGTGCCTGCACATAATAAGGTATCGTCGGTCGTGGCTGCAAGAATGCCTAAAGGGTTGAACTGACTTTACAGGTGCAACCTATCGTCAAGGTGGCTTCTATCCTTGGTAGCGACGGCTGTGTTGTCTTTAGATGTCTACGGTACTGTATGTACACATGCGACATGTTCCCCGATAAGGATAGTGTATCTCTCAACATCACACGACACACAGTAAGCGTTCTGAATCAGGTTGCTTGCTTCGTGACGGTTCTATTCCTTCCAACTTTGGCATGACTGACCCCTTCACTAATCGTCGACATGAATGGACTCTGTCCAGAATAAGATTGTCTTTTTGGGGGTTCTAAAGAGATATCTACAGTTGTATGTACTACCACCATGATTTTCAAGCACCAGGACAACGTGGATACAGCTACCTCGGTTTTGGTAACGTTAGGCTCGAATACGTCTGCCAAGACTGGGTTGCATTCGTCGCCGGTGCATACAAAAACCACCCCACAGCCGATCGACCCCAATTTACCTCACTCTCGGGTTTGTCTCCCGTTTCCCAATCGTTTCCCACAAGCAACAACTTCCGAAGCTGTTGTTCTGAGCAGTTCCTCTGAGGAACAGCAATCACCTCAAGGGCGACTCGAGGGCGATAATCCATATCGATCCTAGCTGATCAGACTGGTTTTGCTAGTACTGAGTCATAGTGCATCCCTCTGATGGGATGTATGCCAATATTGACAGTTGTTGGCCTATCGCTTCACACAAGTCACAGCACTTTCACACATGAGCCCTGAGCCACTTTAGAAATACCACCGGACACTGCAATCGGCCCCAACTTACTCTTCCTCTGTTGGAGTCAAATCTTCCAGTACATCGAACAAACTGTCAAGGCAGTTGCATTTGAGTGTTCACCCTAACACCAACTTCTTCAAACACAGCTGGCCGGTACAAGCTCAGCATGCTCTGGTAGACGGGCAGGTGGGTGCTGACGATGCGGGTGCTTTGAGCTACTAGTGCGGGAGGCCATGACACATCCCCCACGGGTGAGATCAGATGCCTCGCCCAAAGACCCGCTCTTACCTGCAAGCTAGTCATTGAGCGACTTCTAATGTTCTATGGACTCGAGGCTACGCTAGCATCACCGGACCTCGACGTGGACTCTGACTGTGCGCAGCAGGTCGCTGCATCGCGTATCGACTAAAGTTCGATACTGAACGCAGGCTCTGACTTCCTCCGTCTAGCGACAGTTCCATGTCGGTAGAAGTAGTGCAGAACTACAACTACTAGTGTATACTAGACTGACTAGTACGTGTTCCCCTTGCGATGACGTACGCACATCAACGGGGAACGATGGACGGATCTTTATAGGCTGTAGAGATGAGAGTTGCTCTCACCACTGCATCCACGTTGATGCTACCGATCTGTGAGAGATTCCAGGTTGGACGATACTGCCCTCCACTGCAGCTACGTTCCCATGCACGGACTCAACTGCTAGAGGTTTGTTGGCGAGGGGAAACTCTCTGCAACCGTTTAAGGAAGGAGGTACATAGATAGGTAGAAGATCCATCCAAATCTACGAATAATGCATGTGCCAATCCCCGCATAGATAAGACTCGACTGTCCTGCTCTGTTCGGATGTGAGCCGAGCTCAAAACCAGGTTTACAGTACCCGCACTCATACGAAGGTCGAGCCAACGGGTACTGGACGATCATATACACTATCAACATACTATTGTAGCTCAAGCACATTAGTACTAGTAGGGTATAAAGGATGGATACTTGCTATCTACCTACTATCCTAGATTGTCCGAGTCTTTGACCAGGCTATGGCTTTTTTCCAAGTTATGGTCCCATCCCATCCGCAAGAGAGTCAGCAGTAGTTCAACAGGATATTACGAGGCTAAATGCATTCCTCCTGTGTCAAAGAGCAAGAGCGCAAAAGGGGAATGTTCCAAGCTCCTAAGGCCTATTCCGGCTGTTTTCCATAGTACGCATATGTAAGGCCTCGGGTCTTCGTTGGCCAGACGGATGACACCGGGCAGAGCGTTTCATCGACAGGGTTCCGTTCAGCCGCCCACTAGCCAAACTGACCATCTTTGAAATCGCAGGGGGACGGACAACAGACTCGGATTCTTGAGCGGTTCGATTGTCCTCGAAAGCCGAGCGCTGTTCGTCCCAACCTGAGCTCAGGCTCACTACTAGTCCCTAGTATTCTACTTCACTCAGGCTGCCTCCATCGCATAGTGGGTAAGGCCGTAGGGAGAAAGTTATCCCATTAGTCGTATATGGAACATTATATTCATGTATATACAGAACTTGAAGAATGACAAACATAGGGAATCATGTGGTATTTGTGACCGCGCCTTTTTTTCGCCGCCCGTCCCCTTGAGAATGACCATCGTGAACCCCGTTGCCAGCCTGCAGGCCAAAAAAGCATTTCAAAACGCCAGATCGTACTAGTACCATGCCGCATGTTCGTAGCAATCATCTCGAAACAACAAAGAAAAAGATAGATATCGGGCATCAAAAACCTGTCTAGAAGGGCCGTCCGCTTCCCTCCCAACCTTTCGACGTCGGTGTTGTCCCCTTAGGGGTGACTACCCCAAACCGGCGGTCACCGTACCGCGAGATTCGGCCGTCTTCAATCTTGCTGTCCCTGTCATCCCTCCATCGAATGCCTTGATCTGGGTATATGCTTTCGCTGTAATGTCTCTCTGGGGATCTCGTCGTCCCGCTGCTTGTGCTTGGACGGGGCGGCGTTATCATGCTAGCTCCAATAGTAATGGTTTCCAATGACGGCCGCGGCCGCGCTGACGGCGTCTTGGGCGTCCTGGGCGTCCTCGGCCGGCTATCGCCCGTGTAGGTGCCGACCCCAGAGACGGCAATCTCCTTCACGATGCCGTCGATTTCGCGCTGAATGTCGCTAACGCGCATGATACCGTCATTGGTCATCGCCTCTTCCTCGCTCGTGCGCGGTGACTGACTGCGCAGTTCGGCGACATCCGTTTTGATACGGATAATGGGTTTGATTTTGCTTCCGCCTCGTGAACCTCCGCTGCGCAAGGCGTTCCGCATGCTTCGGTTGCCACCTTTCCTACCGCCCCGGCTGCCACCGCGGCCAAACTTACCACCTACGCCGCTCCCTACGACGAGGGTGCTGTCCCAGCCGACTGATTTCTGGCCCGTCTCAACGTCAACATCCGCCGGGGTCGCGCGGCTCGTTGCCACTGAGGTGCGCGAGAACCAACCGCCACGTTCTCGTGAGCGGAAAATAGGCCGGAGTGCCGGAGCCGAGGCCGTAATGAGAGCCAGGTTGGTCTCGATGGATGAAGTGACAAAACCGATATTGTTGGACGACGCCGTAAACACCGCTAGACCAAAAAGACCTTGGATTAGGAGTACCATGCGAACAACTGATGTTATGGTCACGCTGTAATCAAAGGGTCAGCGGATGGGTAAGATTAGGGAGGTTCTCGGACGAGCTGCTTACAGAAAGCCAAGAAGGAATACAAACATCAGCGCCAGCTTTTGGCGCTTTGGAATCCTCAGAGACGAGAAGATCCAGATTGGCAGGCCCATGATCAGCACGTCGGTGATGATGTTAAACACAGCTATGAATATGTATAAAACCCGGCGGTCCACACAGCGGCCACCCCTAATGGTAGGGTCCCAGTTAAAAGCAATCGGAAAGCATTGAAAGGTAATGGCGAAGAAGACGGCAACCATTTGTGAGATGGTGGCAATGTTGAGCCAGAGCAAATATCGGCGCACCCAGTCCTTCTGGCCGAACAGCCGTGACAGGAAGATGAGAACCGAGGACTTTACAAGGGCCAGTATCGGGTTGTAAAGAATTTGGACGGCGTAAGCCCATATCAGGCCTTGAGTAGGGTCATGAGGTGGAATCTGCGTCACCGGGATGCCGACAAAGTTTGTCTTAATAACTATATTGAAGTCAGTAGCGCCCAAAAAAGTGTCCCTGGGATGTTAGACGAACAGAAGAAGCTTATGACCGTCTCAGCAATGGACATGAGCATAGCGATACAGACAAGCGAGTCGTCCAGAGCAAGCTTGTTCACCGCCGCTCTGCCTGCCACGCGGACAGAGACAACGAGGAGGGCAAGTGCTGGGAAAAAGAAGTTGACGAAGATTGCAAAGATCTGGAGCCCGGTCGGCGCCGGAGACGTCGGCAAGGCTAACAGAGAAGAGGCGTCCATGACGCGGAGCAGGTATGCCGCTATCTCATTACAAATGATGGTATATGTAACGATGAAATAAGCTCCATCAGGAGGCGGCGAGGACAAAATGAAATCGCAAATCGACCGATAAAAGAGGAGCTGAGAGTAAAATACCAAGGCCGTGTGGGCATATGCATCAAGATATAGGAGACTGTCGAGCCCAGAGTCGAGACAGGCACGAACTTCTTTTGACAGCACGAAGAAAGACACGCCATGAGATGCTCTCGGGCAACAGGCTCCCGTGTCTGTTTCTCCTGAACGGTTTCTGCCATAGGTCCAGTCGAGGCCGAGTATCTCCAAAGCGTCATGAAGGAGATGTCCGGCGATCTGTGGGTCGTCTCGTCTCGCCTCTTGGCACAACTGGCATGCACAGGTCCGGCCGGGTAAATCCGCTTCGCGTATCAAAGATGCTCTTCAGGACATCCCGCCGAGAACAGTTGAGCTGCCGTAGGAGCGGGATTGCTGCCGGCATAGCACGGAAACAGCGGGCTCACTACGGCGGCTTGTTTTGGACGGCCATCGCCGCTTAAGGTGTGCAAAGAAAGAAGATGAAGGGCACCCGAAGTCACCAAGGCAGGTTTTCCCTCCTCGGTGATGCCTCTCGATGGCTAGTTGCTTTTGGTTTCGCTGGATATCCCGCTGTCAAGAGGGACGCTGCGCTTCTGCGCCTGAACAGAGGCAGTTCAACTTGTTGCTCATGGCATCGGCGCGAGAGGCGTTAACCTACACCTGAGCTCAATTCATGGGATCGGGGAGACCTTGGCTGTCACACCGACGGCCCGGGTAAATCCGACAAGCTACCTCGAAACCCATACAGGTAAAAACCAGCGAGGGCCAGGGGCAGAGGGGCAGAGGAATTCCAAAAAGCTTCCAGATCATCGAGCAGGTCTTCGTCGAGGAAGATGAGAGAGACGACAGCTCCAATGGCGTGGTGATCAAACAAGCCCATCAGAGTTCAGTTGAATATTATCAACAGGGACCAGGTGGTCATGCGAAGAGCAAGGGAAGCTGCTATGCCGGATTCTGTGGAGAAATTCTGGGGAATGCAATGCAACCCTTGCCAATTTGTCCCACAGTCGCATCCAGTCGCCTGGTACCTAGGTACCCATACTGGTAAGGTAGGTCTCCCGTTGCGACTGCCGGTTTCTAGGGTGGTGACATTAACAAGATACCTACCTGAGCTTGTAGCGTTATGAGGATTGTGAGCTTTGACCTCTGACAAGAAACGCGATTCGGGGGGGGGGGGAGTGAAAAGGAGAGGCGGTCAAAGGAGATGCGGCTTGATGGCGCCACTCAGCATGCTCTTGGATAATTCCTAGCCAACCAGTGCCCATCGATTTCGGAGTGGTGGGCTCAGGAGCCGAGATCTGTTTTTGCCTATTAGGTCATGAAAGACTCAAACAAGGGTCCGTTATGAGCTCCTTACCAACTCATAGGTATCGAACTCACGGAGATAGAGTATATGGACGCACGGACTGCATGGCATTGAGACCCTGGTCCGGAAACCGGAAACGTCGATCCATCAAGCGTTAGATTCTAGGTAGTACTTTATCAACTCTACCCATTACCTAGGGCAAGAGGACGAGAAGGAAAACGAATGGAAGCTCGGTGTGAAGGCCACTGGCAGAACGCTATAAACTCAGGTCAACATCATATCTTGGTTCGGCAGGGCATATGACAAACTTATGCCTTGGTAGCCATCTTTTTCGGGTTAGAAAAGAAAAGGGTAGGAGAGGTAAGTGACAGAACTGACTGCCCTGTAGCAGAGGTTGCAATGAAGCACGAGTTAGGAGACAAGAGGCCGACGGGTATGAGTTACCTGATGTTGCATCGGCCCCAAGAGAAAAAAGCTTGATTCTCATTCATCCCATCTTGCCTGTTGCTCCCGGAAGCTTCACCCATTGTCTGTGCTATTGATGCTGCCGATGCGTCCCAAAGTTGGAGTCGCTCTGGACCATGCGGCGGGATTGTATCGAACAATTTAGCCAGCTTCTATGGTCCCAGGCAAACCTGGCGATAAGACGACACCAACTGAGAGACCTTCCAATGCACTACCAATAGTCGAGGGGCTGCGTTCTGGAATCCTTGCAAGGAAACGGCGCTCCCCATCCGCCGTCTGAAGCAAGCTGTATGCAAATACTTGTGAGGATTGTCCATTCGGGCGGTTGGCAGGTTCGAGCTTCTGTTTGGTACTGTGCTGCATGTATCCGTACATCCAACCACGAGGATCGCCGGCATCTGCGCTCTCCGGGCTGCCGACTGACAGCCATCGTCAACCGGAGGAAGGGACTAGGGGTCCTGCCGAACGCCGGCATCTGACCAGATAAAGTTGCAGGACCAGTCCCTGCACATCGCCGTCGTGCGACGATTGAGAATCCAAGATACGGAAAGGCCGAAATGGAGTTTCCATGGAGACACGATATGCTAGCTATGAGGCAAGACTCCTGATTGCGTATTCTTGGCTTCATCCACTCGGCTCAAGCGCGCGGTTGTCTGCGTGTGACACTCGGACGCCGAGCGAACTCATTCGTGGAACCGGGTGTCCGCTTCGGTACAACACCAGTAGCCCTTGGGCAAGACCCGTACATCCGTATTCATGTCATCTCGGTTGCCACATAGCTGCAGGGTTCCAAACTTGCGTTTGTCTCGCATTTCGCGACCGATGAGATCAGCAGAATCGTGAGGACAGATCGTGACATATGGTCCAATTTCAAGGCCTAACTGGTCAGCTCACGTTAAGCGCAGTCTCAACACATTCTGTTGACCGAAGAAACAGTAAAGTGCGGAGTTTGTAACGAAAAAATCATGGTTTCTCTTCCTTGGCCCAATTCGAGAGATGCGGGGATAATGCAGTCGGACTGTGGTGGTCATTGGCTCGTCGCTGATGGGGTTTCAACTTTCAGGACTCCATCCGATAAGGTTACAAGCGAAGTGGGTCCCGATCTAAATAGACGTGGTTGCCCTGGAGACGGCGGAAGGCGCGAACCAGGCTAGCCAGGGTTCACACACCTTCACAGGCAAAAGTTGGAAGTAAATGAAGCCGGCGGCGTCTAGCCATTGCGCCTCTTCATCACTCGGTGCAAGCCCTTTTGTTTGCATTTTATCAGGCGCTTTCATTCTCTATCCTCTCTGGATTCGAGTCTCTACGAGCGTACGATTCCGCCCATCGACTTTCGAGGCGATTGAGATTTGGCGACGTTTTGTTTTGTTTTATGCCATGCACTGCCACTATTCCTGACAAGTGTTGACAAAGGCTTGTAAACAACAATCCCTAGCTGCAGAGGCTAGCTGCACGTCATTGCGCGATCGATGATATGCCTTGCAGCAGCTAAATCTCGCTTCCCTGACAACACCACGCATCGCTATTTCCACGAATTCTCCTCAGCAGAGCAAGAAACTGCTGCAGACTTGCGACGGCCTGAGTCCCATTTCTTCAGGACCGTGCCCGCAAGATGGATACAAGCTATCTCTCACAGCAGGTCAATACAATAATTGGCCAGCTGCACGGCTTGTTTGATGAGATTGGGGTATCCAACCATGATCGCGAGGCGCGGGAGGCAGAGGTAAGGAGGAACTCACATCTAGGGTCGATAGATGGATCTGTGTTGGCTTCCCTTGCTGACCACACCTCGCAGCTCTTCGCCGCTCTGTCCGAAGCATTGCACAACCAAGTTCGTCTCGTGACGGCTGAGAAAAATGACATGGTTGAGGAAGCGCACAGAATCATTACGACTATTAGGCAGATGGAAGCTTCGCTTGATGACACCAAAGCCCGCCGCTCGTACGACCCGGAGGACGACGAAGATTTGAAGATCACATACCCGCTCACTAGGTGTCTAAAAGTTCTCAAGGAAAAACACATCCAGATCAGCCGTCTCCACAGGGAAAGGTTTGAACAAGTCAAAAGTACGTCGCCAGCGTAAGTCCGTTAATCAATTGAGTCTAACCAAGTCCTCAGAATTGGCCCAAGCGCTCGAGTCCTACTCCCTTCATCTTGAGCCAACCTTTGTCAAGCTGGCTCTGCCACCAACAGGACCCAACCAGTCCATTCCCCCAAGCTTCGACTTGTCGCCCAGCTATGTAGATGAGCTGGATGCCGAGTTTACGCGAGTGTATGAGGAGTACACTCGCCGCGTGGCAACTGTGAAGGCCCTAGCTGAGAACATCATCCAACTGTGGGCAGAGCTTGGGACGCCGCAAGCACAGACAGACGGCGCAATTGTCAAGTACTATCGCGACGCGCCGGAACAGCTTGGACTTCATGAAGAAGACATTGCTCGACTTCGCTCCAAGAGAGACAAACTCTCGGAAGAGAAGAAGAACCGAGAGAAGCGTTTGAAGGACTTGAAGATCGCGGTCGAAACGCTCTGGGAGAAGTTGGGCATTGAGGATCACGAGCGCAAGGCTTTCCTCAACAGTAACCGTGGCTGCGGAATCAGACAGATCAACGAGTTCGAGGACGAACTGGCACGCCTGAACGAGCTCAAGCGACAGAATCTGCATCTATTCGTCGAGGACGCCCGCTTCAAGCTCCAGGAACTCTGGGATGCCCTTTATTTCTCCGAGGATGAGATGCTCGAGTTCACACCAGCCTTCTCAGATGTCTATAGCGATGCACTGCTCGAGGCCCACGAACGCGAGATCGCTCGGCTGGAGGTCTTGAAGGAACAACGAGCCCCGACGCTAGCACTCGTTGACAAGCACAGGAGCCTGATAAGTGAGAGGGATGAGCTAGCTGCATCCAGCCAGGATGCCTCGCGGTTGATGATGCGTGGCCAAAAGGGAGAAAAAAGAGATCCAGGCAAGCTTCTGCGAGAAGAAAAAATGAGGAAGCGGATTGCCAAGGAACTTCCAAAGGTCGCAGCCGAACTTCGCAAGGCCCTCGAGAAATGGGAAGATGAGTATGGTCGGCCATTCCTGGTTCATGGAGAGCGGTATCTTGACGAGCTCGAGCTCGACGATCCGAAGCCAGCGCCAGGTGGCAGGTCCAAAACGCCGGCTCCGACACCCACAACAACCACTGCTTCCAAGGTCGAACTGAGCCGGGCCCGTAGTGTTGGCAGCATGAGAGGTGCCCCAAGAAGCATGGCAAAGACTCCCACGGCTGCAAACGTAGCCAAGCCGACTCAGACTACTCGACCGAACACGGCGAACAATAAGGGGAGTCCGACTCGGATTCCTGCCCGTGTGCCGCTCTCTAATCTTAAACACGGCAACAATTCCCCTGAGCGCTCCCGTCCGGACTCGAGGCTTGAAGCCAGCGGTGTGCGTCAAGTCAATCCCGTTATGAGAGCGCCGCCGCCGAAGATGAGGGACCTTATCCCGCCCCCCGAGTTGGAAACACCGATTAACCACTATCGCGCTGCCGGCCTCGGGTCCAGCATTGTCCGGCATGTAGAACCTGAGGATGTGTATGACGACAACCGGTACTATTCTCACGAGAACAGCCGACCTCTGTCTGCGGAATATGCTCCCTCGCGGTCCTACCATCAGGCACCGCCCGCACCGCCCGCACCGCCTGCTGTCCGGCAAATCTCAAACACGTCGACTGCGATATCCGGGTCTGAGAACTGGGAGACGTATGACGACAACTCGGAACCAGAGGAGGATGCTTCCGACGCGTACTACGCAAAGGTACGTGCGGCGCGTGCAGCGAAGCGCATCACGCCGGAAGCGAGCTATGGACGGATACAAGCCAACCAGATAAAGCGACATCGAGGTCTCCCACCGGCCCATGCTGGCCATGTCATGGTGGATCACGAAGGCAATCGAATCGCATCCGGCAGCGAGTGGACCGATGAGGACGCTTATTGATGGGAAAGCCTGCTTGGCCAGCCTGGTCTGTCATGTCCTCCTGGGCGCATGTTTTTCATGATGAGTATGAATCACGGCGCTACGACATGTCTTGCTTGATGAGAGAAGCCATATACGTTGATGTAGCCTGGCCTTTGTCGTTGGATGCTAGAGTCTGGTGAGGCGTTGGTTCTGATTCGCAGTTCCTGTTTTATTTGATGAGACTTCTCCTTTTTCTTTTCGGTGTTCATAACAACAGTCTCAAGGATCCGAACCAACTTTTCCTAATCGCGGCTTTTCTTTTCTTTTCTCCTGGCTGGCGCGGGCCTACAACGCAGCCTCGATCTTGAGCGGCTTGCTTTTTCCTCAAAATATTCCTGTATGTCTTTCCGGTCGGGGAGAAAGGTGATCAAGAAGACAGAATTTCTCCTCGTGTTGAGGAAAAAGGGGACGGGTGTGGGTTGAGGTTCCTCCGGGGGAAGGGAACACTTACAAAGAATCGGCGTTTACGGTTTGGGGATGGATTCCGGCCGCTGTCGTTCAACCAGGCAAGCCCATTTTCACTTTCTGTCTGAGGGAAGTGTGGTAATCTGCCTTTCATATCCTATGTTTGGAATTCCATAACTCCTGTTTTGGGCCGTGTAAATAAGAATAAAGCTGGTAGTGTCCTAGTCTGCGACAGTGGACATGTCCAGCAAGAATCACAATCCGCTTGTTGATCTGCAAAGTGACAAGACATGGAAGTGACGGCTTCTGGTGATCGCTTCTAGGCGCATGGCCCGCCCCGCGCTGAGCTTGGCTTGCTAGGGGCCCACTGTACATACTCCGTAACTACTGTAGGTACCTTAGTGATGTAAGCGCTGTAGCCTCATAAGCCCCTGCAACCCCCACTGTCTTGGCTGCAGTCAGAATGGAGTGCTCTTGTTTCGCCCCTGCCATGTTGGGACTCAGGTGTGTTTGTGGTCAGATCAGTGGATAAGCTAGAAACCGCCCCGAGTCACCTCGCATCGAATTCCCCGGCCCTTCCAGGTCGCGATTCTAGCCTGGCGATTCGAGCATGATTCCGCAACCAATGAGACCAATGGAGAGATAAACCCGCAAGCGCCTCGAACGTTCGCAACTGCCTCGAAATTCGCACCACTATGACAGACCGTGGAGCATACTCCGACAACAACCGAACATCGAGCCCGGAGAAACACGAAACAAAAGATCCAATAGTTTGATTGATCTGCCCGGGCTATGCAGCCTCCCGGATCATCGACTGGCAGCAGTTACAACCGCAACTACAGCCCTAGCCGCAGTGTAACAACCGCAGCCGGTTCTTCCTCGTCTCTCTTCCCTAGTGCATCATCAACAAACAATGCCGGCACTCCGGCTACCCTGTCGGCCGCCGCTGCCCTGCAGGGTGCAACGCATGCCTTCCACAGGCAAAGAACGGGCGGTGGTGGCGGAACAATAGGAGGTGGAGGAAGAACAGAAAGAGACGGCAATCTAAAAGTCAATCATGGCAACGGTCGGGTCAACCCGAATCAGACTGGGACCGGGAAGGGAATGGGGACGGGGACGGGGAAGGAAATTAGTCATGGTGCGTTGCTGGCGGCTACACAAGCGGTATCTGCAGTGACGACGTCGACCTCTGCTTCCCGGTCAAGGCCACAGTCCGCGTTGGGATCGCGGCCAGGGTCTGTGGGTGGAATGCACGGTGGGGAGCCGGACGGTCTGGTTGCGCAGAGGATGGCGCAGTACTTACATGCTAGTGGCAGCGCCGCTAATGCTGGCGCCAAGGCGTTTCTTTCACCCCCACAGTCGTTGTTGCCGGTGAGCCCGGCTCAAGGTGCGGATGGGAGAGGCAGCATGGAGCCCCTGAACGGCGGCCCTATGCAGACGTCGGCCTCGTTCATTGCGGCTACCCTGGCAGCGAGCAGGTCGGCTTCGCCCACTCCGAGCTCAAGCGTCGCACAGCAGAGCGCCAGCAGCACTGGAAGAGGTGCGGCTAATAGCTCGCCGAGCATGAACGCCGCTGGTGCCTCAACCTGTTCTTCCTTGGACTTGGGTACAGCCAGATTGTATGTGAATGTTCCTGACACGGCATCTATATGGCCTACTACGTCTCTAGTGTCGTTATTCGAGGGGAAAAGGGATGTTGATCCCGTCAAGGGAGCGGCAGGTCAAGCCAGGCCGAGGACCCCAGAGATGGAGAGGGAGAGGACAACACAAGGCGAGCAGCAACAAAAGCTGAGAGTGAAGCCGAAACCCAAGCCAAAACCGAAGTCAAAGGGGCTTGTGGGGCCTAGCAGCACAACAAACACTGGCAAGCAAAATGAAACATGGACAGAAGTCAGCGGTGACAGGATGGGTGGCGCCGGGCCAGCCTTGCGGGCACCAACCCATGTTGACAACCAGCACAGTCAACGTGCGCCGGCCCGGGTAGCTGAGAGGTCTTCAGAAACAACCCAACCTTCTTTGGCGAAACCTTCCTCGAAAACCATTTCCCCTGTTGCTACAGAACCGACCAAAATTGCGCGACCAGAGCGTGCTCACCCGTCTCTCGAAGCATCAGGTGTTGCCGACATGACAATGCCCATCGTCAACACTGCCGCAGCACAACACGACATCACGCCAGTTGGCACCCAGGAACGCACGCAGACACCACGCCGGTTATCTCAAAGTTCCGCCTCCTCCGACGACACGTTTGTGTCGGCGTCATCGGTACAGTCGGGACGTCCAGTACAGTCAGGCACGGAGTCCGACCAGCGCACACCTCGAGCGACTGAGCAGCGACGGCAATCCTCTCCCCATGCAATATTACTACCCGCAACACACCGACCCACCATGTCCCGTGCATCCACACCCAACCTCCCACTCGATTCTCTCACCGACGCCATCGTCGCGAGCAACCTAGCCTCTACCCGCCAAACTACTACATCCTCGGCCTCCTTCCAAGCACCTCCTCCCATACCCGCGCCGCGGCGCCACGGCGGCAAGAATAGCCACAGAGGAAAGCACACCTCCGGCTCGCGCAGCGCTCTCCCCACCATTCCCCTCCAGCCTAACCGCACAGCCGAAAGCCTCCGTTCGCAACTCACAGACGGTAGCCGCTCCCCGAACCGAGCACAACACCCTCAGGCTACCCAGCATCAGCAGCAACGCACAGGCGTGCTCCTGCAGACCCTCCGCGCGACCCAACCGGTCCACTCAGACGATGAGGACGCGCGCCGGCGCGCCTCGCAGCATCATCACCACCGGCGGCGGCGCAAGGTCAAGGCGTCGCTCGGCGGCGGCCGCAAACACGCACACCACGAGGGCGCCCGGCGCCGCTGGCGCGACGAGGTCACACCGCGCGAGCGGCGCAGGTATGAGGCGGTCTGGGCGAGCAACAAGGGCTTGTTCCTGAAGCCTGGCTGGGGTTATACAAGCGACCATACAGGCGAGGATGATGGAAGGGCGTGGGACGGGCCCGAGGCCGAGTTGGTGGTCAATATCGTCGTCAGGGACATTTGGCGTCGGAGCAGGCTGCCTGCCGACGAGCTGGCCGAGGTGTGGGATTTGGTCTACTGTCACCATCAGCGTCGTCGGCACGCCGGTGGTGGTGGTGGTGATGGTGGTGATCTTCTTGCTGGGAAGGAGAGGGAGAGAAAGGCGCTGACCAGGGACGAGTTTGTCGTCGGTATGTGGCTCATTGATCAGCGCCTTAGGGGCAGGAAGATACCGGCTAGAGTGGGCCAGAGTGTTTGGGAGAGTGTGCGATAGGGGTTTTACAGCATCTGAAGGGTTCGACCCTAACCGGGGTGTTGTATGTTGTCAGGAAGTGGGTGAGGAACGGAAGGAAGAGCAGGGTTGTCTGAAATACATCATACACGGGGCTTTGGACTACAGGGGAGTTTGGTTTTGCATGATTTTCTTGGCTGTACTATACAGCGCCTGCATAGAGATACCCATTAGACAGGCAGGCGAGCGTTGACTTTATCATGTCCAGTTCCTCGCTCTGCTTTGGATGCGGACTAATCACTGGTGTTCTGAACATGATTCTGTTGGGGGCTATGCGTATTGTCTCGGGTTCCTGGGTGTTGGGTCGTTGACTGCCTAATCCGTCCAAATACATTGAACACCGCCAATTTTATGCACCGCCAACCACACACCCAAAACAGGGACTCGGCTCTAACAAAGATATATCCCTAGGTATCTAAGGTTGCTCCACTATACTGATCCCTCCTCAGACCTTTCACCGCTATCTTCATTTTATAATCTTGTGTATATAACTTACTTAGCATTTACGATGGGGCTACTCCGCCTTGAGGAGCTCAGTGAGCTCTCGCCCGTTGCGTTGGCATTAACGGTTGCCGCGCTATCTCTGGTTCTGCTCGTCCTCCGGTGGGTGCTCTACCCGACCTTTGACTCGCGCGAGCCACCAGTGCTCCGGCCCAAGGTGCCGTTTATCGGCCATGCCATCTCGATCGCGAGGGGGATCAATGTTTACTATGCGCGTCTGCAGTAAGCTATCACCGGTGATGTTTTTTCTTACAGGAGAGACAAGAGTGAACCCTGGGCCCGTCGAGCGACGGGAGTGTCGGTTCTACATTCGTCTACCTACCCGAACCTAGAACTTAATTGACAGACATGCCCGCCTCACTCCAGCAAGGACAAGCGCATGCCGATATGCACCCTGCCCGTGCTCAGGGGCAAGGTCTACGTCATCAACTCACCCACGCTGATTTCGGCGGCGCTGCGGAGCAAGACGCTGTCCTTTGACCCCTTCATCACGCTCTTCTCCCTCAACGCCCTGGGACTGAGCGAGCCCGAGAAGGAGAGGTTCAAGGATCCGGATTATCTCGCCACCGCAAGCAAGCCCATCCACACGTCGTTGCTGGGGGAGCCGCTGCGCATGGTCACCCAGGCGGGACTGAGCAGGCTTGCTGCCGATTTGAACGCCATTGGGCCTGGAAAGGGAGGGGTTAAGGAGGTTAGCAATGCACTTGACTGGTTGCGGGACGTCATGTTCCTGGCCGTCATGCGGGCGCTGTATGGGGAGAAGAATCCCATAAGCCTGGATCTGCAGACACACATAGGGTGCGTTTCGCGAAGAGGGCCTGGGGCTCCATTGCTTATGATGTCGGTCTGTTTGTGCTGACGCATTCTCCAGCGAGTTCGAGAAGAAGGTGGGATTGTTGGTGCTGGGGATTGCGCCTCGGCTGCTCGCGCCAAAAGCCCTCGTCGCCCGCTCGGCCATACAGCAGGCTCTGGCACCCTATTATCTGGCCGGACATGACCAGGGTCCCGATGTGTCCGCCTTTGTGAGGAATCGCGCGGCTGTCAAGCGCAAACTAGGCATTAGGGCGGCCGACCTGCCCGCGTCCGATTTCGACATACCCTGGACGGCCGTGACGAACACGATCCCCTCGCTGCTCTGGCTGTTTCTTCACATCTTCACGCGGCCCGACTACGTCGACCGCATGCGGGCCGAGGTGCTGGAGGCGACTGCCGTCACGGGAGACGGCGCGACCATTGATGCATCCAAGCTCGGACAAAAGCCCTTCATCAGCGCGTGCTTCCTCGAGATGCAGCGCATGTACAACGATGCCGGCAGCGTCCGCTGGGTGATGGAGGACACGGTGCTGCGGGATGCCGACAGGCGCGAGTATCTCCTTAAGAAGGACACCAACGTCCAATGGTTTGGCGGAGTGCTGCACCTGAACGACCACATCTGGGGTGCCGATGCCGGGACGTTTAACCCGGACAGGTTCGTCAATGCGGACCCGCAGGAGGAAAAGAAGCGGCGCGGGGCCATGATACCCTTCGGGGGCGGGAAGCACCTGTGTCCCGGCCGCATGTTTGCCGTGACCGAGATTACGGCCTTGATCGGCGCGCTTGCGCTGGCGTTTGACGTCGAAGGGGTCGAAATGGCGCATGTGGTCCAGCCCCCTTTCCCGTCTACGGGTATGAGGCGGCCCCGATGGAAACAGGGCGGAGAGCCAAAAGTAAATATCAGGCGCAAGCGAGGGTGGGAAGACGTCAAGATAACCTTCACCGTGTGAGAGTCTGGGCTGTAACATGCAAGATGCGGTGCCGTTGCCGAATGTGACGCAGCAGGGGATGCGCTCACTGCACAGCAGCATCGGGCAAGCCAAAAGTGAAGGCTTACTTATACTATCTCACATACGCATATTCAGGACTAATTTCCACTGCTGAAAGGCAGTATAGCCAGCCCTAGCGGTACCTATATCTGCCTAGATAACTATCTCTTCGCGCTTGGAGATGAGCATCCGCTCACAAATGGAATGATTAGCCGGCTGTCTTGTGCCGAGGTTAGACGGGCCGAGCTTCTTGGCATCCCCACTGCGGCCCCGGAACACAAGCTCGGGACATGGCTACAGAACACCGTGTGGGGAAGTGTCCCCGTTGTTCGACCTGACATCGGGCCAGCAGGGTAATGTTCGTGCATTGATTGTCGACAAGGTCGTTAGTCCATGAACCCATTTTTTTCTCTTTAAAATATCACTGTCCTCACCCGGATGTTGCAATCCATATATTTCATATTTGTCGAACCCCATTTCCCCAACAAGTTTCATGATTTTTCGATTATTCCAATCATCCGTAACCTCCTCTTAGCCTGGTCGCTTGCCCCGCTCAGTGTTGACCCTAATTACTTCCTCGGCATAAACCCGCACTGAGCTCTCCTTCAACATTTCATCCTCGCCGAACCAGCTTCAACTGCCAACATCACACATAGTGACACAACACAATGGCCGACACGGCAGCGACCACCATACCCACCCCCGACACCGAGCCCCCCGTGGCGGGGCCCATCGCCGACCTGCCCTCGGGCGAGCCGATTCCGTCGTCGGCGCCGCCCGCGTCGAACCCGAAGCGGAAACCCCTACCCCTGGGCGCCCTGGTGGCCGCGCTGCCCTCCAATGCCGATGCCTTCCTCACCCGCCTGGACAAATGCCTCTCGACGCCCTCGGGCATCGACACGGTCATGCTTTTCGTCTGCTACACCTCCAAGCTGGCCTCGTCGGTGCTCGCCTCCCTATCACGCTCTGCCCTGCGCCGCTCCGCCCGCGAGTGGATCGCCCTGGTCGCCGCCCTGCCGCGGGGCACCACCGTGGTGTTCTCCTCGCCCACCTCCGCCTCGGGCGCCGCAGGGAAGTCGGCCGTCCCCATCCCATCCGCGGCGGCCCTCGCGCTGCTGCTCTCCAAGCGCCTGGCGTCCCTCTCATCGCTGCTCAGCGAGGCCCGCATGATTTTGCGGCTGTGGGCGCTGCTGGGCATGTATTTCTGGGCGCGGGGGCTGGTTCGTCGCACGCTGCTGGCTAGATTCCAATCCCGACGACAACAACCACAACAACAACCGGCGGCAACAGCCAACGAAAAGGACGTCGCAACATCCTCACCACCCGCACCCGCACCAATGACCAACACGGAAGCCGCAGTCGAATGGACCCGGCTGCTGCTGTGCGTGGCCTTCCAGTCGCTCGAGAACGCGGCCTACCTGTCGCAGCGCGGGGTGCTGGGGCTGACACCGGCGCAGCAGGGCAAGGCGTACCGGTGGAGCGCGCGGCTGTGGGGCGGGTACGTGGGCGTCGAGCTGGGCCGGCTGTTGGCGGAGCGCGTCGCACCGACACAGACACAGACAAAGGCGGAACGGGCAGAGTGGACCAAGAAGACGGTGCGACAGCTCGCCTGGGCCCCGCTCACGATTCACTGGGGCAGCGAGAAGGGCCTGGTGAGCGACACCATGGTTGGCCTGCTGGCGAGTATCCCGGGTATTATTCAGTTGCGCGATTTGTGGGCTTCGACGGCTTAGTTGTTGCTTGCTTGGTGTGGTCTTGTGGCTGATGGTTGGGGCTGAGAATGGTGAATTTGGCAGGCAAGGATAATGGGATGGTGGCTCCTCGGTGAAATCAGGCCTGGTTTTGAAAGCGGCTACATGTCGGTTTTTCGTGTACATGCTTTGGGTGGACGATTCGCCAGTCATCGCAGGCTTTCTTTTCCCTGAGCTTCAAGTTGAGCAATGAATATATGCCTATGATGCATTGAATGCTTGTGGTATCATGGTAATTACGCAGTTACCCGTCTTCCCTTCCGCCCTTGCAGCCATCGCCCAGCATTATTGCACAGCATGCTTCAAGCCGGCCCTGCCTCCCATGAAACTGGTTATCCCGTAACAGCCCTGAATATCCCGACATGCCAGGCCACCGTCGCCTAGACCCTACACGGCCGTATCATTCATTATAAACGCTACTTCGTCAAGGCAGCCAACGACCGTCCCTTCACAGCGCCGCGCATCTCTTTCCGGCATCCCAGATGACTATCGCATGACTATGAGGCCTACTATTAAGCCAACAGGTGCCGCTTCCGCCCAACGAATGGTAAGCCGTGGGGAGCCAGAGTTGCTACTGAAGGCATCGAAAGGGCTCCCGCCTCCGGACTCGTCGGTATCTTGAGTCGGCTCGGCCGAGAGGCCGGAGGTTGTGCTCGTCGATACTGATGTGGAAGACTGAGCTGAAGTCGGAAACTGCTCAAAATCGCTAGTCGTCTGAGTGACAGATTCCTCCGTCGACGTCGGCGTCTCCACAGCTGAGGTCGTGGGAGGACGGACTGTAGTAAAAGTGAGCACAGACTTCGTCGAGGTGCGTGTGCTTGTTGTGGCGGCTCTCGATGAAGTCCTACTTGTTGGCATTGGCGCATCTCCAGATGCGCCTGGACAGAGCAGATTCACCAGATTGCCCGCAAGCACCTGTCCCAGAACTGACGTCGCAGGCGCGTTCACGTTGCTGCAGACGGACTCGATGGTCTCCTGAACCTCCTCAAGACCCCTCACGCACTCTGCCGAACATGTCCTTCCCCGGACAAAGTCGTTGACTGTACAGCCAGGGATTTCATTGTTGTACGCCAGGATGCAGCTGATTGGAACCGCAGACGAGCCGATGACTTGAAAATTGGAGAGTGAAAGGGCCGAGGCCGTCGAGGCCATCAACAAAAGCAAAGCAACCTCCCGCGAAAACGGCTGTCTACCGTGTTGCCCCATAGCGAGTTGCCGTCGGTGAAATTTCCAGCCAAGTGGGAGTTTGCCAGGTGGAAGACACGATCCACCGGCGGACGTTGAATGTACCGACTGGACTTTCCAGCCTCCCCTTTCCTTCGTAGGATTGACGGGTGATCGATTGCACGATCTCGCCTCTCTGCCTGCCGGCCGCGCCAAGTAATCGGGAATAGGCGATTACCCGAAACCGGAACTGCGTCAGATGGCCGTGTAGCGAGAGATCCGATCGATCGGGTGACTGTGCGTTCCGTGCAGGCGAGAGTAGAGAACAAATGGGCAGTCAATGCACGCAAATGCGTCGCTTCCAATGATATCCGCCGATTAGGATAGGGCTATTGGCCTCCGGCTGACTGAATCATGCTCTACCCTGGAATGGTGTTGCATAGAGTTTGGTATGGATTGATCGGCGACGACGCTCCGCTCGAGTTCAACCAGGCTCTTGCTGGAAAGATAAAAGCAAAGATAAAGCGCGGAGACAGCCGTTCTTTAAAGCAGACGCACAAAGAGTTGATCGGCGGTCATTGGGTGGCGAAAACCAGCGACGCGATGTGAGTGGTCTCGGGAGGATGCGGCCAGTTGGCCACGCAAACAACAGCTGTATACTCGGTCGGTGAAGCCGAGTCGAGAATCGAATGAAGCACGGCTTCGATATGGGTAATTGAAAATTTATTGAAGGAAAAGAAACAAACGGGAAATACAAACGGGGAGAGGACTGCCCTGAGGTTGAGACCTGAGTTTGGCGGCAGCTAGCCGATCAAGCTGGGCGACTTTGCCCGATATACCATTGAGTAGAAAGGGTTGTCAAACTTGTTGCTCACTCATGACCGTTCAAAGACACTCTCGCCTTTTCCGGCATGGGGCCTCGCACCACTCGTTGCGAGGCTCGTTTGTTCCCATACATACATGCGTTCAGTCAATCTAAGCGGATTGGGTGGGAGTTAGGCCGGTTGAACAGTGTCTTAGCATCGCCAAAGTGTTTCTAGGCTCACTAGGTTGCAGGTTGTCATGTTTCAATGTCAACCCCGCGGGGCAGTAAAAGACGGTGAAGATGGTATCGTCGTTTGCACGCTCCTCTTGTGCGTGGACGTTGTGACGTGGTGTTGGGAGAATCAAGAGCCAATGATGTCGGACAGGAGAAGTCAGTGAGTGAAAACGAAACACAGCTCCTGTTTGAGGAGAACCCCCAGGCCAACCCCTGGCGCACAGGCGATTGGTCCCTTTGTCACCCCACCTGCCAAACTCCGAACTTGCCCGTCTGCCCGGTTCTGGTGCTGCAGTAACACCCCTGCAGGGCTGAAGGAAGAGCCAAGGGGGACACCTAACTCCAGATATCGTCCAGAGCAAGGTTCCTCTTGGCTGCCACGCACCTTCTGCAACTGCTGACCAGACTCAGAGTGGCAAGCATTGCCTGTCATTCGGCAAAGCACAGTACATAGAGAATTGACATGCTCTGTTAAGAGGGGTAGTAGAGAGAGCAACTCTCACAGCAAAAATTTACGCCGCACTAACAGCAGGTATGTACACCCGCAATGAGGGCATACAGATGCATAGCAGGAGCCACGTTCAGGGTCGTCGGGTGCTCTAGGTTGCTCACTTCCATGGTAAGAGGTACTATCCGTACCTAAATGCTGCCTCCAATTGCCCTCCAGCAAGGAAGGCCTCGAGTCCGGACTGTTAAGGTGCACTTAATCATTTTCTACCTGTATTAGAAGTCTGAACACACTCTTGAGATGGTAATTAAGCCCAACATCGACTTGGCGTCGAGCTGAGACTAATGCTCTACCCGTTGGATACGTTCTCAACGGGCTTCACTAGCGTGTATCGCTGCCTGGTTCGACAGTCTCCCAAAGCGGGATGATGGGGTCCTCGACATTAGTGGCATCATGACCAGTCGCCTCAGCATATGTGCCTGTGGCAGCTGAGAGAAAAGCTAGTTGATATCAACGTGCTGTTTCATGATGAAGCCTATGTTGTCAATGTGTCGGCGCTGGTGTCAGGCGGACCCAATTCCCTTCTATAAGTTGTACCACGGGCTCTACACGCAAGCATTTAGCACGGGCATCGTAGAACTGGAAATCAATATACACATAACAGAGCGCTCAAAATTCAAGACCGCTTCTGCCCTAATTCTTCACCGCCAAACTCATCCCACTCGTCCCAGTCACCCCCAAACCCGCCGCTGAGCTTCCTCCCTATCCATATGCCCGCAGCCGTCGCAACACTAGCAAGCAGAAACCAGCCCTCAAACCAGCGGTCCACGAAGACCGGTTCTAGCGCGCTCTCGAGGGCATCTCCAACCGACCGGCCGACTTCCCGGGGCAAGCTGTTCCTCAGCAGCAGGGCAGCACTGATAACGTACGTAGCCGTGATCTGCCCGATCAGCAGGGCCAGGTTCGCCTGCGCCTGGTGGAGTAGGCCCGGCGCCCATTTCGCAAAGAGACGGAAGGTCTGCAAGACCGAGTTTGCGCTCGCCGCAAGGATTACGCCGGACAGCAGGAACGAGATCTGGCGGGCCCACGCGAGCTGGTCCAGCTTGGGATCCCAGTGCTTGGCGAGCAGCCCCAGGAAGCGGCTGATGGGGTCCGACGAGGAGAACGACGCCGAGGGATAGTACGTCCGCCGGAGGGTGGTCAATGTGGTGGCAAGGACGCGGTAGACGCAGTAACATGCGAAGGCGTAGCGCGGAATGGCAAAGAGCCGTCCCAGAGCCGTGCCATCCTTTGCATGGGCGGCTTGCCGGGACTTGAGCAGGGATAGGGAGGCGGCGAGGTTGGACTCCATCGTCTCGAGGCCAGAGATTTCGACCTGGAGCGCTTTGATCTCGGCAGCCTCGCCGGTGCCGGCCATGCTCCTGAGAGAGCCGATAACCTTGCCAACCAGCCCGCCTGACGCACCTGCCGCTGTCCCATGGGGTTGCCCACCTCCTATCCCTTCCGCTACCGCCTGCGCCTTCCTCTGTAGCGATCTTAACCGGTGTCGCTTCGTGAGCAACAGCTCACTCGTCGCGTCCAACCCGGCCTGTTTCCTGGCAATATCCGCATCCGTGATGGGCCGCTTGCCATACGCCCGATCATCCACAAACGTATGCCAGGGGCTCGACACGCTCGCAAAGCCTGACAGCAACCCCATCAGCGAGATCCCAATCACGCCAATCCTCTCCAAGCATGCCCTCGTCAACCCGCCTCCCCCGCCGCTCCCGTTAAACTTCCCTCCTCCCAGTCCAACCCTCCCAATGGCCACCCCTGTGCTATCAAACCCAGTGCCGGGGATCTGGCCAGCCGCCGCCTTGCCGGCCCAAGTAGACAAGTCCTTCTCCGCACTACCACTACCACCACCAAGCCCCCATGTCCTCGTCGTAGAGGAAGAAGAAGAGGTCGCCGAGTAAGAATGCGAAACCTGCGGCACAGCCCTGCCCACACCCCAAAAGAAAACCACCAACCACCCCGCAAACACAAGCAGCAACAATCCCCACGCGGTCCGTGGAACCCTGCCCTTCCCGTCCCGCGCGAACCGCCACCCCCGAGCCGCCAACACGCTCTGCAGCTCGATCAGGGGGACCACCCCAACCAGAAGAACCAGCAGCGTCGGCACGGTCGCGCGCAGCGCCAGCGCTAGCACGGGCGACGGCGGTTGCTCGAGGAGCATCATCTCGGACGCGAGGATCAGCTCGGCCAGCACGGCGGCCAGCGCCAACGTCGCGGCAAAGACCACCGCCGCGAGCCGTCTCCTGGGAGATCTCGCCGCGTGCGCCGCATGGGCCTGCACTAGGCTCGGAGGCGCCGTCGGCGGGAGGTAGTGGTCTTCGCCGTCGGAGATTGTGATGCTGCTGCTGCTGGTGGGAGAGGACGAGGAGGAGGAGGAGGAGGGGAAGTTGGTTAGGAACGGGAATAGTCGCGTCAGGGAGAGGATAAACACCGCCAGAAAGGTGAGTACCACTGGGAGCAGGGAAGCCAGGGTGCGAGGAAAGTCCAGGCGGGAGGAAGGCGAGCAGGAATCGCTGCCGTCGACTCCGCAGGCGGCGGCGACTGTGTCCGCGTCGCCGGCGGAGAGGCGGGGCATGATTGTTTTGGGTCAATCCGGTGCTGTTAGATCAGAGAGAAAGCCGACTCGTCGTTGATGCCGTCTCTCTCGGAAGAGCCTCGGGTAGATGCCCGTCGTTGTGTTGTTGTTGCGCTCTCGTTTCTTTGTCTTCGTCTCTTGCTCTCGGATGAGGTCGGAAACATTGCACGCTTCGGTTTGGAGTTATGCCATTCTATCCAGAAGTGCGTAGCAATCTAGGTGTGAGATCTCTTGTCATGATGGTGTCTGGAAAAGTTGGAGGCCGCATCCAACTCTCTAATGATCTTTCTATCGTTCGTTGCGAGTTCACGGTTCGAGGAACCGGTTACAGTACCTTGAAATGCGACAAGCAAGTGCCAGATCCAACAGGGTACCCTGGACTTGGAAGCTTGGGCCACGCACAGTTACCCCACCAAGCACATGTCATACCCCTCTGCCCCTCCATAGGTGACGCGGCTGCAATCTTCCAGCAAGGTACGCAAAAGGTGCTGTACAGTAGAGACTATGAAGCCATACATGGTGATACCAGTCTCTTTTTGCGCACTGATAGGTATAACGCTCCTTGATGGATAGGAACGGGCGGGGAGAGGCATTGCTTCAGTATGCCATTCCAAGAAATGGGACTCAAAAGTGGAATTGGAATACGGGATAGCCCCTTGTCCATCTACTATGCAACCAGCCAACTGAAAAAGTATCAGAGGTAGAGCGCCAAATACACTCAATAAGCTGCGGATTGAGCAGTTGCTTCTATCAATCAGAAAATCGCTGAAGGGAGCCACTTAACCGACCCAAGGCTGTACAGTACATACAAATACAGAAACCGTTTTCCTAGCACCCATTACTCCTTGACCCCGCCCTTTCCCCCCGGCATCCCACCCAGCAAAAGAAATTGATTTCTCTCTCTATTATGTCCTCATAACGCCTAGTGCACGCCCATGATCCTGCTGTATCTTGTAATGCCGTGTCTGAAGCCCCTTCAGGTGCCCTAACATTCTGCTCCCCCTGGCTCGGCTAAGAGACTGCCCGAGAAGCACGCTTTGAAGCGTCCGACGGCTAGACAAGAGGAGGAGAGGGACACGTCAGGATTTGGAACCGTCGTCTGCGGCTCTCTCCTGGGAAGCGTCATCGTCCTCCTCGTCATCATCCTCGAGCTGCTTGGACTTGCCCGACTTGAGCAAGGCAGCGGCTTCGCCGACCTCCATAGCGTGGAGCCGCTGCTTCTGCTCGTCAAGCCCAGCTTGTTTCCGGTCTCCTTGTAGAATCTCGCTACCTGAAACGGCCTCGATCTCGAATTCGTCCTCTTCATCAGCGCTGTCCTCGTCGCCGCTCTCGGCAGTGAGGGTCGTCGGAGGCGGCGAGGCCGAGACCGAGCGGGCCAGCGAAGACGACGGGGCCGCTGACGGCGATGCCCGGCGGGGCGGTGCGGTCCGGGAGGTGTATGGTTTGATGGTGGGATCAAAACTCGCAGGCAGCCCAATCGCCGCTGCGACGCGGTGCGCCTCCTCGTCTGCCGATATGCTCCTCTCGAACTCGTACACGCTGCTGGCCTCGCTGTCGGCCTCATGTTTGCCGTCGTTGTACGCCAGCATGGCGGCGTAGCTCTGTCGCGACAGATCGTGGGAACGCTTTTCTTTTTTCTTTAGCCGCTTGTCGTCTGGCCTGACCACGACGACCGGGATTGGGCTGTACTGGAGGCAGTATTTGGAGAACGAGTTTCGCGTGTTCACCAGTCCCTGGATGCCCCCCAGCGACCGTCCCTTGGTGCCAACCACTAGCATAGAGGGATTGTAAATCCCAAGCTGTCAGGACGGGATATTAGCGTCAGATACACATTGCTGGTCAGGATCGGGCTACCCTACCAATTGCTGGAAAGTGTCGTGGAGCTTGCCAACCGAGTATTCGAGGATGATGCTAATGGCCTTGTTGAGCTCGTTCTTGGCCTGGATGGCCAGCAGCAGCCGCTTTGCCTCATCCTGATAATTCCTTTCTCCAGGTCGGAAGGGGTTCTCTACGACCCTCACACAGACCACTTCATCACCGTCGTCGACCATGTTGTTCAGCAGCCAAACGAGTGCGTAATCGGAATAGGCATGCTCGTCCACCCCGATCATGAATGTGCGGGACCTCCGCGAGGGCTGGTAGCCCCAGTGCCTGGCTTGCAGGGTAAACGACGAAGGGTTGTTCTTGGTGGCCTCGCCGACAGGCAGGTTATCGAAGCCGACATGCTGTTGGAACCTGGTGCGACGAAGGGGACTCTCTGTTAGCGTGGCCATCATTTCCGATGTCGATTTTGCGATCCGAGACGAAATGACTTCTCAGCAACAGCCAGTTAAAAGAAAATGTCCGGCAATGTGAAGGCAGACAGGCGCAATGATGCAAGGTAACCACGTGGGCAGCCCACGCGACCCCTTGCGAGATTTGTAGACCCGAAGGCAACCGGGGCAGGCCAACCGCTAGGACGAGGGATAGGTGGGAAAGGGGAGTGTGACGGAAGAAAGAGTGATTGCATGCGCATCGGCGTCAGCGAGTGGTGATCATGATCTTCAACAGCACAGCCACAAAGTCCGGGTAAGGTGCAGAAAGCGAACGTGGAATTGGACCTGGACCCCTCCGCACGCCGCCGAGCTAACGGAATTTGGGCCCGACTCATGACATCTGATCGGGCTAGATCTGTCGAAGAGTTTGGGTGGGGTTGACAGGGATTTTAGAGATTCGGAGTCCCAGCCAGTCGGCGAAGAGTGGGCCAGACCGGAAGCGAAAAGAGACACCTGCCCCCTCAATGGTGATGATGCTGTGATCCTGCCCAGGGGCCCGTTATTCGCCGGGTTGAACCACCGACAACACCTCTCGTTCTCCTTTCTGCCATCATGCCCACAACTGTTTCCCGGCGAGGCAGTAGCAGTAGCACTCGCAGGCTCCAACCGTGTGGCGTGTAAAGTTCGGAGCGTGGGGGGCAGGCAAGCCTGGCTTTTAGTTTTGGAGACGGTAACAATTGCCGAAGTGCCTCTGTAGTCGGCAGCAACTCGAAGCAACTTCGGAAGTACCTTGAGCAGGATCTCCAAAGTAGTACCCACCGCGGCTTGCAGACTTGCTCCGCAAATCCGCGGGCCGTTTTGCGGGTACATGAAGGCGGAGACGCCTCTGAAAGTGTATGCGCAGGTTTTTCGTCAAAGGGACTGCGGGCGTTCGGGAATAGGAACTACCACTATGCCCGCTGAGAGAGATATGGATACAGTACCACTAGGCCTGGGTTACAGCACAGGGGCGCGGGCCGCAATCACATGGAGATTTCCAGATATGATGCTGCACCGCGTCGGAATGGGGAAGACGGCTAAAATAAAAACAAGCAGGGCCAGCACTCACCTCACTGGAGAAGGCGACGACTCGCGAAGTCGCCGGTTATCGGTCCTACGCGGGTTACCCTGCGGCAGAGACGGATTGCGTGGTGGACGGAACGTGACAGATGCCGAAGAGGACTTTCTGGACGGCACCTGCGCCCGGTCGAAGCTGTCGTTGGACGAGTACTGCGAGCTGCCCACCTGGCCCTCTTCGGATATTGAGGCCAGCGTGGTGGTGCTGGCATCGGTCGACGCGGTCGCAGACGGGGGCGATCGTCCATTTGATCGCTGGTAGCTGTCTCGTTTCGCACGGGTGTCGGGCTTGACCGAGAAATAGTCGGTCGGAGCCGAGGGCGTTCGCGTGCCCGGCGATACGTCTGAGTCGGAGCTGCTTTTGGCCAGAGGCGACAAGGAAGCTAATCGGGCTACATTCTCGCTCTTGTTCTCGGCCATCGTAGGCCGGAGGCTCGTTTGAATAGCCGTTGCTGAATTTCAAGCCAGTGCTCGTATGGCCTCACAATGAGGCCAGCAGAGGCTATCCAGCAACAACTTGCATCGAGGGTCGGGTAGGATGACGAGGGCGTTGGCTGAGGAAGGCTGGCTGATGAAGCAGCACTAGGCTGACAAGGCACCGTTGCGCGTCCGCAGCTTGAAATGTCGACGCGAAAGATCAGATAGTTAATGTACAGTACTTCTGAAAACCGCGGCAGGTGAAGGCATTCGATAGTTTTTTGAATGAAGGTGCCAGCTGGATAGCCTCGCCGGCTTTGTCTGCGCTGTAACAGATAACAAAGTGGAATAGGAAGCGGCGTGATCAGGCACGAGCAAACAAGTGCTGAAGTACTAGGTCGGGGAACTGATATTGATGAATCACTGGTGGGGTTGAGCGACGGGACAACAACGACAAGATGGTTTTTCAACTAAGCGTGCCTCACTGCCTGTTGTCGCACAGACCTCGAAAACGTCAACTGAGCGGACAAGCTGTGGGACGAACACGCATTCGAGAAACAGCGGAAGCTTTATGTAGATATTAAGATCTGGAGCTTGGCTGGCACCTCAGGTGGTTAGATACCGTACCATCACGGTTCAGGGCTCCGCAGGTGTCAGTGACCACGCTGCTGCATTTTTCCCTAATGGGTCTTGGCGGTTTGGGGATGTCACTCCCTGTCCCGGTAATTTACCGGGTTGGTAAACGGGTGGTAATGCAATTACAGCCTGGGCTCCCTGGGGCAGGTACTTGTACCTTATGTATCATGAACCCAAAACGGAAGTGAATCAGTGGTGCATCTGTCAACAAGGTACTCGAGAACTGAAACTTACCGGTACGGATCTTATTTCATTGTATTGGCGGTCCTCGAGCAGGGCAGGCAAGGGAGAATCACTAGTCAACAACACCAAGACGGAACACGGCGCATGTGTCAGATCCACAAGCTATTTTTCGGGACCAGTGTATTGTACAGTTGTCCAGTTGTCCAGCGCTGGGCTGCGTCCCGCCGGGCAGGGTGCCAATAACCGCTTTCGAGGGTCATACTGGGGAACTGATCGCAACGCGGTATCTCATGATTGCAAGATACCTTAATACCTAGTGGACATGTTGACATGTTTGCAGACATTTGCATCACCACACGTGCCGTTACTACCCAAAGGTACTGTACATACGTACTGGAGGACACCACCGGCTCTGCTCTGTTGTGCAACAAACGCCTTACTACCAACCTATGCAGTGCGGTGTGGGCGACACCGACATGGCCAAGATTCCTCTGGTAACAGCCTCGGCAGGCCATTGGTGACCGCCTATTCTTCACCTCCCGCCTCGAGTCTCTCGCTCCGAGTCTCTCGCTCCGAGTCTCCCCACTGTTCACCCAACGACCCCTAACTCAGGGAGCTGGTAGCTTACCTCTGGGTATTACTCAACCGAGGGAAGTCTTCCGGAGGCAGTATGGTAAACGCCGGGATTCATGGCACCCGCTCCCCCCACTCCCTTCGCCGTTGCTGATCACGGACCTCGATATTTTGTGACGGGGTCCTGTTGACGTTAACGTTACTCCTCTCTTTGCCAGAAGTGTAACTTCTCCGCCCCGCCCTGCTGGGTGAGCCGAACGCCAGGTTGTCTTGGGATGTCTTGGTGTTGTGTCGCCAAGGTGCTAGGCAGTGGGGTTGCCGTCAGCTAGAGCCGGCACAAAAAAATATGTTACGATAAATGGACGCACCGAGAGAAACCGCCAGAACCCCCTCTTGCCTGATTTGTTGACGGGGAGGCGGTCGGTCGGGTCGAAGAAAGAAAAGTGCCAATCTTTCCAGTCTTCGAATCGTCTGCGGCCACCGCACCCATTCCAAGATGGACCAACATGATTGGAATGCTGCCCGAAACCGGCCAGGCATTGTCCCATCTGAAGGGCTCTCCAAGCAGATCCGACCCACCCCAGCAGCGCAGCTCTCACGTTATCGCATAATTCGCATCCGGCGTGTCACAGGCTGGGACACGGATGGGGAGGTTGGGAGGAGAGATAACCGGCGGAGGAAGAGAAAACCTGGGATCATTTGCAGGGTTGGAAATCGGAAAATGGATGACATCAGATTCAGGCGGGTGCGTTGATCTCCCATCTGGCTGCATTCTGTGCTGTATGTAAGTGTACTGTACCTATCGCAACCTCATTCACAGTGATGCCTTCCCCCACCCCTCGCAGTGTGCGAACTGCAATGGCCTGCATCATGCAGCTTCACCGTCTTGCAACTAACAAACTAGGGTCCAGAAGGACCTCGTTCTGCATGAGCAGGATGATGGAGCGAAGATGGCCCGAAAACACCGACGGCTCCCGAGCAGAGACTGGGCTGCGTGGGACAACTTAGGGTAATTTAGCTTGTTGGTGCAGCTCCTCTCTTGTCTCTTCGGCTGCACGCCGCGCTTGGCTGCAGCGAATCTGGCCGGCGGTGGCTCCCCGTCGACTCGCGTCGGATACTCGAGTTTGATACTTGGCTCTGTAACGTGCATAGCGTTACCCTGCAATGGAAAGAAAATGTACTAGCCTCACGTATTCAAAGTTACATGGAAGTTGTAGCCGGAGGCCTCAATTCTTTTTCCTGGAAGGGACGCCCCCCGCCGGACCCGGATTGCGGGACCAGTGCCGGGGAAGCTGTCCCGCGAGGCGCCGGCCTAAGCTTGGCATTGTTCTCCACTTCAGTGCTGGTACCGACTTGGAGGTATCGTGGCATTTTTCCCTGGACAAGCTGGTTTTTTCGTGCGACTACAGGAAGATAACGTTGTCAAAGCGAAACCTGCTGTTGAATTCACTTGCACATTCCAGGATTGCCTGCAGGGCCCGTTGGTCCAACATAAATACCTACATAGCTTTGGAGTCATCACGAACCACGTGGGACAAACCGAGCGTTTGATTCATCTTTTCTGGAGAGTCTCGCCGCGCTCTCTTCCAGCCACCACAATACCGCCCGCTCTCGTCAGGCGCTCTGCCTGCCTCATCCCAGTCCATCCACGTCTCGAGGTTGGGGGTCGAGTTGGCCGGTTACACCGATCCACCCGTCCAGCCCAGGTAGTGTCTGAGATCTAGATACCTTCGTATCGGACACACGCCATGGATAGTTATCTTCTGCCCGCCAGCCCAGCCCTCAGCCCTCCCGAATTTCGTTCGATAAAGTGTATGCCCTCCGACGCCGAATATGCAATTTTGCTGACGAAGACCTGCGTAGCCTCAGGACACCGGACCCCCGAGACTACACAATGACTAAGGCGGCCCAAGCAAGGAGAAGATGCTATTCGTAGCTCTTTCCAAGTTTGGTTGCCAGCATTATCATCCAGTTCTAACATAAACTATATCACGCTCAGGCATATGTGCGGGAGAGGTTACGCAAATACCAGTCAACCAGCTTGCGGCCCATCTTTGCTTCTGAGATATGAATCAGGTCCTGCGCAGTAAAGTCAGCATCATTGCGAGCGTTTCACCGTGGGCCAACCGCTCTCGCCAGGATTACTTACACCCTGCATCGCATAGTCGAGATCGCTTATGTTGACCCAATCACCCTCCAACAATCCATTGTCGGTCCAGCGCAGCTGCTTAGTCCGCTGCTTGTTGACGAGCAGCCACGAGCGCAGCTCCTCAGGCTTGACGTCGAGGAAGCCGGCCAACGTCATCAGGTCCATGGTTGTGTACAGCCGCAGATACGACTTGACCGTCGGGCTCCACATGTTTGTCTTGACCTCCTCCATGAAGATGGACAGATGGTGGTCGATGGGGTCGACGTTGGCCTCCGGGCGGTCAAAGTCGGGCGGGACGGGCGAGATGAACTTGGGGCAGGCAAGCTTGAAGAGCTCCTCGTAGACGGGAAGCGACTCGGGGCCGCCGCGCTGCAGCTTCAGGAGCTGATCACCATACTTCTCGCGCAGGGCGGTGTGGATGGTGTCGTCCAGGCGGGTCGGCTGAAAGGCGACGCAGATGGCAATCAAGGCGAGCATCTGGTCGTTCTTTTTGGAGATCGAGTCGTATTGCGTGTTCTTCTGGAAGTTCTTGGTCCGCGATACGTAGACCAGGATGTGGCTGAACATGCGGATGGCGTCGGCGTACCGGCGCATCATCATGTACGAGAAACCCACGTAGTAGTAGGTCGTGAAGTGGGCAGCCATGACGCGGGCGAACATAGCCTTCTTGTTCAGCTCAATGTCGTCGAGCGTTTTCAACGCGAGGCTAAAGTCTCCGAGGAGGCAATGGACCCGGAGGAGGCCGATAATTGAGAAATACCCCAGCATGCGGTAGAGGTTCTTTGAGCCATAGGGACCGGCCACGAGCATGGGGTCCTCGTTCCTCCTCATAGCCGCCAACTGCTCCGTGATTTGCGACTTCTGAATCAGGGAGTAGAGGACGTTGAGCACGCTGTAGCAGCCCCATGTGTTGGGGTTCTCTCGCAGGATCTGCGCCTCCTCCTCGTTGTTTCCCTGGCGGGCAATCCTGGCCCTGTACGAGGAGAATGTGTTGAATTGGTAGATGAACTCATCAATCACATCCCACGCCCAGTAGTACTAGATCAGCAAAACAACATGGTCAGCAACGGAACCCCCGGCCAACCGAAACCCAGACATCCGGCGCAGGTAGAACTAACCGATGGAGGCTCGAGATCTACAGGACCGCTCTCTGAATTAAGGATGAAGTGAAAGAGTCCGCAGTAATTGTCGTAGCTCTGGAACTTTGTTTCGAGGGTCGCCTGGAAATCTAGGGGCTGGGCAGCCTGGGCCAGCTTGGCCTGGATATCGTCCGTCTGTTGGGCGAGGAGGGCTTGGTCGACGTCGTCCATACCGCCTTCATATTGCACCTGCTCCCTATAGTCGGCGACGAGAGCTTCCTCCTCAACGTCGCTGTCGTCCTCCATGGCGCGGACGGGCGCCATGCCGTTCTGGAAAGCGCTCATACTGTCAATCGTCTGAACGCTTGATGTCGTCGAGCGATTCGGGCAGTCTTTAGCAGGCTTTGACTGAGAGCGGTAGGGAGGTGGTGCCTTGGCTGCCACAAAGACCCAGAAACTTGAATGCTTTGCTTGGTGGGGCTCGATTTTTTGTGTTTGAGGGCCGCGAGTGGTGAATTTTCGCTGGCTGATAGGGTTTGGTGTGCATCAATAGCCTTTTTACCTGAAAGGACTCGACTACTGCATATTCTGTTAGATACATAGAGAAGAAGGAGGAGGAGACATCAGAATTCAAAATTGAAACGCACTCCCCTGTCTGTGTTTTCTATCTGTTTTTACTGTTGGTATCCAATATTCCATGTCGACACTCAAGTTGCATAACCGTAGACATCAATGCTGTGTGCCCGCTATCGCAGTCATCTTGAATCATGTTGAATCAGAATGTTGCATCGCTGTATCAGGGTATATCAACCTCTTGCCCCGCCAAACATCCCACTTTCCCTCCTCGTTCAAGCAGCCATCGAGGTGTTAGTCAGTGCCTACCCCTGCTAGGGACAACAACAACCTAAGTGTTGGGTCGATATCAAGTCATTCTTTCCCTCACTCATTACCTTACACTACATTTCTTGAGGTCAGGTTGAATTGCTACACACAAGATGCCCGTTGTTAGTCCAGAAAAGCTGGCAAAACTCCAGCAAAATGCTGATGACGTGCGGAATGTAAGTTCCTCTCCTACCTTCCCAGCTCAAAATCAAAATCAAGACTGATCAACTAACCAATATTCTACAGATATGCATTCTGGCCCATGTGGTACGGATAGAGATCCCATCTTCTCATTTCTTATGCAAAGTGCCGGTAACACCCAGTTCGGAGCTCACACATCCTCTCCTAGGACCACGGCAAAACATCACTTACAGATGCCCTTCTCGCCACAAATGGCATCATCTCGCCGAAGCTGGCCGGCAAGATCCGTTATCTGGATTCTCGACCGGATGAGCAGCTGAGGGGAATCACTATGGAGTCGTCAGCCATCTCGCTCTACTTCTCGATGTTGCGGAGGGCGAGTCCTGAGGCTGCCCCTGAACCAAAAGAGTACCTCATCAACCTCATAGATTCCCCCGGTCATATCGACTTTAGCAGCGAGGTGTCCACGGCGTCGCGTCTCTGTGACGGAGCCGTAGTCTTGGTCGATGCAGTGGAGGGTGTGTGCAGCCAGACGGTCACGGTCCTGAGGCAAACGTGGATTGAGAAGCTGAAGCCTCTCCTCGTCATCAACAAGATAGACCGTCTGATCACAGAGCTGAAGATGACTCCTGGAGAGGCATATATCCACTTAAGCAAGCTTTTAGAGCAGGTCAATGCGGTTCTAGGGAGCTTCTTCCAGGGCGAGCGGATGGAGGAAGACCTCAACTGGCGGCAGAGGATGGAGGAGCGAGTCGCTGCCTCAGCAGCCAAGGAAGCCAAGGAGGCCAGGCTGGCGGAGCAACAGGTCGACGCTGGTGAGCTCCAGTTTCAGGAAAGAGATGACGAGGAACTGTACTTTGCTCCCGAAAAGAACAACGTCATTTTTGGCAGCGCCATCGATGGCTGGGCTTTTACCGTAAGGCAGTTTGCCGGCCTCTACGAGAAGAAACTTGGCATCAAACGAAGTATACTGGAAAAGGTTCTCTGGGGGAACTTCTATCTGGACCCCAAGACGAAGAAGGTCCTGGGCCCCAAGCATCTGAAGGGGCGGCCCCTGAAACCCATCTTTGTCCAGCTGGTGCTCGAGCAAATATGGGCCGTCTATCAGGCAACCGTGGGTGGAGACAACGGGAAGGGGGATGCCGCTCTTCTCGAGAAGATAACCAAATCCCTTAATCTCTCAATCCCCCCCCATATCCTCCGTTCCCGGGACCCAAGGCTCCTTCTTACCACCGTGTTTTCTTCTTGGTTGCCGCTGTCGGTGGCCTTGCTAGTTTCCGTGGTTGAATCGCTTCCTTCACCGAGATCGGCGCAAGCTGAGCGCTTCCCTTCCCTGTTGCAAGAGGTCCCGGGGGCAGAGCACATCGACCCTCGAGTCAAGGAGGCCATGGTGTCGTTCAAAAAGGCGCCGTCAGACCCTATGGTAGCCTACGTCAGCAAAATGGTATCGGTTAAGGAGAGCGAACTGCCAGAAAACAGGCGTCGAGGTCCTATGAGCGGCGAGGAGGCGCGAGAATTGGCAAGACAGAAGCGAGCCGAGGCAGCCCGGGCCCAAGGGAACATGGGTGGCGGAAACGACATGGATGCCCTCACAACAGCGTTCTCAGAGGCCACGTTGGAGCACGAAGTGCCAGAGGGCGACGAGAAGCAAGTCGAGCCCGAGCACCTCATCGGGTTTGCTCGCATCTATTCCGGGACGCTGTCTGTCGGGGACGAGATTTACGTCTTACCGCCCAAATTCTCCCCAGCCCAACCTTTCGCTGAGCCTGTACCGAACAAGGTAAAAGTTACGGCGCTCTACATGCTCATGGGCCGCAACCTTGAGGCCCTTAAGTCGGTTCCTGCTGGTGTCGTCTTTGGCATCCGGGGCCTTGAAGGCAGCGGGATCCTGAAATCCGGAACCCTGTGCAGCCAGCTCGAAGGATCCGTCAACCTGGCTGGCATCGCGAACCTCCAAGGTAGACCCATTGTGCGTGTGGCGTTGGAACCTGTCAACCCGTACGACCTCGACAAAATGATTAAGGGTCTTCAGCTGCTTGTGCAGAGCGACCCTTGCGCCGAGTATGAGCAATTCTCCAGTGGCGAGCACGTCTTGTTGACCGCCGGAGAACTGCATCTTGAGAGGTGCTTGACAGATCTCCGGGAACGGTTCGCCGGCTGCGAGGTCCAGGCTGGCGCGCCCATCGTGCCCTACCGGGAAACCATCGTCCGCGCCGAAGAGATGCGCCCACCCGTTAACAAAGACTTGGGTCGAGGTGTGGTGGTTGGTGTGACGAGCTCCAAGCAGGTGTCGGTTACTCTGCGGGTGAGGCCCCTCCCCTCCGACGTCACCACCTTTCTCGTCAAGAATGCAGGAAGCATCAAGCGGCTATACTCTGATCGCAGAGCGGCCGAGGAACCGCGCGATAATTCATCCCCGGAGCGAGCAGCAGAGCATGTCACCATCCAGGACGAAGCTGCCGAGGGTGACGACGAACTCTCAAGGGCCCGAAAAGTCCTCCCGTCCGAAGAACTCGGCAGAAAGCTCCAATCCCAGTTCGACGGCGAGAAAGGGCGTCTCGACACATGGAAAGGGGTCGTCGACCGGATCGTCTCGTTCGGTCCCCGCCGGACAGGCCCGAACCTTCTCATCGACGCCACCAAGGAGCAGCTCTTTCCCAAGGCCTTCGGCTCCGATAGCATTCACAAGAAGAGTACCGATAACCGGACTTTGGCTCAACAAGAGTCCCTCAGCCCGCACCATTTCAGCGACAAGATCACGTACGGGTTCCAGCTTGCCACACAGCACGGTCCGCTCTGCCACGAGCCGGTGCAGGGTATCGCCGTGTTCATTGAGGACATCTCGACGACAGACGAAGGGGGCGACGAATCTACCGAGGCGCGGGATCGTCTGGGCCGTCTGACGGGCGAGGTGATCAAAACGGTCCAGCAGTCGATTCACAAGGCCTTCTTGGACTGGTCGCCGAGGCTCATGCTGGCCATGTACTCGTGCGAGATCCAAGCATCCAGTACGTCCACTCCCAGTCCTCATCCCGCTCTTCTTCCACATCTTCTTCCTTTCCTTCCCGTTCTGTGGTTCCGTCACCCCGCCGCCCCCCCCCATCAACAAAAACTCACTAACCTAACCCCCCTTTGCCGAAAACAGCCGAAGTCCTCGGCCGCGTGTACGACGTACTCACCCGGCGGCGCGGGCGGGTCCAGGCCGAGGCGATGAACGAGGGCACGCCCTTTTTCACGATCCAGGCCCTCTTGCCCGTGGCCGAGTCGTTTGGCTTTGCCGACGAGATGCGCAAGCGGACCTCGGGCGCCGCGCAGCCGCAGCTCATCTTCGCCGGCTTCGAGGTCCTCGACGAGGACCCCTTCTGGGTGCCTTTTACCGAGGACGACCTCGAGGACCTGGGCGAGTACGGCGACCGCGAGAACGTGGCCAAGCGCTACATGGACTCGGTGCGGCGCCGCAAGGGCTTGCTGGTCGAGGGCCGCAACGTGGCGACCGACGCGCAGAAGCAAAAGACTTTGAAGCGGTAGTACGTATGTAGAGGACGACTACATACTTAAGGTAGTGGGAGGGAAAAGGAGCGTGTGGGGAGCTTTCTGTGATGATGATGTTGATGCTGCCAGCAGTGGTTCTCTGTTGGAGACTGTAAACAAATAACTTCGTCAATCACACATTTTATGTACCTTGGTGGGCATGCGGATGAAGGTGGTTAGGAGCATAGAATCACATCACGCGAACCACAACACCAGGCAACACCAACTCACAAACATGCGTGTCCCATTGACTTTTTGTCTTGCTATGCCTTGTCTAAACCGAGCAGGACCCAACCCTCGAACCCGCTAACCCGCAGGAAAATTCAGCTTCCAGGCTAGTCTGATCTGCGCTGAATGGCCCCTACGTAGGAGGCGATACAGCGGTTTCAACCATCAAGGAAAGAGGAGATAGAAAAGGGTGGCCAGCTAGACTGCATGAGATGACCGCGAAAAGAGAAAATCAAACCCCAAGGACAGGCAGGAGCCCGCAAAGCGTGAAGGGAGACCGCCTCCCAACCTTTGAGCCCAGATCTATTAGGATATTTGTCCTCCCGTCCAGAAGAGCCGAGATTGTGCCCATATCAAAGCAGACAGCACCTGCCGTGACGACCAAAAAAAACCACGCAATCCACATCGATCGTTTCGCTATTGCCCCGTTTTGATAGAGGGCGCCCTCAATCTAGAAACCGAGAAACACCGCGCCGCCGCATTTCCTGTGCATTAAAGACGTTGCCAAGTGGCGAGAGATGCATACTTTTTCGGAGAGCCGTGAGTGTTCTTGGTCGGGATCATTGCGTCTTGTCCGCTCTTGTCAACTGCGGGCCATGCCGACTGACAACCCAGCATTGGAAATGAGTGGTAGATCCGTCATCCCGAAAATCCGGTGTCTAAGAGGAGAAACGCAAAGCCGGCATGATTTACCTCGTTACGAAAGGTTGAACGAGGATAGTGGGTAGTGCTGAGGCCTAGCTATCTTGGAGGAGGACGAACAAGATTGCAATGGGAGCGGAGAGCGCGCGAGCGAGGGAGGGCAATGGGAGAAACCCACGTCCACCCAGTCACGAGCGCCAGGGCACTCGCCCGGGGCCGATCGAGCCCTAAGTAGATGAAGCGGTGAGCGCGAGCTTCAGAGGCCGCCTTTGTTGCACTCAGGAAACAACAGGGCGGTTGCTCTGTCCGCGGCGGCCCTTGTTGGGGACCATAGTCCAGCCATCCTCATCGACCGTCGGCGTTGATGGGCTCTGCTCGACGCTGGGTGACTGCGGCGGCTGCGGGGCAGGACCATTTCCGCTGGACCGGGGTGCCCGTGGGATGTCGCTGCGAGGGCCACGAGCGGGACCGCCACGGCGCGGACCGCTAGGGATATGCCCGCCGCGAGAAGGCGCACGCTGCTCACCTGAAGCCTGCCTCCAATTACCGCTTTCGACAGCCCGTGACTTGGGCGCTGGGGCACTGTCCCGAGCCTCACGCGGCCGGATGGGGATCTTTTGCTCGCTTGAAGGGCCGTCCGCAGCGGCTTCCGCTGCTGCTGGCTTTGCCTCCTCCACTGGGGTATCTGCTACGTTGTTGGCTTTAGCTGCCTCTTCAGCAGCTGCTTTCTCGGCAGCTTCTTTAGCGGCAGCCTCCCGAGCACGCTTTTCTTCCTTTGCTCTCTCCTCGGCCTCTTTCTTCTCTCTTAGACGCCTCTCCTCAACCTCACGCTCCCGGGCGGCTGTGTCGATCGGACGCGCGGCGCCGAACGGGCTGGCTTTGGAATCAGTGGTAGTGGCAGCAGCAGGAGTGGTATCGGCTGCCTCAGAGACAGTCCGCTTGGTGAGCTGCAACTTTGGCCTTCCAGAGGGCTGAGCTGCAGCAGAAGCGGCCGGCGAAGGGGGTGCCTCAGTGCCTTCGTGGGATTGACCGGGCGACTTGGCAGGTGCATCAGGACGCATGAGGCTTCGCCAGTTAGTTTCTTTCTCGGCGGCGGTCGGAACGCGCTCTGGGCGCTCTGGGCGGTCGGCAAATTCGCGACGCGGTGGGCGGGAACCGTCCTGGCGGCCTTCGCCCGGACCCCAAGCGGCAGGCGAAGCTCTCCGGGTACCACGAAACGACTCGGATCGGCCCTCGTTGGTACGTGGACGGGAGCCCTCACGAGACTCGGGACGCTCGGGCGGTGAAAGAGGAGACAGAGGGCCCCGTCTCTCCCAGTTACTAAAGTCACGAACTTTGCCATCGTCGCTCGGCTGGAATTCGCGGGGTCCGCGGCGCTCGCCAAAGTCAGGACCACGCCGATCACCACCGCGGGAAGGAACGTCGGCCAAAGGACCCCTGCGCTGGGACCAATCTAATTCGCGGGCTGAATCGGTTCTCTCGAAGCCCCCCCTCGCTGTGAAAGACAGTCAGTGGATGTGACAGAATTCACCAAAGGAGGAATAGACATACGCGGATCCGCAACCTTGATTCGGATGCTCCGACCCTGAAACGTCATTCCATCTCGGGTAAGAGCGGTCTTGAGACCCTCGACATCGGCAAACTCGGCATATGCAAAGCCCTTGGGACGGTTTTGCTCTCGATCCTCAATGATCCGCACGCTCACAATGTCACAGCCCTCGAAAAATTCAGTAACGCTCTCGACGGTGGCATCATAGGACAGATTCCCAAGATGAGCGGTGAAAGGCGGCTTGTCGGGCAGTTTCTGAGGCAAATTGTCACGGAGCGAGTGGTAACCTTGAAAGAGAGAGGTTAGTCAATTTCCCTAAAAGTGTGATTTGAGGGTGCGGCATACCCCTATCATTTCCGCCATATGAGCTGCTTCCGCCGTACGAGGTTTGTCCGGTGCGGCGCTCCGAGGGAGGAAGCGGCTGGGTGCCTAGCTGCTGTTAGTATATTCTCGGTCTCTTCTCAATTCGCTACTGCAAATCGCATACCAGAGGCTAGCAAAATCAGCGCGGAAAACAAACAGGCTGGCTGTCTACCGGGGGCCTAACTTACCATATGTGTCCTCGACTTCATCCGCCCAGGAGCCGCCGCCACCGCCAAACGCTGCGCAAGTCAGTTCACAGATTCCAACAACTCCAAGCCCGCCGAATTGAGCTGCCTTGGCATCGGGGGGAGCACTCACAGGGATCCTGCAAAAAATCGCCCAGAGACAACTTCTGGACTTCCTTCTTCTTCGGCGCTGCACGGACAATGTTAGCAAGCAATGCCGCAGAGGTTCGAATGCCCCGCGCTTCTGCGATGGGGCGAGGAGTCTGGTTATTGGGTGGTGCTCACCCATGATGGCGGTTTCGTTTCTCAGCCCACGCGCTGCGATGTACCACCGAAGCGCGCAGTTGGAAAAGTCGTTTGTCGGAGATGCGGGTCTCCAACAATGGTTGAGATGGGTAGAGCGCTTTCTTGCTCAATGAATCTATTGAGTCCCCGGGTGCGATGCAAACGGAGACAGATAAAGGGGGAGTGCAAAGATGACCGGCTCACGATCGAGCGGGTGGTAAGGTGGTTTGGTAACGCAGGCTGGGTTTGCGGGTGGGAGCGAAAAATCAGCTGCGTCGGTTTAGGAATGAGGGTTGACATTTTTTTTCCCTTCTGGCTGGCTGTAGCAGGTGGGCTGGAGGTCCTGATCAACGCTAACTGGAAACGGCTTAGCGGCATTGAGGGGGAGTGGCAACTCTGCATCCTAACGTGAACTACAAAGTACATCCCTATTGCTGCTATTGTCTCTGGAGTTCAACTTCATACACTCGACATAGCAGCACAGGTATAGGCTTGTATAATGCTTCACTCCACAGCATCTCCCATTATGACCTTGTTGAGTCTTTGAGCAATTTCGCCCATCCACGACCGGTTTTCCCTTCATTGTTCTCTTTTTTTTTGTCTTCCTGAAACCGCTGGACAAGACCCTCCTAACTATACTACGCTGTGGTGATTTAGCTCGTCCTGTTAAGTTTCTTTGGTAATCCTGTGCCTTCTACACCGGAAGCATGAAGCGCATAGTATTGGAACAGCATCACGACGGCACCATTGACTCTCAGGGCCACTCTGCAACCCCTGCAAGTCCAAATCCAGAACAGCCCCAGCCGAGGACTCCCACACCATCATCATCAAGGCAACAACGACAACGACAGACAATTCCGCCCGAGTTGATAGAAATTGTCGTACCTTCACTTAAAGTTGGTGCAGCCGCCGGTATGCTCCCTTAACTAGCCATCATCCTTGACCTATACTATGTCATATGGCTCTGACATGCTCAAGGCGCGTGCGGTATATTTGCTGGTGCCACAGCCGGGATCATACGGTCTGCGCCAACCGTGTTGTTTTCGGCCTTCGCGGGAGTACAGTGGTTTACGCTCGGATTTAGCTATTATGGTAAGCTACACCCCGCCTAAGGGACTCTTTCGATGTGAAGTGTCCTGACAGGAAAAACCTTCTCAGGGGCTCGGCAGGTTGCCCTTAACTACTTTGGTGGGAGGGAAGCGGAAACTGCCCCGAGGGACAAGCTCAAGGCCAGCACTGTGGCAGGCGGCTTTGCTGGCCTGTCGGGCGGTTTATTAAGTGAGTCTTGACAACTTCAATCGGTTGGCTAGCTAATATGCTGATTGTCTTGAAGGGGGGCCAAGAAACATTCTTCCAGGTATCTTGATGTTCTCACTGTATGGGGCAGGAGGCCAGACCGTTTTGAACTGGATGGATGCAAAGAGAGCTGCTAGGGCCGCCGAGTCCCCGTCGACACAGAGCAACGGCTTCTGGTCAAGGTGGAGCCCCCTTAAACGGCTTTCGGACCAGGATTACGAGAAAATTCTCGAGGAGAGACTGCTTGGGGTTGAAGCTGACATTGCAATGGTGGATGACCACATCAGGGAGCTTCTTGAGTCTGAAAAGAAGGCGAAGGGAGGATCTCCTGGAGCTGACAAGGGTAGCTCAGTGCCGCCGGATAGGGAGTAAAGAGGTGCAGAGCTGCCCTCCCAAGAGTGGGGGTGGGGCCTCCCTATAAACTACTCTGTATCTGCCATCTTGGTGCAAATGTAATACTATGTATGTCCGTCCTCAGCAGGTTCGGCGGGCGAAAGGGGCTGGGATTATTGAACGTTGAGCACCACATTCACAGATGTATTCGAGTGCTCCATGCCTCTTATTGCACTTCTGTGCCATTGAACGATGGCAGTATGGCGAAGCCCACATCTGACAACTGAGGGGACTTAGGGGGAGCTCATACACTGACGTGGTATGTGATGAGATGGTTCCACTGATTTCTGGCATGAAAGCTCTAGTCTAAACCTGGGATTGCTCATTGCAGACAGATTACAATCGGACATGTCAATGTGTACTGTACATACAATACGGATACCTCCGTACAATATGCCTTATTAGATTCCGAACTTCCAAGCAAATAATCAAAGTTAGGGCTTGAGCTAAATCGCGGGAAGAGTTCACCATTGAGGTCCATCCAAACCCACCAATGGAGAAATATGAGTGTCTTCTGCTCCTCCCCTGCCGATCCCTTCTCGCTCTTGCGTGAAGTTGTGTCCAAACCGAGTTTAGCCAATCTTCGGGAAAGTTCAATACCCCACCGTTAGTGAGGGCGGTGTTCCGGGGCAGTAAATTCCCCAAGGTTCCTGCCAAGGACAACTGCCCAGGAAGCCGCCCAGCTAGCTTAGGTCAACGCTAAGCTATCCGTATCCGTTAATCATCATAGAAGCTGGAGGTGCCCTAGATCCTTCTCGGAAAACGCTCTCGAAATTCGAATGGAACCAGGATCGGTGGTCCATTAAATATTCCGTTTCAAAGGCTCCTTCCTTCTACATTACACTAATAATGAGCCCTGACATGGTAGCCAGTTATTCCCGTCATCATCATCAATTTCCCCTGCCTGCAACCCGCTGACAGGTTATCTGTCTGCCGAGTGGCGCCTCGAGTCCTAGTTGTCAGCAACAATATACTAACGTTACGTCTTTTCCGTCTTTTCTTTGACATCCAACAACCGCCGCTTTTAAAGGCGTTTTGCGGCGGCGCACTCCATGCGCCACTTATCCACCTCGTCGGATAGAGCCAACAAGAGACGACGAGGATCCAAGAATACTACACACTACGGCGTAGCAGTGAGCGGACGTCTGGCCGCGTCCCGTCCTTGACTTAAAACTTGAGGTGAACACCCGGGCTTGAGTGACCTCTTCTGTTCCCGGAATGCCACCTCCGTGAAGCTAGCAACGGACCGGGCCGTTTGTGTCTGGTATCGCGCCCCCCGCCCGGTCAAATCTCGTCGACAACTTCGAGACTAAGAGTGCCTGGCCCAGCGACGGCTGCGACTCATGGGCGCCGCGTGTTGGTCCTTGCTGCCGGCTGCTCCGTCGAAATGGCCCTGCTCAATCCTACTTTCGTATTCGGCATTCTAGTGCTCCTCTATCTGTCGTCCTTCGTTCTCTTCGCCGTCATCCGCATAATCACGGGCGTCTCGATTCAGCGCATTGGCTACTTTTCACTTCGTCGTGTCGCCTACACCCCCCGCGATGGCATCCGCATCGACGTTCGAGGACTTGGCCTCAACGTCCACCGCCCGACCTTCGCCCAACCCACTTGGCTGAGCATTGTTGTGAGCGAGCTCGTCGTCACCGTCAACGTTCAAGAGCTCGAGGGGAGCAAGGCAGCCGGCGCTGCGCCTGAAGATGGCGAATCCCACGCCGACGAAGCTGCGCCCAACCGGCCAGAGACTCCGAGGACTCCGAGGCCATTGGGCCCTATGCGCCGGGATACTAACCTAGATGGACGAAGCAAGACCTGGAAACGGTTGACAAGGGTGAAGGAACGCATCAAGCGCCTGCATCGGAGCGTCAACTGGCTTCGCATGGTCGACGTCGTCGCCACCAATTCAACCGTCAGCATCGAGGGTGTGGGCAACGTGCAGATGGGCAGTTTCACCATGGCGGTAGATACGAGGCGCAAGATGGTGGATCGTGCGCGCTTCTTCTTGCAGGGAAAAGGGGAGAAGAAGGGTCAGAAGCAGCAGGCCGAATGGATCGTCACCCTCCGAAGCGTGTTGTTTACCGCCGAGGGGGAAGAGTCGCTGGAGGTTCTCGACAGCGCCAGCCTGAATATTCATGGTTACCTCTATGAAGCGCTCGATGGCCTTCGCGACACCTCTATTTCTCTCAAGCTGGGCCGCGTGCACATCCCCTACGATCATATTCGCCATAGCGTCGCTCAGTACAAAAACATCAGATCCCAGAGCGACAAAACCTTTGCCCAGTCTGAACCCGTCGACCTGCTTGTTGATCGGGTGATTCAGGAGTTCGACGCTCCAGGAAGCACCAATCATGAACTTATGCAGACCGTGTCCGACTCGAAAGAACTTGCGAGCTCTATTCTCAGGGGCATCAAGGAGGTCCAGTTCGCCGTTAGCTCCATTGGGCTCACCAAAAAGATCGAGAGGGTCAAGCCCGGCGGCACTCCGGTTCTGTTGACGGCATCCATGAAGGAAGTCGGCATAGATCTCCATCGACTGGATCCAAAATCAGCAGCGCACAGAATGTATTTCCCCTCTAAGGATATTGCCCATGAGGCCTTGGCCGCTGCACTGTCCATCTCCGTCGGCCTTGACGACGGGCACGGCAAGCCTGAGCGCATAATGTACATTCCAATGGCGACCACGACTGCCAAGACAACGCTGCCATCCAAGACGGTTGAGCTCGCCGACGAAGGGACTGCCGAGCAGCGGAACGCCAACATACTCTTTGCGAACTCGGTTGTCACCTCTCCCTCTGTCGACTTTGACCCTCGGCACCTCCCCCTCCTGTTGGCGATGCTGCAGCGGAGACCAAAGCCGCCAAAGGCGCAGCAGCAACAACGGCATATGCTCATTTCACGACTCCTCCCCAAAGCGAACATCAAGTTCTCGATGCACGAGCCTGTTGTGAGGATAGCACTTCCCCCTGTCCAAAAGTCGGCCGACCCCGACGAGTTTGACTTGATTATATCATCTATATCGTCTGTCTCCCTAGACGTTGAATCATTCCATTCGGCTGTCGAGGAGCTTCACTATTCTCTAGCCGCTACCATGCGGGTCCAGACGCACAGTTTGTATTACCAGACCTCCGCCGGGAACCGCTTCGACCTGCTCGAGACGGAGACATTCGACTTGAAAGTGCAGCTCAATGCGTCGCCAGACTTGCACGTGGCCGTGACAGGCAACCTCCAGACCTTTACGCTCAAGATGGTTAGGGACGAGATCCGTGACGGCTTGCGCCAGATAGTGAGGCAATTACGGCTTAATGTCGAGCCGGACAAACGCGCTGTTTCAAAGACGCCAAGGCACTCAAACTTCTTGCGCTCCTTACCCCCGTGGCTCTTGCATTTCCAACTCCATTGCTCAGATTGCAGCATCGAAGTTGCGGGCGTGGATAAGGACATATCTGAGGACTTGAGAGGCGTTGCCATTCAGCTGGATTCGTGGTCAGCGGAGTATCGCGCTCAAAGACTGGATGGTTTGCAACGGCAGCCGTCCCGGCGCAGAGCCAGCAGCAGGGGGATGATGTCCCCCGAGGCAGATCTACTGAGAGCCGTTCCAGTATCGCCCAGGAAAAAGTATTACAATGATGGCGACGGCCGTCGCTTATCTATTCAGGCCCGGGCGTTCGAGGTGTTCATGGTTGAGTCGGAGGAAAAGTGCGAGTTTGAGCCATTTGTGAGCGTTCCCAAATTTGAGCTCGCGCTCTCGACCTTGAGCGACAACCAAGGCCCGGTGCTCCACGTCCACTCCTATATCCGGACCATCCTAGTCCAATACTCTCTCTATCGACACTACGCTGCGACCGTGGCCGCTTCATCACTGCGGAAAGCGTTCTTAAGGACCACCAGAGAGGCGGCCGAGCCGATGACGCCCCCTATGTCCCCACAGAGACGAATCATTGGCCACCTATCACCACCAAGCGGCAGTACCCCTGATTTTCCCCTAGGTAATATCGATTTATCGAGGGCTACTCCCGAGCTTGTCTCGGTCGATTTCAGGGCCACTCTAGTCCAGATCAAGGCGGACTTGCCTTCGGATCCCCCGTTGATGCTGCACATCTACAACATGGAAGCAGCACGCCATCGATGGTCCACCCCGTTCTTACACGCTAAGCTAATCCGGCTATACGCGGAAGCCCCTAGGATGCGCAGAGTCTGGGCTAGGATAGTCAGCGTCAAGAATGCTAGGATGGACTACCGAGAATCTCGACGCAAGACTGCTGGCGGCGCACTTCATGAAGAGAGGTTGTTTGACATCGTTTTGGATACCATCCGCTTGGCCGTCCCTCATGAAATGGTCATTTATAAGATCACAGACAACCTTGTCAATACCGTCAAGTCTGTCATTCAGCTTCACCACAGGTTCAAAACCGGCACGAATGAGTACATTCTTGACAAGGGCCCGGAGGGTCCGAGGAACGTTCCCAAGGTATCGCTTCGCGCAAAGACGCTCCTTTTCGAGCTAGAAGATGGCGCTTTCGAATGGAAGCTCGGTGTGATTTACCGGGCCGGGCTGGTGGAGATGATGCAGCGTCAGGCGCGCGAGGAAGCCTTCCGCGTCAAGGTCAAGAAAATCCATGAGGAAGAATCGAAAAAGGGGCCTTCTAAATTGCGGGCGCGATCCGCTGCTCGCATGCCTGAACCCCCGACACCGGGGGTCTCTCATACTAGAAGCCGCAGCGCTGACGGCCTCCGGCGAGGGCCCGCTGAGGGGCATTTCCGCAGTCGGGGACCTAGGTATGACCCGGAAAGCGGCAGCCAAGGGATCAGTGGGTACGCGCGCATCTCTATCGCCGAGGCAAGACACAAGCTAGACTTGCACAATGCCAAGAGCTGGAAGCATCGTATTGACCGCCAATACGCGCTGGCTAAGAACGGAATGAAAGATGTTTACTCCCAGTTCTGGGGGGTAAATGAGATGCCTGACGATCTGGAGGACGGTGAAAGAATCTTGGAGGTACCGCAGAGACCCGCCCTCATGTCAACAATCATCAACGATTTGCAAGTCACGATCGACAAGCCCTCCTTCCCGTTGAGACAACTTCCAGACTTCCTACACAAGGTCGGGAAAGGTATGCCGAGGGACATGCAATACGCTCTTCTCGTCCCCATGAATGTGCAAATAAGCATGGGCGAAGCCAGGATAACACTTCGCGATTATCCCCTGCCGTTCTTGCACGTGCCAGCCACCAAACCAGACCAGCCAGTCCGACTTCCCGCCCTGTCTATGTCGACGGACTTTGTGATTGCCGAGGAATATCGCGGCCCAGAGTCTACTCGAAAGATCAAGGTTCAGATTGTGCCGCCACGGAACCTAGACCCGACGCTACCCAACGAGGGAAGCTTTGCAGTTGATGTGCGTAGAACTATCGGGCCTGTCAAGACTTTTTCGGACATGACCATCGACATTCATACCGCGAACCCAACCCGCATTACTTGGGGCCCGTCATATCAGCCCGCGATCCAAGACATGATGATGGCCATTGAGTCAATGACAAAACCGCAGCTCGATCCCTCTGAGAGGGTTGGGTTCTGGGATAAGATTCGCCTCAACTTCCACTCGCGCATCCGGGTTGCTTGGCGTGGCGATGGCGATGTTCACCTTGCGCTCAAGGGCAGTCGGGATCCTTATCAGGTCACCGGGAACGGCGCGGGGTTCCTGATGTGCTGGCGGAACGATGTGAGATTGAACGTGCACACCGACGATGACCCGAAGCGTTTCATGACTGTCGACAGCGGTGAGTATGTCCTAGCGGTGCCCGACTACAGCCATCAAGTCCGGGAAAGTCGCCGGCAACACGGTGAAGACGAGAGCATCTCAAGCGAAAGCAGTCAAAGGTCTGGCGCAGAGTTCAAGAAGGTTGTCATGAAGCTTTCAGGCAAGGTGCAGTGGCTGGCCGGGCTCGTCTTTGAGCGGGCGATTGAGCAAGGTAACAGGAGTTTCGAGTTCATCCCACACTACAAGGTAGTGCTCAAAGCTCCGCAATATGCCAAGACCCAAGGCGGACTCCCTTACGACGCTTTTCGCGGCTTTCGCAGCCAGCACATCCATCTGTCCGTGGCCGTCCGCGCGCCAGTCGATCGGGAATGGAATGGGTCGATCGTTGAACCCTCTCGCAGCTACAATGCCGTTCATCTAACACCTCGGCTCTTTACGCACTTTTTCGCCTGGTGGTCCCTCTTCTCTGGCCCGCTCTCCCTGCCCATCAGGCAAGGCTCGCTCTGGCCCGGGCGAGAGAAAAACAGCAAAAAGTTCGGCAGACATCTCGCTACCATCAAATACAACCTCTTGCTGGCGCCGCTATACCTCAGCCACATCTACAAGCACAAGGATGCCGAGGACCCTGAGAACACGGTGTCGGCCACCGGGATCAAGGTTCGGTTTGACAGCTGGATCCTGGACTTGCATCAAAGGCGCGAGGAGTTCAGCACCAGGGACCACGGCCTCAAGACTCAAAGCAAGACCAGTAGTATGAAGATTCATGCCGGGCAGCTGGACCTTGTCTCGGCCGACGTCCGCGCGGTCTCTGCAAGCATCCGTAACAGGACAGCGGACCCGAAGCATTCGCCTTCGACTTTCATGATGGATCAGGAAGGGAGCGGGATTGACCTCTCCCGCTTTACGATACCCGACAATGACCTGACGTGGATCGATATGGATGATTTTATCGAGCTTGACTCGATCCTACCGACCGAACCAAATCCTGATACCAAAATCCTTCCTCTTGCATTCGCCCCTCGCATTACCTACTTCCGCCAAACAGATATAGGCGGCGTCATCGACGGCGATCCCGATCGGACCAGTCCCTTTGGCAAGGAGCCTACTCACTTCTGCATCATGAGCGAGGACGACGATCCTAGGAGGGTACAAAGTCAACTTATCCGTCAGCGGCTGGAGCAGCTTGAAGAGCAAGTGGAGACACACAAGCGGAACCTGGGCGAGATTGAGCTTCGCCTTATCCGAGGCGATCCCGCCCAGACAGATCTTAAGGCTGGGTTCGACGCCTTGAATCGACAGACGACAGTTCTTGTTGGAAAACGAGCATTCTTAGAACGGATGCTAGACGAGATGACGCCGCGTTCTCCCACAGCCCCCGAGAATGATGATGGACCCCCTCCAAAGCTGCAAGGGAGCATGACGAGCCCGGCCGCTGCCGAGTTTGCGAGCGATTTCAAGAACCGGTTCGTAATCCACAACATGCAGCTGAAATGGAACAATACACTACGGAACATTATCCTCCGCTACATTCACCAGGTCGGTCAACGCCGAGGCTTCGTTTACTATCTGTCTCGCCCTGCAGTGAAATTCATTCTAGATCTAGTGGAGGAACAAACGAAGTCAAAGACGGCCACAACCCCCATGGGAACCAGCAGCGGTCCGGATATAAACGGAGTGAACCGTGAGGCCCAGAGCGACATTCAGGACAAAATCCGCAGAATCTTGCAGGATAACAAGAAATTTACCAGTGTGAATGGCACTGGGGATGCAGGGACACACACATCCATGGCCGATCTGTCGAGCGGCATCGCGGATGACTTCACAACTCAGAACAGCTACCATGTCCGCCTTATTGCGCCGCAAATCCAGCTACAGAGTGACAGAAACAAGAAGCACGTGGTTCTGACGACATCCAAGGGCATGGAACTCAAAGTGGTCGATGTTCTCGACAAGAGCAGGATGTCTGATAACGTCAGTGGTCTTGTTCAGCGGCGATTCCTTGTCAACATGGACAGCACGCAGTTTTTCGTTACCCATCAAAAGTGGTTTACGACGCAGATGTTGTCCATGTATTCGGGGAATACCTACGGCACCCCGTCTGGTTCTTCATGGCCGCCTTGGGTTCCGATGGAGATCATGTTCGACTTTCAAGCGGATCCATTCGGTTTCAAGCGCGTTGTGCAGAAGACATCCGCAATGCTTCGTTATGACAAGTTCAACACGCTGCGGCTCAAGTATAACGACGAGGTCAACACCAGTGAAGGTGGCGGTGTAGCCGTGGAGGGCGAGACCGAGCGGCGGACGGACAGTCTCTGGATCGAGTTCCCGCAGGCGCATGCTTTGTGCAACTCTTCGCAGTATTACGCCATCTACATCATTGTTGTTGATCTCCTCATGTATAGTGAGCCCCTTGAAAAGACGCGGAACGAAAGGCTCGAAAAAATCATGCTGGCTTCGGATTTCAGCGACCTGAGGGGCGCTCCGGAGATGGTTACCAAACTTCAGGAGCGAGTCCGGCAGCTCGAAGAGATCAAGATGCATTTCCAAACTCACTCCAGGCAGTTAGACAAGAAAGGGTGGGAAGACCGGATGGTGCTGGAGCGTGATTTGGCAGCATGCGAGGACGAATTGTTCTTCATGATGAAAGCCATTACCTCCTCTCAGAGGAAGTTTGACAATGCGAATAGCACCACTCTCATGAAGTGGAGCATCATGGCCAAGGAAATCGTCTGGCAGCTCATCCGGGACAACAACGAGCCCCTTGTTGAGCTGCAGCTCAAGAACGTGGAATACGATCGGACCGACAACTCGGATGGGTCGCACATCAACTTGATCCAAGTGGGCAAGATCCTAGGTTTGAACCTGCTCCCCGACGCCATCTATCCTGCAATGGTGGCACCGTACATCGAGAGTGACCATGGTGGCTTCGACACGGGCTCGCAACCAATGATCCAGGTGTATTGGAATATGCTCGAGGCCATTGCTGGCATCCCTGTCATGGACCACTTCGAAGTAAACCTGTTCCCGCTAAAAATTCAACTTGAGCGCGAGATTGGAAAGAAACTCTTCGAGTACATCTTCCCTGGTACGGGTGGTGAGAAAAGTTCCAGCGGCATGGAGTCTCCATCCATGAATAAGCAGTCCATGGCAGGGGACGGAGAGGACGAAGAAGACAGCGAATCGCTAGCCGAGTCGATGCCTCGCCTTGTGACAGCAGATCAAGAGCAGCTTGACGTGCCGTATACGAAACGCGCGGGTTCTCTTGAAATGCGCCTTCGCCCCACACTCACCTCGGATCCTGACGAGGCTTCTATCAAGGACCAAAAGGCCCTCAGCATCCATTCGGGCGAGGGCTCCTCCTTCCGTCTCTTCCGAGCGGGTACCGGATTCAAGTCTGTGAGCAAGAAGCGGTCGGCCGAGTCCCTGCGTCTGAACACGCCGCGGCCTGGCATTCTCAGGTCAGCTACCGGCTTCTCGTCAAACAAGGATGCCGCTTCGGGCGAGTCTAGGAAGGGATCCCGCTTTATCTTGCGACACCGCTCCAACGAGAGCGAAAGGCACAAGCAATCTGACGATTTGACCAAGATGATCGACCGAGCCTCCAATTACATGACGTTTGCCTACATCAGGATGCCGTCCGTCGTTCTATGTTTGAGCTACAAGGGCAAGGGCGACCGCAATTTCGAGGATGTGCACGACTTTGTCTTCCGGCTGCCGACAATTGAGTACCGCAACAAGACGTGGTCCAACCTGGATCTTGCCCTTGCGCTCAAAAGCCGAGTCATCAAGGCCTTGATAAGCCACACGGGGGCCATCATCGGGAACAAGTTCTCCAGACATAGGCCGAACACGGCACAACAGTCGAAGCTGCGAGAACTAGCCACGAGTTCGATACTGCTCGCAACGCCCACAGCAGCCGAGTCGCGGGACACCAGCGGTGACGACTCGTCTTCGGTATACGACTTTTCACGCTCCCCGCCAGAATCCATCCGGCGTTCGCAGACCTCTATCCCCGTCCCATCCACCAGCAGGAGCTCTAGCATCGCATCCTCGCGTTCACAGCGATCCAGCAACGTGTCTGTCCTCACGCAGCCCACAGGGGCGGTTCCCTCGTTTCTCATGGCACCGCCTTCGCCGGCTACTACGGCGCCGCCCGAGACGCAGCACGGCCAGGGCCACAGAAGCGGCTTCAATCTCTTGCGGCCCACATCTAGCGGATGGTCCAGGGCTTTTGGAGGCGGGGCGCAGAGTCAAGGGAACAACAATGGCTCGTCTCCTCGACCAGGGAGCAGCAACGGGGTTGTGTCTGCTGCAGCGTCTTCTGCCGGGACGCCAATCAGCAGCGCGCCCGGGGATCATCATCAAGCTAGTCCTGAGCGCAGGAAGACGGGTGCGTTGCGTGACAGGATCCAAGCTTTGGCGCACCGGTTGAAGGATCGCGAGGGGACGGCGCTGCATGTGGGTAGCGACGAGGGCGCGAGGGATGATGACACGGGGACTGGGCAACAAGAGCAGAGTGGCGGTGGGAATGGGCTCCTCAGGAAGCCGAGTCGAAGTCACAGGGTGAAGCCTTCTTAGGTAAAGAAGGGAAGGAAGGGGTATTGCGGGCACGTTGATGACATTAATCATTTCCTTGTCTCTTTTGTCTTTGGCCTTGATTTCCTTGTTTTCCATGCATACTGTCAACACACTAGTAACGGATTAGAGGGAAGACGGAAGAGGGAGGCAATTGTGACAGCATAGTTTCGGCGTAAGGAGCCTTCCCTTTTCTTTTCTTCTTTCTTTTCCTTTTTCTTTTCTTTCTTGTACAGGCGGACGGATAGAACACATTACCCTTGTAGCAGGCAGGCAGGCATCTAAGCAACGTTGATATTCTCTCGTGTTCTGATCTTGTAAATATTAGCTTCCATCGACAAGTACATGGCGAGAAACTGAAGGACATTGAGGTGAAATTGTATGTACTTGGTACTGTAAATATATATTTCCCCGTAACGTTAGTTACAGGACCGAGGTGTGGCTGTCCTTCCTTATCTTATCGCAGCCGCAATCACAGCAGACCACCCCTCCATGATATGCTCCATCAACTTTCCACTGTAGGCTGCAGCGAAGCTCCAACTGTTCTCCCGTCGCCTGTTGCACCCTCACTTCTGGCATCACACTTTGGACTAGAGGCACACGGGAACGCACCAAGAAAATGGGTAATGTCAATTCTTCTCTCTATGTGCATTGCTGCATCACTCGAAAACGAGCACACAGCTAATTGAAACCCTTCCAGAGCTCCCGCTAACCGACAAGCTCATCGACCGCCAGCGCGATGCACTCTACAACTACACCCCCTCGTCGCAGACCGAGATCTCGGCCAAGCGGCCGTGGGTCACTGATCCGCACTACTTCAAGACGGTCCGGATCAGTGCCGTGGCGCTCATCAAGATGGTCATGCACGCGCGCTCGGGCGGGTCGCTCGAGGTAATGGGCATCATGCAGGGCTACGTCGACGGCACGGCGCTGGTGGTGACGGACGCCTTCCGCCTGCCCGTCGAGGGCACCGAGACGCGCGTCAACGCCCAGGGCGACGCCGACGAGTACCTGGTGCAATACCTGGCCCTGTGTCGCGACGAGTCGCGCCAGGAGAACGTCATCGGCTGGTACCACTCGCACCCGGGCTACGGCTGCTGGCTGTCGGGCATCGACGTCGCCACGCAGCAGCTGCAGCAGCTCCAGGGCCCCATGGTCGCCATCGTCATCGACCCGGACCGCACCGTCAGCGCCAACAAGGTCGAGATTGGCGCCTTCCGCACCTTCCCGCAGGACTACACCCCATCTAACGCCACCACATCCACATCCACTTCATCCTCAACAAACCAACAACAGCAGCAACAACAACAGCAATCCGTCCCGCTCGCCAAGGCAGCCGACTTCGGCGCCCACGCCGCAAAGTACTACTCCCTCGAGGTGGAGCACTTCCGGTCCACGCTCGACTCCAAGCTGCTCGAGCTGCTGTGGAACAAGTACTGGGTGAGCACGCTGGCGCAGAACCCGTTGCTGGCCAACCGCGACTACGCGAGCAGCCAGATGAGCGACCTGGCCCATCGCATCCAGGACGCTGCCGCCGGCGTGGGCGTGGCGCGGCACCACGCAGCTGCCGGAGGTGCTGTAGGAGGTGGTGCTGGAGGCGGGAAATCATCCATGATGATGGGGCCGCTCGGTTCACAAATATTTGGCGGCGGGGGAAATGGAGCTTCGGGCACGGCAGCGGTGGCCGGTGATGATGCAGGTGGAGGAGGGGTTGAGGGGAAGAGCGCGCATGACCAGGTCATTGACAAGCTCGTCCGCGACATGAGCCAGGTTGCGGCCAAGGAGCGGGCTGGACTCATGGCTGCCGAGGTGAAAGCGCAGGTTTTCAGCCGTGGGCGGGAGTGAAGGGGCGGGTTGAGCATTAGGAGCGGAGAGACGGTCTTGCGTTGGGAATGCTCTTGGGAAGTTTTACGACATTCATGACTACTTGTCTCTTGCACTTGTTGATAACTTAGACGGCGAAAGAGGCGCAGTGGAAAATGAGCATGGCGGGCGGGTATGGGATTTGAATTTTGCGCATAGAAGGACATCCTCAAGTTTGCCTTCCGTGTAATTCTATCTACTCTTACAAGATTTGCCCACCGCTAATATACATGTTACAGGGTGGAAGATTTGTCTTGGTCCTACCAGGCTTGCGCCGCCGGGAACTCTCCTCCCACCCTAGGCGGGCACTGCCCTGCCGGCTGGAACAGCAGTCTCTTCCGCAGCAAGCCTTGCGGCCTCAAGTCGGCGCAACGTCTCGTCTTTGCCCAATATCACCATCGCCCGACCGACTGGCATGCCGTTCGGCGACGCAAGCAGCGCCCGCCGCAGTATCTTCAATAGCATATGTGCTTTCCCTTCTCCCGGTTCCTCCATACGCTGAAGCTCCTGGCTAAGTCTGTCCACAACCCAAGCGTCGTCCTCCACGGAGGCGAGATTCTCTATGACATGGGACATGACTTGATCCAGTCTGGCGGGCGCACCGTGAAGCGTAATCGTGTCAGCTGCTAGCTGTGCAAGAGAGGCTTTGAGGACGTCGTGTGGTATCTTCCAGATGAAGGCTTTGAGGTGAGAGACGGCAACCGGGAACCGTGCCGCGAGATCCGGCGTCTGATTATTCTCGGCTTTGGCACTCAATACACTCTCGACAAGATCGGGACGGAAACGTTCATCTTCTAAGAGAGGAACCGTGGCAAACCGCTCGCCGAATGGCGGGACGATGGTGCCGTCAGGGGTGGTCCCATCACCGCTTGTCCTCGCGGACTCGAACAGTTTGATGGCTCTCTTCAAGGGATTTAGTACGTGACTTTCAAAAAGGGCCTTGCTTTTTGGTGTGTCGTCTTCACACAGGCGTCGGAGATGTTGGTTTTGTAAATAGTCCAGCGACGTCATTGGGACAACAATGTCGCCTTTGGTAAACTTCAAGGAAAACTTAACCATCAATTAGCAAAAGACTCCCGAATTGCCTTGCTACCAGCCACTTACGTTATCAATGATGTCTTGCAGGCCCAGTGTTTTTTTCTTTTCGACTCCGCGCCAGCCTAGCAGAGCGGCAAAGTTGAGGAGGGCGTCGGGAAGAACATGTCTGTCTTTGTACCAGCCCATGTCGGCGACAGCGTGCCGTTTGCTCAACTTTTGCCTTTGCTCGTCTACGAGCAACCCTAGGTGGGCGAACTTTGGGGGTCCCCACCCAAAGGCATGGTACAGTTCGGCGTGTTTGGGCGTTGATATGAGCCATTCCTATGCGTCACGAGAAGTGAGACTTGGCCCGGCCCGCCCTAGTTGAAAGACACACACGACTTACCGCTCCCCGGATCACGTGGGTGATTTTCATGTGTCGATCGTCGACGACATTGGCGAAATGGTAGGTTGGGAAGCCGTCACGCTTCATGATGATGTAGTCGTCCTCTGCTTCCTTCTTTCGGTAATTGCCGTATACAATGTCTCGGACAGTGGTGGGCTCCGCAGCGCTTTTGAACCTGATGGCGAACTCCTGTCCGTTGGCAGCGCGCTCATCGGACTCCTCAGAGGAGATTGCTCGACAGGTGCCCGGATATCGGGTTGACTCTCCGCGCGCATGGGCTACTCTCTTGTGCTCCTCCAGGGCCTCCGGGGAACAGAAGCACCTGTACGCTTTGCCCTCACGCAGCAGTTTATCTGCATGCTCGGTATAAAGCGCAAGCCTTTCGGACTGATGCAGTCAGCGGTGATGCTCCGGTCAGCATGTCAACACAGGTCTCGCAGTACCTGTCGGTATGGACCATATGGGCCTTGCACATCCGGACCTGGGGGATGATGTTAGCGCGAACGAGGCCCATGAGCCCACGACCTTTCCCTTACCTTCGTCCCAGGACAAACCAGCCCACCTGAGGTCTTCATACAGTCTCTGTTCTGCATCTGGTACCAAGCGGCTCTAATCGCTCAGTGGCACGGTAAGTAACATGTCATCTCAAGTCAATTGCTACAAGACAAAAAGTGGCCCAGTCTCACCTGGTCGGTGTCTTCGATGCGTAGAACGAACTGGCCGCCGGTTGCTTTTGCTACGAGGTAGTTGAACAAGGCTGTCCGCAGAGAGCCCAGATGCAAGTAGCCAGTGGGAGAAGGGGCGAAGCGAGTGCGGCATGGCGTGTCAGGCAATTCATACGTCTGCCTCTCTTCCCGTTGCTTTGGTCGCTTCCATAACGTCCTGCTTTCTAGCGCCTGCACATCCGCGCCTGCTGCGAAATGACTGCCGCTAGAGAAGTTCCTCAGCCGTCGTTGCGAGACGGAAAGAGATACCCGTCGAGCGCAGCTGGAACACACTGTCAGAGGTCTCCATGGCCTCCTTAGGAGGCTGGTGCCTCTCATACTTGGTGCCCTTCACCGACTTCAACAAGATTGTTGAAGTGGTCTGCTAGGTTAAGTGGCTTTTTACTGAAACATGGAGCTTGGTGAGTGAGCTGATTTGCTGTAACTTCAGACCGTGTTCGGTGTGGTAATTACACAATTTCATTTCAAAAATAAATCCGCCCAGTGAAATACGAAATATTGTTACCGTTACATACTTACATCCCCTGCCCGGATAGGAAACGGTGTGGGGCTGCTGATAAAAGATGATAACAACTGAGGGTCAGCGATCATGTGAAACTTATCATTTTCTGAATGTTTTCATCTTTCTCGACCTACGTCGACAATCTTAATGGTCATCAATGGTGTGAAAGAGTACCTACGTCCAGTTCAAAGTTACCCTTCTCAGGCTCGCAGTCCGACTGAACGCTTAGATAGCGAGCGCCTCAAGTTATAAGCGGTTGCAACTGTGTGACCGGACCCCAGGCAACAAAAACGTCCGGCGTCACCACAACGTTATCGGAAAATGGAGAGTAAACATGCATAGATCTTCTTCGCAGCCGTTGAAGCAGAACTTGACTTCCGTATCGTAAAAGTACATGCAACTTCTAACATGAGGAAACCTTCAAGCGCCAGACTTTGAGTATAACAATGCCTCCTGGCTCTCCCTGATGTTTTAGTCCTGAGAACAGTCAGCCATCCCATCCCTGCAACGAGGGGCACCGCCCGCTCCGGGCTAAATTTTCTAAACTCGGGCCAACACTTCAAGGGCGTCTCCGTCATCCACTATCAGCGGGCGCACTCTAAGGTTATCGAACCCGCTCCCTTCCAACACCATTTGCGACGAAAATATTCATTCGCCCTTTCGACGGACGTTTTTGTTCGAGGTAATAGTGCAACAGTATCTTAAAGCCGTCGAGACCCTGACAGGCACCAAGTGCATCGACCATGGACGGCGGGCCCAGCAACAGCGCCGCCGAGGACATTGACCTCTACGGTATGCCATGCCCACCCCGCCTGCGCCGCGCAATCGTTTTTAGCTAGCGCTGCATGATTTGCATGCTGACCTTGGATCGACGTTGTCTAGCACTCCTCGGCGTGGACAAGTCGGCCAGTCCGAACGAGATTCGAAAGGCTTATCGGAAAGTGTGTTTCGCGGTCCGTAGACCGTTCGTTGGTTTAGTGCTGACTGCTGGGCCAGTTGGCTTTACAACACCACCCTGACAAGGTTCCCGAGGAGCGACGGGTCGAGTCTGAAGCAAAGTTCAAGGCAGTCACGCAAGCATACGAAATCCTCCGCGATGAGGAGAAGCGCCACCTCTACGACACGCACGGCATGGCCGCCTTTGACTCGTCAAGGGGCGGCCCAGGAGGCGGAGCCGACCTGAACGACATTCTGTCTCAGATGTTCGGATTCAATGTGGGCGGTATGCCAGGTGGCATGCCTGGCGGTGGCCCTCGGGGACCAAGACGGGGTCCCGACGAGGAGCAGCCCTATAAGGTGACGCTCGAGGAGCTTTACAAGGGCAAGACGGTCAAGTTTGCTGCCGAGAAGCAGGTCATCTGCGGTCAATGCAAGGGCTCTGGCGCAAAAGACAAGGTCAAGCCCGAGAGGTGCGATCGCTGCGGGGGCATCGGACGCCAGGAGGCATTCCGACAGATTGGCCCCGGCCTCGTCACCAGGGAGACGGTCCCCTGTAGTCACTGCCAGGGATCCGGGACGCACATCAGGGAGAAGGATCGCTGCAAAAAGTGCAAGGGAAAGCGAACCGTCAAGGAGACCAAGGCACTGGAGCTCTACATTCCTCGCGGCTCCATGCAGGGCGAACGGATCGTGCTGGAGGGCGAGGCAGATCAGCTGCCCGATAGGACCCCTGGCGACCTCATTTTCCATCTGATTGAGGAGCCGCACGAGCAGTTCAACCGCATTGGGCACGATCTGTCGGCCGACCTTCACGTCACCCTGGCCGAGGCTCTAACTGGCTTCTCGCGTGTGGTTTTGAAACACCTTGACGGCAGGGGCATTCACATCGACCACCCCCGAGGCAAGATCCTCCGTCCCAATGATGTGCTCAAGGTTCCCGGAGAAGGCATGCCCATGAAGAGGGGCGAGATGAAGGGGGACCTCTACCTGATTGTCAAGATTGAATTCCCCGAAGATGGCTGGCTGAAGAGCGATAATGAGTATGAGGCTCTGCAGAAGCTTCTGCCCCCTCCTGCGCCGCCCATCAAGGCCGAAGAAGTGGATGAGGTCGAATACGAGGAGGATGCAGATATTGAGAAGGTAAGCCCTTCAGTTGAACCAATTGGACACAGGTTCAGCACATTACTGACATGTCTCATAGATGGGCGCCCATCAAGGCGATCCGCGATACGGCAATGAATGGGAAGATGAAGACGAGGACGAAGGTGGCCCGACGCAGTGTGCCACTCAGTAAGACAACGGATAGATCCATGGTCATGGTGTCCAGAAGGTCACAAAACGCAATTCTCATTGGACGAGGGCTTTGGTGGACAAACAAGCATGCTTGCAGGCCGGCTGAGGGTTCGGGGCAGGCCTAGCCTGGAATTCCCGCTGGCCAAAGCCTGCAGAATGAAGACATTCCGGTTATTTCACTCGGAAAACCTGAAGCGGCCGCGGGCGCTTGGATACCGGATATCGACTGGTGTCCTGCATTCAGCTTTTCTAGTTTTCGGCGGCAGTGGTCAATGGTGGATGGGGCATGGTCACAGCTCACAGATGGCTTCTGTTAATAGACGGACAAGAGGAATCCGCAATGGTGAAGACTCGGATCACTTGGTATTTCGTGCAATTCCACGGCATAGACTAGGGCATGACATAATGACCTGAAACCAGTCATTGATAGCGATAGCAATATTCTTGTCTTAAATGGTGCTACAGTGCTGTGATCCTCTTCAGGCAGGTTGCTTGAAGGTACGGAGTACTTGTACAAGTACCTGTTATAGGGTTCCATCCAGTGAGACATCATCACTCCCACATTTCAATCTTATCGATAAGATAACGGACCTGCTTTGCCCCACATTGCCATGCTGCGAATCCCTCATCCAATCAAGCGCACTGACCAGTCAGCCTTAACAATTTTACGCAGCCCTAAGCCCACCAGGTAAATCAAATTTCAGCAATTTTCCCTTAAGGTAGGTCCTGATCGTGACGCCCGCCAACAGTTCGACCATCACCCGACAACAAGACCGTCAAGGTAAGTCTACAATTCCGCTCCCTTCAATTCACATTCTGTTCAGAGTTTTGAATTCTAACCCGCCGGACAGATGGTTGCCGCTAAGAAGCACATCCCGATCGTGAAGAAGCGTACGTCCCTCGATCTTTTCTCCAGCCAATTGGCAGAACAAACCGCGCAGTCCTCCGCAGTTTCCGAGTCGGCATAGCATATTCGCAGAATGTGATGGATTTCTTTAGCAGAATATGGCGGTATTGACAAGCACGTTTTCGATTTGCAGGCACGAAGCGCTTCATGCGCCACCAGAGCGACCGGTTCAAGTGCTTGGACTCGGCATGGCGCAAGCCCAAGGGTATCGATAACCGGGTTCGGAGACGGTTCAAGGGCAATCTTGCCATGCCCTCGGTACGTTGGCTTGCTCTCTTTCCGCATGGGACCCCGCGGGGCTTGGGATGGACAGGAGAACGGGAAATGGGGGTGGCTCTATGCTATCAGGACGCGCAACGAGGAAAATGAGGGAACAACGGCTGACATTTTGGATTGCAAAATCTCATCGCTTCTAGATCGGGTACGGCTCCAACAAGAAGACGCGCCACATGATGCCCTCTGGCCACAAGGCTTTCCTCGTCAGCAACGTCAAGGACGTCGAGCTTCTCCTCATGCACAACAAGACCTACGCCGCCGAGTACGTTATTCTTCTCTTCATCTCCCAGTCCAAAACCTGAAGGGCTACCGGCTGCCACCGGGCCCTGGGGAGGGGATGTGGGCAAATGGCGGACTAACAGAATTGTTTTTCACGTCTATAGGATCGCACATAACGTCTCGTCGAGGAAGCGGATCGACATCATTACGAGGGCGAAGCAATTAGGCGTCAAGGTCACCAACCCGAAGGCGAAGGTCACGACGGAGGTCTAAAACGGCGCGGTCAATCATGGGGCAATTCTTTCTGTGTTTTCGGAGCATCTCAGGCGGTCTTAGGGAATGGTCTGCTATTCATCTGCGGTTTTACCTAGCGCCCACCCGAGCTAGTGAATACAACGCAGCTTGCTTCGTCACGATCAAGGGGCAGCAGCTAGCTGAATGACTTCCTATGACGGGGACCTCCAGTCTCCGCGGGTCGTTTCTTGCGGCACATCTTTCAGCCGCGCTGCGTTGGCTGCTATGAATCGACGGATCACATGTGCTACGAGGTTCGCTGGTTGCATGGTTGGGAAAGAATGGGGGCAAGCAAGACGCTCCATTACTCACCAAATGCGTGTGATAAAGGAGTCGTTGTAGTAACGAGAAATACAGGCAGTTTAGCTCATCGTCCGGTCGCTTGATTTGCCCATTCTCTCGGTTTCCATCGTGGGAGAAGAAACAGGTTGACGCAAATGCCTTCCTAGGGCAGTTTGAGTCTTTCAGTGGGTTCCGGAAGTCAAACTGGCCGAGAGAAGGCCCAAGCTATGGAACCAAGGCCGAACCCGGATTGATCGAGTCCTAAGGGAGATTGAAGTTCACATTCATCAAGCACCGCCAGGCCCTCAGGAGGAAGAGGGCAGGCAGTGGCTAGGTTCTACTAGGAGTCTCGAGAAACGGTTATCCGAAGCCCGGGCATAGGGACTGTGAGAGAAGTGGCTCCATTTCTTCAGCAGCATTGCCACAACAAACTCTTTGTGGATAACACTGCCTCGAGGCTTGCCTGGAGAGGGGGTTGCAATGCCTCTCTGATGCATGATATTTCTCAGCGAGGCGCCGGAGATAGAATCGCGCGTCGAACTTTGGCAAGGGGTTCGAAATTGGGTGAGTCGGTTTATACCGGCCCGAGGGGAAAAGGGACAAGTGCTTCCCTCCAAGACAATCAGTTTCCAAGGTAAATCGAACTAGTCGCCAGCGTCTTCAGACTTTGTCCGCCAAGTGACTCAAATGGATCCTTTCATTCAGCGACGGAGGACGTAGGAGGCTAGGAGCCGCCGGAAGTCCGCATACTTGGCTCGCCCTTATGAGCCTAAACCAGTCCCCTGCCTCCGGTGCATTCGCAGCTTGAAGTCTAGCCGGGAAATAGACCTCTGTATTGAAGTCCTCAGCTGGGGCAGTTACTCGCCTCATATCGTCGTAATGATCGTCGTATACACTCACCTTCTGGTGGTCCACAATGTCGTCCAATCTGATGTGGGCAGGTTTATCTTCTTAAGCCTGGATTTGTTCAAGTGTTGTGACGCCCCGACAACATCTTGAGCAGTCCAAGACTCTCCTAGTGTGCTCATGCTTCTTCCTAACATGGGTGTGTGGCCAAGCATGCTTCGCTCCCTGCGAGGCTTGGGGGCGCCTACGTACACAAAGCCCAGCCAATGAGAGGGAACCGACGAGAAATAAGGGGTAAGTAAACAAAAGCCAGCCAGCAAGCAGCCATTGCTGCTTCCCATCGAAACAAGGGAGCATCATCACGTCCTCTTGGCATAGAGCAGATGACACGGCACATCAAATACATTATTTAGCTAGGCCGATTGTACAGCTAGTCCGCTGTCCGGCATTTCATCTTCCATGCCGTCGCGAGCGCCTCCTTGAACGCCTCGACAAATTCGACGCACTCTTCAAACGTATTGTACAACGGCGCTGGGGCAACCCGAATAACATTCGGCTTCCGCTCGTCCACAATAACCGCCCTCCTCTCCAGCTCCCTCATCACCGTCTCCAGCAGCCCCTCGTCAAGCAGCAAGCTCAACTGGGCGCCCCTCTGGTCCGGATCACTAGGCGTAATGACCCTAAACAATCGCCTCTCCTCCTCCCCGATGATGCCGCCATCCCCGTAGTCCTTAACCAACAACTCCTCCAAGAACCCCGTCAGCCTGACTGACTTGTCCCTCAATCTCGCCATTCCGCCAGCCAGCTCAAACACCTCGAGCGACGCGCACAGGCTGGTAATGTCCAGAATGCTCGGGTTACTCAGCTGAAACCCGGCGGCACCCTGGACGGGGTGGAACCGGTTGGCCATGACAAAGCGGGAGCCCTTGTCGTTGCCCCACCAGCCGGCGAGGCGGTTGGTGTAGCCTTCCTCGGGCTTCTCGTCCGAGATGAGGCGGGTGACGGCGCTGTTGCGGTCGTGCACAAACATGCCGCCAATGCACCCCGGCCCGCCGTTGAGGTACTTGTAGCTGCACCAAGCGGCCGCGTCCACGTCCCAGTCGTGCAGCGCCAACGGCACGTTGCCCACGGCGTGCGCCAGGTCCCATACCACAAAGATGCCCCGCTCCCGCGCAAAGGAAGTGATCCGCGCCACGTCGAGCAGCTGGCCCGTGTAGTACTGGATCCCCGGGAGGAGAAGCAGGGCCGTGGTGTCGGCGTGGGCTGCGATGACTGAGAGTATCTCTTCGGTAGTGAAGACGTTGTCCTTGGAGGTTTGCGACTCGATGGTCACCATAGAGGTGGCTGGGTCGAGGCCGTGGTGGCGGAGTTGGGTTTCCACGGCAAACTGTATGAAATGGGGGCGATTAGCGCTTGGTTCGCGATGTGGCAAGGAGATGTAGGAGGGTCCTCACATGGTCGCTGGGAAACGCTTTGCTTTCAAGGATGATTTTGTGTCTGCCGTTGATGTCTGGGTGGTAAAAGGCAGACATCAGGAGATGGAGGTTGGCCGTCAGCGTCTGCATGACGGCAACCTCGGACTCGAAAGCGCCCACGATGGGGGCAATGAGCTGGGCTGCCCGCGCATCGGCATCAAGCCAGGTCGGGAGGGGTGATTCTTCGACGGGCTTGAAGTGCCCCTGTACTCCCTGTGTGGCCCATGTTGCAAGATATTGGTTCAAGCGTGTGCTGGTCCTCTTAGGCTGGAGTCCCAGAGAGTTTCCACATAGATAAACACATTTCCTTGCACTAGTATCCTCAGACTCTGCCGCTATGGAGTCTGAGGCAGTGAGATCACAGCGCAGTTAGTCCATTGTCTCGCATATCAGAGACTGGTGGGGGAGAGAAAGGGGGGGTTGTCACCTGAGTCGGCCAAGCGGGTACTGGCTATCTGGGAACGTGTTGGGATGTAGAACTCGTTGCGAGTGAAGGCGAGCGGGTCGTCCCGATCCAACTCCCTCGCTCGTTGTTTCACGTCGGCAACGATGGAAGCAGAGCTCATCCTTGCGCAGGGTTCGTAACTGTATCTCGGCCAACGGCAGTCAAAAGCGGGGCGGTAATCCGAGAGCACCTGCAAGATTCTGTCTTTGGATTGAGCGTTGATCCAAGTTTGGAAAGAATTGCAGTTGACCTTGTTGAACCTCTCATACAGTGCAAGACATTCAATGAGGTACTTGTAATGTACTGTACATACATACAGTGTGCTTGATTGGAAGTGATTGATGTAGTCCGTACTAGGTACTGTACTTTCCCGGTGTCAAGAGCACTACCGGATTGGCTCTCAAAAAATGAATCTGGCTCATCAGACTCTCTAGTCGCCGCCGCGTCAAAGAAAGAATCTTTGCTGGAATATTACCGAACGCCGTGGCGAGCCGAAGCGCTACCCCGCCATCCGACTTTCATCATCGGCTCCGTCTTTTTTCAGACGGCAAATGCGCCAAGTTCCTGCCCGCCATGTGCTGCCAGTGTGGAGCCTCTCCACATTAGCGGGCCTACTGCCGAAACCGTTTTCGTCTGCACCTGCCAAGAGTGAAATATCGGGAGCCCCTGAGTGTCCGTCCTTTCAAAACTGCTTTGGCAGCCTTGGGGCTTGGTGACTGTTTTGTAGAAGACCTCGACGACGGGAGAGAGTCCCTCGATATTCATCAGTCTTGGATAGGACGCAACTGCACGCTATCTAGGAGAACACAATGGTTGGCGCGTCTTGGCCGGGGGAGGCCTCAACCCTCAACACGTTGTTAGGATCAGGCGGTCTTGCGTACCTTGATGCTGTTATTTTGATGCATCTATTTTCGGTAAGTGTACTGCATGTACTCCGCATGTATGTGCACTCGTTGACAAACCTGATCCGATCCAGATCAGGGCCCAATTGTCTTTCTAGAGGAGTCACTGGAGAAGGACAACAAGTAAGCCAAATGGCCGAATAAATGAGTACTCAGAGCTGCCGCGGTAGCTCACGGTAGGGCAGAGATGCCACGCTTTCGATGTCATGCCGATTCCTGAATGGCGCCCGTAGCGGAATCGTAGTCTCGGACTGACTTGGAAACTTCGACAGCACCCGCAGGTGTATGGATGGTCTTGCCCGCAACCCCTACTTCGGAATCTTGACCAGGCAGCCGAGCGCTGCAACCAACGGCCCCGTCAAGTTCCTCTTTGGCCGTCATGCGTCTGAATCTGTTATTGGGCATCGCCGCAATGAGAGCACATATCCTGGCGCTCATTTCGTGGAATGTTGTGATGAGTTCTGACAGGAAGACGAGGTAAGGCCTAATTGGAGATTCGTGGTGCGGACCCGACAGTACGGTGCCCCCGCCGCCCGTATAAGGGACGGGAAAGGCCGTCCGGCATTTCAAATTTCAGCAGATCATGACACCAACTCAGCCCCTTTAGGTAACTACTCAATTGTAATCATAGTTATAACTTAGCGAGTCATGATCAAAATTTCTCGAAGTGATCAGCTTTCAGGAGACGCTGAGCGTTCATGCTATCCTCTGCTGCCCAGCTCCCAAGCAGTAAGCAGTTATTAAAAGGCCTGGAAGGGCCCGAGGCTTGACAGGGATGAAGACTTGCAGCGGGCCGTTGAGCGCCAATCTCACAACCTCGTCGAACCCCGTGACCATAACAAGCTGGAAACACCATTCTTTTGGGACATTGCGAGCCTGGCTCAGAGCCTGGCTGCTGGCACGAGGACAGCAGAGCTTTTCCTCGCGCTTAGCATGTTCCGTCGAACCCGTTCCTTGTCCCTGGGAAGACGAGGGCATCGGATGTACGAGGTACTACACTACATAACTGTGTGTGCAGTACTGTACTGCACAGTTACAAGGTCCTAGTAGTGTAGTACTCTACTTTCTCTCGTCTCCTCACAGGATTATACAGGACAGCTATGGACATTACTCCGTAGCCCAGATTCAACGGTGACTCAAAGTACCTAGATGTGCTGAATTCCTTCGTACGTGTCTTTAGAACAGAAAAGTACACAGTACGTACAGCACTGTATATAGAGGGGCTTCAACACCCCCAAGTGACATAATTCAGGACTGTTCCCATTGTTTCCGGAACCCTGTGGAAAACGGTCAGGGAGTTTGCAGTGATACGGCCGCGTTGTAACGTCAGAAAATGGCACCGGATTCTCCGTGCAGCCAGATCGGGTTTCTATTACCCCCATTTTACTTGATGGGAGACGCACAGTCCGGCTTGGAGGAAATCTCGCGGGTAATGGAAATGGCGGGGCATTCCATGCAGCCGCCGACATCAGCCACGACCGGGCAGCGGAGCCAAGCGCTGGCGTCCGGGACCCGTCGCTGTTACGTATTCAGCTCGTCACGGGACCGGTTTGCCCAGAGATCCTTTTGGACAGGAACGCGGTCCGACACTTACAACGCATCGTCTTCAACAGTCTAGGCCTCGCTGATTCCACCGCCGGTAATTGGTGATCTGCCCCCTTACTTTGAGATGGAGAGGCGGTAAGAGATACGAAGTACCCTGTAGTACAAGCGAGTCGCAGTCGCACAACGTGAAGACGTCTCAGCGGACCCCGATCCAGTACCTTATACCCTGTTACGGCAAGCGTCGGGTACCTTCAGCTTCAGAGAATCGAGTCCAGAGAGACAGGTGTGTTCCAGCAAACCATCAAGTCTTATGTGAAGCAACCAAACAGCATGCCTTTTTTGCCGAGTTTGACGCTGTGTCTAATCAATTGATCAAATTACTGCGGGACTTTGACGTTTCTCCAGTGGGCGCAGCGAGACAAGCAACTCGAGGTCTCAGGGAGAGATAACTGCCCCTCGGTGTAATCCATACTAACATGAGAAGACAGGTATTGTTTTGTATGTACACAATAATAATGGAAAGCAGCCCCAATCACTCAATGTATTTTCGGAACGTGCGCATCTGCCGCGGGTGTTCCTGACGGCTAGCATGCGCCAGCAGATTTGGCAGGCATGGTCTGTAATCGGATCGCCCCTGGAGGCCTGACGGGGCATCAGATGGGGAAAAGGGGTCGGGCTGAGCTGTTGAGAAAGAATGCATTCCGCCGTCACAGAGCTGAGGTGCCTAAGGTACCAATAAGTTCAATAACTACCTAAAGAATCGAGAATGACACATTGCTGTGTTAGGTAAGGTAGTGTGCAAACCATACGAGACCAGCATAACTGAAGCTCCACATTGGTTCCATTCTCATCACTTGTTCTCCCAGAACCTCGAATAGCCGCGCCCCCAGTGGCTCAGAGAGGTCCTTCTGGGTACTTCGTATGGAGTACTGTACTGTATCTACTGTATTGTACTTTTCTGTTGAGAACTCAGGTACCGGCCAGGTGACCCAATCACAAGAACCTCTTTAGTTGCCCGATGCAGCTTAGCCCTCCGAAGCCATTTGTCAGAGCGCCGCACAATGTCATCACGGTACCTATTTTACAGGCAACTCCTTCCTTACTTTATGCGATGGGCGTAGAAACAACGAATACAGTGCAAATCGCGGGGAATGCTCCCAGCTGCATCCTGTCGTGGCCCAAGATGCAATTGGAAACTGGAATCTATAAAATGGAGGCGGGTCCCCGCTCCCAGCGTCGCCAGAACCATGTGTTGCTCTCATAAGTCGCCATCTTCACCACTCTGCCCATCGTCCTCCAACAAGCCTGGCAGTTCGGCTCCAGCCAGCCTGTTCCTATTTTGAAACGCGGTTAACGTTATCAGTCTCGGAGGACCAAACAACGACGACGGCCTTATCTCGAGTACGAGATTCCATCGTAGCAAAAAAAGGTACGAAAGGGCCCGGCCTCCACACCCTCTTTTTCTTGGTTCCTGCACCTCGGAGCCCCGTTCGGTGACGTCGCTATGTACCTGCCGCGTCCCGTCCGTTGGCTTGCCGGCCAGCCGATGTTTTACCCCGTTTTTGATGCTTTATCCTGTTGTCAGCCTTCCATCCAGCGGTGAGGCGGCACGCCCTGGCCTTATCAGTTGAGTGCGAGGCGGTGCGAGCTGGGCACCTCGTACAGGCTCATCTTTGATACCGCCAGGCACTTGACCTTATCTCAGCTTGTGCGCCACCGCTGTCCGAGATTTAAACTTCGGATGAGTCAAAAAGGGCATCTTGAAGGATCAATTGGCTCAGAAATGGGGAGGCTTCTTGCACCAACGCTATCCCCTTATCGCACACGGGTCCTCTTGGTCAATGCCTTCCTGAAGCAGCGAGCTAACCATCGACTTGCCACTTAGACAACTTCGATCTCTCCTTCGCTGCCACGGTCTCCCCAGAAGCAACGTCTGGGATTCTCTTTCGAACGGGGATTAGCTAGAGCCCATTGTTCCGGTCGTTCTACGCCACCCGGTACAAGCATCTTGGGCTGCTTTGTTCCCCTGCCTGAATCCGCCTTCGTTGCATACTAAGACACAAGTAACAAGGTAAACGAAACACGGTCGTCTCTACAGCTTATCGCGTTGCATCTTTTTGGACCCGAGACCGCATCCAATATCCCGCCGTGCCTACCTGTGTATTCTGCCAGAACCCAACAGAATTGACCATTCCGTGATAACAGTTGCCGAGGGGCGTATTAAGTTATCAACACCAACTTGCTCCAACCCAACCCCGGCAACCAAGCTGCCCGGAGCAGCCTGTTAGGTCCACACCGACACCAGTCTAACCAAGACCAGGTATGTTAAATTTTCCGTGTTTAGTTACCCTGCACATTGCACATCCCCAGATATGTAAGTGCCAGGGAGGCGGCAAATTTCGAAGGGACCGGCTTATCTTGGAGGAGCGGCAACGAGAGCGGTGAGCTCGATGTTCACCGGACGGTGCAATCCCGGAAACGTCCGCCGCTCGCTCCGGCCTAGGTGCCGCTGCCCAATTGGCAAATATCGGGCAGTCAATGTCCCAGCCTCATTTGCCGTGTTCCTTTTTATTCCTCGCGAGTCTGTGCTACGCAGTCCGTGGGCCTCCTTCGGTCAACCGATGCCGGACGGTAGCGAGCGGTTGATCTGATATGCAGCCCCAGACTGGTGCTGGCTCCCTTATCCCGGCCAAGCCAAGTCTGCTCGCTGCTATCTTCAATTATGGTCACGTCAGCAGCCAATTGCTCATACTTCCCCCCGGCAAGCAGCATACGGACTCGCAGACGGACCTCACAGGCCGCCATGCGCTCAGTTGCTCGCCCTACAAAGGGGGCGCTCGCTCCTTGGGACATCCCTAGTCTTGCCGCCTTCGCTTGTCCTCTTCCTTTATTAGGCCATCCTTTACAACAACAGTCCCTTCTGTTGCCTCTCCAAGATCTCCTTACCAATCCCTACCACCATGGCAGGCGTAGCCTTGCAGCCGTCACTTGCCAGCCCCGTCGGCAGCAGGCGGCGCGTGTCTGGCCTGACAATCAATACTAACCTGGCCATGTCTAGTTTCCCCGAATACGTGGATCTGTTCGCATCGTCAGACGAAACCATGATGGACTCGCCTACTACCATCACCCCGACCAACAGGCTGGTCCAAAAGCTCAAGGATGAAAAGGAGCTGGCGAGGCACCCCTCGCCCCAGCCGACACACGTCAGCTACCCGCCTCTCATGGCCAAGACGAACGGCAATGGGCACAGAGTTCTCCGCTCAGCGACGGTCGGCTACGTCGCACCTGAGTTCAAGGGCAAGAAGGAGCAGATGAAGCAAGGTCAGCATTCTTGAGATCCATCTGTGTTATTGTTTAGCCAGTCGACTAACGAGTTAACAGTCAAGATGTACCTCACCAAGTGTGGGTGGATCCCTGAAGCTCTGGTAGATCCTCAAATTGAGTGGTTCTACAATGAGCTGGGCATCGACGACGTTTACTTCCAGGTCGAGAACCCAGAGGTCATCGCCAAGCACATCACCTCCTTGTATGCCGCCAAGATCGCGGCCTTCTCGCGGGAGGACAAGCGGGAAGAGATCCGGCTGGATATGGAAGCCTCGGATCACGCCATCTACATCGACACAAGCGAGCCCGGCAAGAGCGCCGTCGGTGGGCCTCGCTACGAGCACCGTCTCGAGTCCAAGTACTTGGACGGCAACGACACGTCAAAGCGCTTCCGTGTTGAGACATTCCGGTCTCCGGGCATCATTGGTCACCCGGATTCCAAGGCGACGTTGCGCTGCTACTTCGTCTACCAATGCCAGTTTGTCGACCCAAACGCCGACCCCCTGGAGACGCGTCTCGAAGTCATCAGCGATCGTATGTTCCTCGCCAAGGCGACCAGGAACACAAAGCAGATCTACCAAGAGATCATTGAAATTGCGGTCAGTAGGACTGGTCCCGTCATCGAGGTTTTCGACATTGAAGGCTCTCGCGAGAAAAGGCTGGTCGTCGCTTTCCGCTCCAGGACAGCAAGGGGCATGTTCAGCGCCCTGAGTGATCTCTACCATTATTACGGCGTTACTAGCTCCCGAAAGTACGTCGAGCAGTTCTCCAACGGCATCACCGTCATGAGTATTTACCTCCGGCCTGCCGTCAACCTCGAGTCCAAGTATCCTCCGATCGAAGAGTCGATCCATCAGATCACCAAAGAGGTCTCGTTGCTGTACTGCATCCCCCAAACAAAATTCCACAACATGTTTGCTTCGGGCGAGCTGAGCCTGCAAGAGGCCGTTTACGCCCACTGCGTGTGGGTCTTTGTGCAGCACTTCTTGAACCGACTTGGGTCCGAGTATGCGTCGCTTTTGGCAGCACTCGACCCTAGGAACAACGGCCATGCTGAGATCCTTTCAAGGATGAAAAAGCGCTTACGCACCGAGACATTCACTCCCGATTATATTCTTGAGATCATCACTTCGCACCCAGGGCTCGTGCGTGCGCTGTATGCCTCCTTCGCCAGCGTGCATCTCAAGGTCGGCGCCGGGTTTGACCGCCACTGCATCGCTCCAACCCCGGCCACCGAGGTCCTTTCGGATGCGAAGCTCAAGGAGAGAATTACTAAAGACGTCTCCAACGAGCACGAGGAGATGGTCATGACTGCCTTCAGAGTGTTCAACAACGCCGTCCTCAAGACGAACTACTACACCCCTACAAAGGTGGCGTTAAGCTTCCGTCTCGATCCATCCTTCCTCCCAGAGATTGAGTATCCGAAGCGCCTTTACGGCATGTTCCTTGTCATCACGTCAGAATCCCGTGGCTTCCACCTGCGATTTAAGGACATTGCGCGTGGTGGTATCCGGATCGTCAAGTCCCGCAGCAAAGAGGCCTATTCAATCAACGCTAGAAACCTGTTTGATGAAAATTACGGGCTGGCGAGCACTCAGCAGCGCAAGAACAAGGATATTCCCGAAGGCGGCTCAAAGGGTGTCATCTTACTTGATCCTAAGCAGCAAGATAAGGCCCGTGAGGCGTTTGAGAAATACATTGACAGCATTCTGGATTTGCTGCTCAAGGCCGAGACGCCAGGCATCAAAAACCCCGTGGTCGATCTCTACGGCAAAGAGGAGATTCTCTTCATGGGGCCCGATGAGAACACTGCCGACCTGGTCGATTGGGCAACGGAGCACGCCCGCAATCGTGGCGCGCCCTGGTGGAAGTCGTTCTTCACGGGTAAATCGCCAAAGCTGGGCGGTATTCCCCACGACACATACGGCATGACAACGTTGTCGGTGCGCGAATATGTCAAGGGTATCTACCGCAAGCTCAACCTCGACCCATCGACGGTCAGGAAGATGCAGACCGGCGGGCCTGACGGAGATCTTGGCAGCAATGAGATCCTTCTCAGCAACGAGAAGTACACCGCAGTCGTGGACGGGTCTGGCGTCCTAGTCGATCCCAACGGGATTGATATTGAAGAGCTCCGCCGCCTTGCCAAGACGCGCCAGATGATCGCTCACTTTGATCTATCCAAGCTGTCCAAGGATGGGTACAGGGTCTTGTGCGAGGACATGAACGTCACCCTGCCCAGCGGGGAGGTTGTCAACAACGGCACGGCGTTCCGCAACACGTACCATCTCCGGGACTCAGGCCTCACGGATATGTTTGTGCCATGTGGTGGACGGCCCGAGTCAATTGACCTTGTCTCGGTGAGCAAGCTTATCAAGCAAGGCAAAGCCACGATTCCCTACATTGTGGAAGGCGCCAACCTCTTCATCACACAAGATGCCAAGCTGCGGCTCGAGGAGGCCGGCTGCATCGTGTACAAGGACGCGAGTGCAAACAAGGGTGGCGTTACAAGCTCCTCGCTCGAGGTCCTTGCCTCGCTCAGCTTTGATGACGAAGGATTCGTGAAGCACATGTGCCACGACGCGCACGGGAATGCCCCCGAGTTTTACAAGACGTACGTCAAGGCAGTGCAGGAGAAGATCCAGGAGAACGCCCGGCTCGAATTCGAGGCTATCTGGCGCGAGCACGAACAGACCGGTGTGCCCCGGTCCATCCTCTCAGACAAGCTATCGCAGGCGATCACGTCGCTAGACGAGCAACTGCAGCACTCTGACTTGTGGGAGAACGAGACGGTGCGCCGGGCTGTGCTAGCGGACGCGCTGCCCAATCTGCTGATTGAGCAGATTGGCCTCGACACCATCATCCAGCGGGTGCCTGACCCGTATCTGCGGGCCATCTTTGGTAGCTACCTGGCGAGCCGGTTCGTGTACGAGTTTGGCAGCTCGCCGAACCAATTTGCATTCTACGACTTGTGAGTTTTGTTCCCGATGGTGATGAGGGGGCAAGCAGCTAACATTGTTTACAGTATGTCAAAGAGGATGGCCCGAATCAAGCAGTGATTTTGAGACGACTCGTTTTCATCCCTTCTTGGGAGGTTTGGCGTGCAAAAAAGATGGCTTGCAAAAGTAAAAAAAGAGAGAAAAAGAGAGAGAAAGAAAAGCATTGGCTCAAATACAGTCGGCGGCTTTAGCCGAAGGGAATTGGCTTGTATGGCATAAAAAATAATCGCTCTACGGTTTCGAACTTTGATTGTCTTACACAAGGTACATAGACTTGGCCAGATCAGAGGGATAGGAGTTAAACCACGCTGCTGGGAGAAGCAGCCTGCTTGATATTCGGCAGGACTAAGGTACTGGCATGCTGTTTCAATAGATAATATGGCGTATCTTATTTCATGGCGTTTTGTCTTGTTCTCCCAGGGGTCGAGTGAGTGAGTGAGTAGGCATTCTGAAGCTCGCCTTTCTCGTGCACATACGCTACTGGCATCACTAGAGGCTGGCCAACACTACGACCAAGCTACCTGCTCCAGATGGGATGGATTTGAGGGGGTTTTCCGGGGTCATAGCACGGTGTAGGTTTTGGGACGGGATTTATTCCTCCATTGTATATCTAGTGGCTAGGGAGAAAACATGCTCGTTTCGTGAGTGATCTTTAACAAGAACGTAACTCTTGTGCTAGGGGTTTGAGGTCGTAGTGTGAGTGCGAGACGGAGGGTGAGAGTTGAGTGAGAGTGACGTTGCATGCGTATTCTCGGTATCATAGCCAATCAATCGTGTATGAACTACTGGATTACGACATATGAGCCTTGGATTTTGCTCGATTCATTCACCAGTTGAGGAGATTTGAACTCTGGAGTCTGGGGTTTGGACCTAGTCACCTAGATGCGGGACTGAGGGTATATGTAAATCTATTACAAGTACCCTAAGGACAATGCATGAACTGGGTTGAATTGTACTATCCCCTGTGATATCACTGGGCGAAGACAGCTCCTTGTATAGTACTATATAGTATTTACAACCGTGTAGTCAATTGCCAACCCCTTCGGCATGCTTGGTTGCCGCGCAGTTCAAATGGGCAGAATATCGCCTAGCAGTGCAGGGTCCCATGACGGCTTTTGAGGTTTCGAGCTTCCGTAGGTCATGGTGGAGATGAATCTGGATGCTTTTCAGCAGCTTGTAATGTCTCACCCAGCAGCTGATGTACCTTATAAATATAGATGGACCAACAACTGTGTCAAGGATCCCGACTCCTGGTTTGGATTTTGCTACGTAATACCGAAGGTAGCCGAACTGCTTGTAATGTAGGAGAGTTGCTGGGTTTTGGGGTATTGCAAATCTCAGGTCTTGAGTGTCTTGTGAAGTTCAATAAAATAGTCTTAGAACCGGAGGTATATATCTCGCGATGCTATGACAGATCATCTGGTTTGTTGAACGCAAAACCACCGCTCGTGCCTCGACTTCTTGGTAGATCCGCCTCTTTCAACTGCAGCTTTCGCCCTCATTGGAGTCCTCCAGCCCTAATCCGCCTGTAAAGTTGCTGCAGTGGCTCCCCCCTCATCTCTCTAGCTCGAAGAGTACTTAATTGATGGTACTGTTGGTAACCACTCGCACCAAAGCTTAGAAACCCCCGTCAGCCTCGATGACGACCCTTGCCAGTAAGAAAAGACCGGGGAAATAGGCCCCATCCCCCACGCCCCATCTCAAACCTCACTCCTCCGAGCTCTCCAACACAGCCTTGATCATAGCCTGCCCAATCTCAGTGGCGGCCTTGAAGCGGGGCTCAAAGAAGCGCTGCGTGACGGCGAAACGCTCGCGCCACGTCTCGAACTGGCGCAGAGCCACGCACTCGGCCCAGCCGCAGGCGGCGATGGTGAACTGCAAGTCGTCGCGGCGGAACGTCGAGTCCTCGATGCCCACGCGCAGGCACTCGTCCAGCAGACCGGGTGTGCGGAACAGGTGCTCCGTGACGCCGAGCCACAGCCGAAACAGCGGCGTCGAGCAGATCATGTGGTCGTAGGGCACGATCCCCAGCGCGCTCCAGCAGTCCACCATGGCCAGTAGGCTGAGGTGGTTGTTGGGCAGCCGCGGGGGCGGTTCAGAGGAGGAGGTGTCACGGCCCAGGCTGAAGCGGTCCAACACGCCGTCCCGGAGCAGCGGCTTGTCGGCCCACTTAGGGTTGCCCTCGGCGCCGAATACCTTCTCTTTTGCGGCGTAGACGCGCTCGCGCAGCTCATCCCGCCGGCCCTCGAGCATCAGGGTGAACAGCTCGGTCGTCGACTTTGCAAACTGGTTGATCTGCTTGTGGGCTTCCGGGTTGAGGATGGCCAGGCCGGCGTAGACGTGCCACTTTTGGGCGTAGATGCGCAGCATGAGGTTGATCTTCACGTTTTCAATGCCGCCCACGTACCGTCCGCCCTCCCAGGGGAACTGCTTGGTGGCGTGCCAGGCCTTGCCCATGCTGAGGAAGGCGGCGTGCGTGACGGCCTGCGTGTCGGCCGTGATGCGGTCGTGCTCTTTGGCGGTGAGGTAGACATGCTTGGAGCCGAGGCAGCGGAGGACGTTTTCGACCTTGGCAAAGGACTCGTCCGAGGCGCGGTGCTTGATGAGGACGAGCGGCTGACCACGCGGGTCGACGTTGGGCCCGTGTAGCGAGTGGCACGAGACGATGTCAACATCGCTGGGCAGGTGCTCCTCGAACGCTCTGATCTCGGGGTCTTTGCAGGATGTCTGGCCTCCTACGATGGCCCCGAGACGGGTTGCTGGAAAAGACGTGGGCATGGTGAGAAACAGTGCTCAGGAATACAACAGCATTCTCAAAGCATGAAGACGGAGAAACACACAAGGACCATATTGTGCAACCACGCGACCGATGGCGGCCGCTTCCACACTGTAGATGATGTAGTTGCTGGCGCGAGACACCAAGTGACCGTTGCGGAGAATTTGTATATTTGTCTATAGACAGCGTCTCAGCACTGGCCCTGCGGCGGGAATCATGAAGTCAGATGCACGCCCGTACATGGTTGGCAAATTCCTTGACCAGCTCATCGTACTTTTCCTCCTTGTCGCAAGCCATAATCCTGAGCCGCAACATATATTAGCAATCTACGTCCCGCTCAGGCACAAAATCTGTTCACCAAGTCAGCGAGACATCCAAGAAGTCAAAAGTGGCTGGCTCGTGTGTTTTGGAGAAGATGCTTCAGACAAAGAATGATAAGGTAGCTGAGATTTTTCATCATGGAAAGCCCGCGACAGTTAGTTGGGGCCAGAAAGGCTGACCAACTCTGCCACGAGCGATACTCTAGCCAAATGCGCTCAAGTCATCATGCGATGGGGTTGTGGGTGGGGGAAATGAATGCAAAGGGAGCAATACTTACCAAGCTCAGCCGCCGTGAGTTACGGACAACTGGGTCGCGTGCGTCACATTGGAACGTCGAGTAACCGGGCAGCATTACCTCCATCCGGCATTACTCAGCCGCCGGGCATACATCTTGCCCATATCGCCCATGCCAATAAGGCCGACCACGAACTCGGCCTGGTTCGGAAGCGCCGTAACAGACGCTGTGGAAGACGCCATTGTCCCCTCGTTTGGAAATAACTGGCGGGGACCTAGGTGAATTTATGCTGCTCTGCGAAGCTCACATCCTCACACGAGCGAGCCCTCAAATTCGTCAATCCGAGGGTGAGCTGTACAGCGAGAACAAGCCAGGCCAAAGAGAGAGAGTTTGGGAGAAAATTTCAGATTTTGGGACAGACGTCTGAATTTAAGCTTGGCTTCGAATTAAGTGGGCCTGACCCACATTCAAGAGGACAGTGGGGCACAGTGTACGCGAAGCCGCGTACTCAAGGAAGTTGCCGTCGGAACTGCGACCACCCCTCGAGTCCCTTTCCATCGGATCGCGCTCCGACTCACTCACATCCTCACCCTGAAAACATCCATCTCCTCTCCTGAGTAGCACAGATCCAAGACCTCCAGGCCATGCTCCTCCTCCAAGCGCTGGGCTCCAACGGTTCCGGCCAGCTAGGCATAGGCCACAAGGACGACGTCTCCACGGCACAGAATGTACTGTTGCCGTCTTCACTAACCGCCAGTAACACCGGTACCCACCCAGCGAAACCCCAGCCCCATGCCAAACTCATCGTGGCAGGGGGCAACCACACCCTACTGCTGCTCTCCTCCGGCGAGTTGTTCTGGACCGGCGACGCCTCCAGCGGCGCATGCGGCCCCTTCCCGGACGCCAATGATCCCGAGACAACGCCCACATTCCGCCCCGTACATCTCGGTCCTCACCTACCGGAGGGAACCAAGGTTGAGCTAGCAGCAGCGACCTGGGCAGCCAGCGTGGTGGTAGTTGCCCCGCCCACGCCAGTCGACGGGGCAAGCACAACAAGCGCCACCACCACTACTCCCAGCGTCTACTCATTTGGCTCAGGGGATCGGGGCGAACTGGGACTCGGGCCGGGAACGGCTCGCGTGTGCGAGGCGACGCAGATCCACAACTTTCCGCCTGTCGGCACGCATGTGATAGACCTGGTGGCGTCCATGGGGCATGTTGTTGCAGTGCTCAGCAACGGGGAGGCTTGGGGGTGGGGGAACGGACGGAAGGGGCAGCTTGGGTCGCCAGCGACGGCGGCGGTGCACGCTCCGCGACGGATCCAGGGGGTCAATTTCAGGGTTATCAAGGCCGTTTGCGGGCGGGAGTTTACTTGTCTCTTCGGCGCGCCGGAGAAGGGGGACATGGCTGTGCTGGGGTCGGACAAGTGGGGCGTCCGATCGCAGGCTCCAGGTCCAGAGAGCTTGGCCGGGTGGAAGGAAGTGGGCGCGGGTTGGGGCTGTGTGTTCGTGCTAAAAGAGGACGGTATGTTGCTCAGCTGGGGGAGAAATGATCACGGGCAACTAGCCCCCGAATGTCTCCCACGCATCAGGAGCATTGCTGTCGGCAGCGAGCATACGCTGGCATTGACTGAGGAAGGCGATGTCCTGGCCTGGGGCTGGGGAGAACACGGAAACTGCGGCCCAGTGTGCGATGTTGACAAGGGCAAGGGGCACAGAAATCGGATCGCCTCGACCAAGGCTACCCTAGCCGCACAGGGAGCTGAAATTACGATGCTTGGTGCCGGTTGCGCAACAAGCTGGGTTGTCATGGAGAAGGTCACCTAAATCCGCAGCGATCTCGGAGCGAGGCATACGTATTCTACAACAACAGCCAAAATGACGGAAGCGCACGGCGTAGAGAAACACTGTCTCTCTCCACCCAGGCGGACAGGCTTGCGATTAGTCGGAAAATAGACCGAACCGGCGGACCTACAACATGTCAGCGACAAGGATGATAGGGCGAAGCCTAAGATATGAGCCTTACCTGAGAGAGTGGCTGAGTTGGATCAAGTCCTGAGATAAGGTTATCTGGACGAGCATCGTGACTCCCCGCCGGCCGGGACATGTAGCTACCAATTCGCAAAGACGACGGGTTCTGCCGTTACTGGTTAGCAAACTGCTTGGAGAACGAGGCAACAGGGATGACGGTACCGGTTCGTTGGTTGCATTCCACTCCAGCCGTGCATCCTCCTCTTCCTCGTCTTCATTTGCGCCGACAGGCTCCCACTGCTCGTCGTCGTCAGCCTGGTTAACGAACAGCGACTCTGATCGATCTGTGGCCGGGGGCGGAGGTGGTTGTGGCCGGATCTCAAATCCCGGCTGACGTGACCGGATTGGGGTTCGCTGCTGGGGCGGTTTCGAGGCGGTTGCCGGTGGGACCTGCTGATTATCATTCGCAACAGAACTGCCCCGGTGTGATGCTGAATCAAGCTCTGGCCTTGCAGCCTTTGCCGCATTCGGCCGAGGGTTCTTGTGCTTCTGGGTCATGGCGTCCTTCTCGCCGACGGTCATGAGTATAAATTCACACAAGACGCCATCGGTGCCGTACGAGAGCTTCATCGGACGTCCAGGGTTCGAGTAGCTGGTTGCCAGCTCTCCGCTGGTCATCTGGGCATGCTGGAGAATCGCACGGAAGTCCTTGACGCTGATGATGATGTGCAGTTTGTCTTGGACTTGGACGTTATCAAATTCGTCCATCTCAACCGCAATATTAGTGTGGAGAGGTTTTTTGAGGACAGCTGCGAGTCTGTTAGTGGCAAAGGCCTTCAGTTGACATGCAGCGGGGGACGCTACCTTCGTTGCTGACCGGACCACGCTTCTGCACCTTCTCGGTAAAGCAGGTAAAGTTTACAACACGTGCCTCGTCATCTGTGTTGATATCGAGGAGTTCTATGCCGGACCCGAAGTGGTCCATGAGCTGCCGTAGCGTCCTGGACGAAATAGCCCAGTGGTTCCCAGCTTCATCCTTGTTGAATTTGGCGTGGGTTGGGGTCTTGACCTCGTACGGAAGCGAGTGTGATGACGTGATCCCTGGAACGCGGTGAGTACTGAGAAGCTGGCCCGAGCACACTCGCCATAGGGAAACAGCGCACCGTTTCTGAAGGAAATCCTTGCAACGAGGCGGCTTTGCTTGCCGATGCCGTCGTCAACTGCCACATCGCACCGCTCGATTGATGCGTCCCGGTCACGGGATTGGTCCCCACCACTTTGACGGGTCCTGAAGATGGTGAGGAGAGACTGTGACACAGGATCAGAATCCGATCTAATTACACGGCTGCTCAGGTCGAGGAGACACAGACTCGTATGTACAGCTGGCAAAAAAAGCGATCTCTGTACTGAGGAGTGCCTTCGAAGTTGTAACGGGAGAAGAACCTGTTTGCGGCGAAGGTAAAGCAGACATATGCTGACTTTGAGATGTTGAGGGTGGTCAACGTCAACTGGATGCAATGGAAGCAGATCAGCAAGATGCACCGAATGTGTGAGAAGCGGAAGGCATTTGCGGTACTTTATCCTTTCTCGCTTCCAGACAAACGTCGTCGCTGAACTTGAACATGCAGGCGAGGGCATCATGGAGCACTACCACGCCCTCTTCGCTCAGTGTAAAATTCAGCACAACCATGTTGAGCCGGGCTATCGTCAAGACACATTATCTTGCTACAAAATCACATGTCTGAGAAAGGGCTCTGGATGGAATTTTGACTAGAAAGATCAGTCTTGGAACTTTGAAGCAGCACATGGAAGGAACCCATCCTAGTGGGGGCTAGAGGGCCGTTTGCAAGGCTATTGTTGGCGAAATTAGGCCCTGATCACCCAATCACAGGAAAGGAAGCGCGAGGCTGTCGGCTGAGATCCCGAGCCGCCCTTACTGTAAGTGCTATGTACACTAGCGTTTGCAGGTTTCACCAAAGTTAGCGTTGAAATTCGCGTTGAAACTAAGGTACATAACGCGAGAACTCCTTTTTTCTGGTTTGGATACGATCACAATCTTCGACTCTCTTTACTTTCCACTCTGTATCCCGGGTTGGAAAGCCGGGTTCACGCGGCGACCAGCTGCTGACGCGAGAACTGCAGACGCGTCCCGCTCGGCAAGAATTCAGTGTTTCGAAAAAAAGTAATCGCAGGCCAGCACACCGTCATGTTTGCCATCAAACTCGTATGAGGCAGATGCGCCAACTCGGCCATCATTCCCTCAGGAGATATGGTGGCTTGTTGTCCAGCAATTGACGAATCGGCTTGACTTTGATGGCCTCTTTCTTTGTGCTCGTCTGAGCCGCGGCATGGCAACACTGGCATTACCGTTACTTTATAGCATTCATGATCAATCTCCCGCCTCAAAGGAGTACTATCGCCATCCCGAGTTATCTGTACGTCTCTGGCGATCCATCATTGCGTCTGCTCTGGGCAAAACACTCTATCCATACTGCTGCTGGATTAAGGTCCTGAAGCTCGGCGTGCTCTACGGGCTCCACACGCGCCTGTCCTATGACGATTGTACCATAGGCCTCTGGCACGAATTTGCCGAAGCACCACTAGGAGATCTCTGTGCGGTTCGCAGTTTGGATACGCGCGGCAAAGAGCGGAGTATCCTTGAGGTCGGTGACCTGGTTCTTAGCTGTATCCGAGCTGCTGCGAGTCATGAAGACAGGCGAGTAGGCTTGGCCAGCCTCGAATGTCCTGTTAATACCGATCGCCTGGCAAGCTGGGTCCGGAACCTTTCTTGCGTGACCTCGCTCGTTGTAGAAGATGGCGCGGTGCTCACCAGTGATCTGGCTCGTGCTATCCGGCAAAACTGCCCTGGGTTGAGGGTCGTGTAAGTTGATCCTAGCAACTTGCGATCCCACGCATTCCAACCGTGACACTCTTGGCTGATCACAATACCACTGTCAGGAGATGCGGTTATTTGTCTGAATGGAGCGACACCGACATTGCTCGCGACACGGATGAGGGCCTGGCTGCTTTTCTAAAATGCCTTGAACCTAACACACTTGGTGCGCGGTTGTCCACTAACCCTGCCCAATCCTATGCACTGACGCTTGACAGAATCGTTTATCGTAGAGCAAATGGGCGACATCGCGGGCGAGACCTTCAAGGCCTTATGTGCACACTCTCGATCTTTGAAACGGCTCGAATTGTTCCAGCTCGAACGCCCAGCCTTCGAGACATTAGACAAACTTGCAAACTGCCTTGCCTTGGAATCGCTAGCCCTGGGGGGAGATGGAAAACCAGACTACCCGACCGAAGATGAGTGCCTGGAGGTTGTTCAAGGGTTGGTACGGTGGTTGCAGAATTGTGCCTCTCTCAGGAAGTTGGAACTTTGTTCCTTCCCCTGGGGCTTCAAACTCTTAACTCAAATTCTTAACGCACCTTCTCTTTGTCTGACGTGCCTCAACGTCGACGGGTTGATCGACGACTTTGACGGCGAGTTATACACGTCGCTGAGCCACCAAACAAGGCTTCGAGAATTAACCCTCAGGACTGGGGTTGATGACTTCTTCATAGAAAGGGATCAGGACCACCTCGAATTCTTTGACGCCATCTGCTGCTGTCCCGAGCTACGCGAGCTGGCTACCGATGAGCTGTTCACTTTTGAAGACGTGGAGAACATAAGCAAGGCTCTACCCAAGCTTGAGTCAATCACCCTGGTCCCGGTTTTCGCAGACTGGGGGGTGGGTGACGACTTGCTCGTTCGCTTTTCCTCTCTTTCCAATCTCAAGCGCCTCACAATATCTGCCTTCTCAAACATCTCAGCTGCCGGGCTTTTGACCTTCCTAGAAAACATGAAACAGGACGGTAATAGATGCCATGAGGGGCTTCAGATCAAAATGACGCACCAGGATGACAGGTTCCGGCTTTCTAAAGAGGAAGAAGCGCTGGTGAGAAGTGTTCTGTCGACACACTTTAAGGGTCGGCTTACCATTACGTATCGAGAATTTTCGGATGACGTGGGTCGGTGGGTAGAGGTGAATGACGACGGTGAGGAGGAGAATACTGATACTGAATTCACTGGCTCTGACTTTTTGCACATGCTCTCTGGCGTATGAGAAGTGAGTGAAGCGAGGAAGTGAGGAAAGCAACCAGGGGCCTGTCCTGACAAGGCACAATCTCCTGTTAGGTGAGCTGGGTAAGGTCAGTGTGGAATGCGAGGCTAATTCCGAGTGCTATGGGAAGGGGGAAACGTTGTCGAAATACTCGTGGTGCTGAAAATCCAAAGCTTAACGGGCAGGTGGGAAGGGGGTGAGCAAATGTATGTACCGGCCTGACATGGTGGCCCTACCTCTAAGGGAAGCTGCCTACCTGTAGTTATATGTTCAGAATCATTAAGCCGCTAAATCGTTCCAATACCACAGAATTTCCAAGGACGATCTTCGAAGACGAGATAGGCGAACAGGTTCCTGATGAGCAACACCCTGACAAGGCAGGCTCATCACTCGCAAAGAAAGTGATGAGCTGAATGAGAACCAGAAGCAATCATGTGAGCTGTCTAAATAGCAGAAACTAGTCCCCGCTATGTACTTCAAAAACCATTACACTCATCATCCAACAATACGCTAAATATGTCGGCGCCATTCCATGCTACACCATACACCGTCAAACAGGAAAATCATTTACAATTACAACTCACAAACCAACTTGCGTAAGCCATTCCAGAGGATGGGCGCCCAGGTCTGAGTCCGGCATAAAATCACTTTCGACCTCGGGCCTCGGCCAGCCCTCCATCTTCTTCTCCAGCTCCTTCGTGATCTCGTCAACATCCACATCCAGATACCTGCTCAAGAAGGCGCCGATATCCGTGTTCTCGACATTGCCCCTGATCTCGTCGGCCGCGGGGCCGCCGGAGCTGTAGATGTTGACGTCGACGGCGCTGTGGCCGCGGGTGCTCCAGCCGATGCGGGCGCGCATGCTGATCATTTTGGAGAAGATGGCGATGGCGGCGCCGGGGTTGGATGCTAGCGCGTTGAGCTCCATCTCGAGGGCGTCGCTGATGCCGAGGCGCGACGTGACGAGCTCCTTGTTGATCCACTCGGTCAGAGACTCCTTGGACTCGGTCGGGGAGGCCAGGATGTGCTGATGAAGCAGGCGGGCGAGGTGCTCGGCCGAGGCGTTGGCCTTGGCTAGGACCGAGGGGTACCAGTTGTAGACGGGCAACTCGTCTGGTGCTTCTAGAGGATGAGTCAGAAACTGCATGTCCTTGTTAAGAGAAAAGAGGAGAAACTTACGCCAGGCCGTTGCCAGTCCGCCCGTCTCATGGTCACTGGTGGATACCACTATGCCCTCCGTCTCGGACCTCTCCAGAAAATCCAGGACAACTTTGAACGTCTTGTCGTACTCCAACACCTCCCACGCCTGCGCAGCGGGGTCATTAACATGACCCGCATGGTCGATGCGGCTCCCCTCAATCATCAAAAAGAACCCCTTATCACCGTCCCTGGTGGCCTCCTCCAGCGCCGTCAGGGCCGTCTCGGCCATCTCGCTCAAGCTTGGGTACACATCCGCCATAGCCCTGCGATCAATCTCAAACGGCACATCGGCGTTGGCGAACAGCCCCAGCAGCGGCAGCGTCACGTTCTTGCCGCGTGACAGCCGATCAAACGCGCCGCGATCGCCCGCATAGCTCCAGCCAAACCTCTCCCGCGCAATGCCCACCACATCCACCGCATCCGCCCTGCAACTGCCCAGCGAATCATTCCCCAGAAAATGGCACCTGCCGCCGCCCATGAGCAGGTCCACAACCCTCTCCCCAAGGGGGTGACTCTCCCCAATCTCGTGTAGGGCGATCTCGTCCATCTGAGAGCGGTAGGCGACGTGGGCGGCGAAGCAGGCCGGGGTTGCGTCAGTGACATCGGTGGTGGCGACGAGGCCCGTCTTGTAACCCGCACGCTTGGCCGCCTCAAGCACGGTGCCGCAGGGCCGGTAACCAGGTAACATGGCGATGGCGCCGTTGTAGCTCTTGCGGGCGCATGAGAACGCCGTCGCCCCCGCTGCCGAGTCCGTCACCAGGCTGTTAGACGACCGTGTGCGCGACGTGCCCCAGAAGTGGTCGTCTAGATGAAGCGTTGAATCCGTGGGGAGGGAGGACACGAATTGCCTGAAGGAGCGGGTTAGGCTTAGAGAGGCCGGGCCCATCCCGTCCGAGACCATGAAGATTAGGTTGCGTTTCTTATTGTTGTTGTTGTTGTTGGCATGCTTGGTGCTGGTGGCGCTGAGGTAGGGGTCGCCGGTGGAGGGTGCGCCGGGCACGGGAGCGGGTGTCGTTGGCGGGGCGGAGCTGCTGTGCTGTTGCAACACCACGCCGAGCACGATCACGCCTGCCGTGGCCACCAGGGCCCAGAGGAAGAAAATCGTCTCGCGCAGGCCGACGCTGCGCCGCGAGGGGCGGCTGCTGTGCTCGGCGGGGAAGGGCGTGCCGTGCAGCGCGGCATCTTCTTCTTCGGCGCGGCGGGTCGAGTCTTCGGATGTATGCGGTTGGGGGGAGGCGAGGAGCGGCGTCCGCTCTGACCGGGATAACTGCAGCGGTTGATTGCGTGGTGAGAAGCTGTTGTGTTATTGTGGGGAGAGGGTGGGTGGATATGATCTATCTCACCATGGCAGCTGCTAAGGTGGGACTTCCTTTAGTCCGCAATTTAGACGTCGGCGTGCAGCAGCCAAAGCGTGCAGTAACCGTCTGCACGGACTTTGGAGTTGCTCCCTCAGATGGCGGGCGACGTTTGGTTTAAGTTTGGCCCTGGCAGATCATTAACCGCATTGGTGGTGCTGCATGCGCCAGCGCTGCTGCCCGCATGACGTCGTTGCAGCGGGACTCGACAAGGGTCTAAGTTAGCGGGCCGGGGGTGGCTTTCTGGGGTAGGCTCCCGAGGCTCCGTAGTCACCTTAGCCAGCCTCGGCCAGTCTCGCCAGCGAACACCTGATGCACCCTGCTGACCTCTGCCAAGCCAGTAACGTCAGGGGATCACGAATTAGGATCATCTTGGGCTTTAACCTCACTCTACTACTGACCCGTCCAACCTGGGAACAATCTACACGTGTACCTACAGTACATAAGTCAGCCGTGAACCATGTCCCAGTCCCAGTCCCAGGCAACAACCCCAACCCGCTCCGCCCTTCTCAACAATGCAACATCCTTCTGCAACGCCTTCGCATCCGGCACTGCCTCCCCATCTGACATCCTCTCACACTTTACCTCGGACGACGCCAAGATCCTGGTGCACGAGCACGGTCTGCCACAACTGGCGCCCTTCCTGGGCCGTACCTTTCGCGGTGCCGACGGGCTGCGGCAGTACCTGTCCGTCATCTCGGAGTGCCTGAGCTACGAGAACATGCGCTTCGCCGAGTACATTGTCGACGCCGAGGCCCGAAAGGTGTCGGTCCGAGGCCAGGCGAGGTTCACCTGGACCAGCACGGGCCAGAGCTGGGACGAGGTTTTCACCTATGTGCTTGGTGTGACAGCGAGGCAAAGGTGCAGAGCTACGAGATCTGGGCAGATTCAGGGGCTGCGTGGTTGGCGAGTCGGGGGGAATTGTGACTGTTATGGGAGAGGGGAACGCCTGCTTTCATGAAATGTAATGACAAGGTATATATTTGCGCCACCAGTCGTGACATGGAAAAATGTCCAAAAGAACAGCGCTGAACGACAACTTAAGTCCGCAGCGCCGATATTGTCGATATTGTACAAGCGCTTGCGACCATTTCTCTATTACCGTTAAGCCATACCCCGGTGTAACAAACACCAGAACGCCAAACCGTCTATTGGATCAGCCGTTGAAGGTCAAAGAGAGAGCAACGCGGACCTCAAATGTCAGGCCCCGCTCTTCACCCCCGAGTACCGCACATGCAGCCGGTCCTTGAAATGCTCATGCTTGATGCCGTTGGGTCTTGCCTGCGCAAACTCTTCAATGGCAAGTTTCGCGCTGAAGCCGCACCGCTCCACCAGGTAACACGCGATGAGGAAGCCAGTACGATTGAAGCCGTAGTGGCAGTGGACACCGACCGCGTAATTGTCTCCCCAACCCTTGGCTTCGGCTCGCTGCTTCTGACGCTGGCGGATCTTATCCACCAGGTCGATAAACCCTTTGATCTCGGCATCGTCGGGCGGGACCTTGGAAACCGTCGGGAACTTGTGGTAGTGTATCCCGCCTTCCTCAAGACCGCGCGGGTCGTAGACTGGGTTGTCATGCGAGATATCGATCACGTCCTTGATGATACCGCCCCACCTCTCCACGAATACCTTTGGGCAGTGGATTTCGTCCACCTCCCGAAGCGTCTTGATGGCGCGAAAAACGCCGCCGATGGGCTCCGAGACTGGCGTGACGTTGCGCCACTTCTCCAAGTTTTTGACGTCCCATTTCCCATCCCGGCAGAGATACTGCAACTGCCAGGCGAGGGAGAGACGACCGGTTACGTGTGAAGCGAGAAAGTCTGAGATCAGTCCGGCAAGGACCGGTGCCGTGGGCGGCGTGAATAGCAGACCATGCCCCGCGGGCTTGGGGAGTTTAGTACTCATTACCACTTTCCTCGGATGTAGAGGCAGGGGTGGGATGCATGTAGCATCGCCATTTGCGTTCGCGTTCGATTCCCCCTTCGCTGCACTCCCGTCTTCCTTCGAGGCAGGACCCTCCCTATCCTCGGCGAGTGACGAGATTATCTTGTCGACCTCTTCCGGAGGGGCAATGCTATCGCTTTCTCCACCAACCAGGTATACCGGTAAACGTAGCCCGGACCAGACATCTATCGTTGGCATGCCGCCATGAGGCACGCCATTTCGATACTCAGGCAGTGCACCCCATGCCATGCGCCGCCACACAGGTGTCCTGCTTTGGCAGTTGTACAGATGCTGGAGCCGCTTTGAGTCGACATCAGCGTCCGGCCCGACGAAACGGTGAACGCTCGCACTCTCTATCCCACCCCGCCTGTCCCAGGCCCGCCACAGATTGAAGAGAAACTCCGGGATATAGAGAAGTTTCCGAAACAGCGATACCTTATCCTCAGGAGGTGGCCCGGCGACAGGGCAGATGGCCACCAGGCCTAGGACGTGCTTACTGAGGTCGGTTTTAGACAGCGTTCTGGGGTTTGCCAGCAGCGCAGCGAGGGAAGCGCCCATACTATGGCCGATCAGAACCACTCCCTGGCCGGCTTGCGCATCGCGGTGATCCTCAATGACCGTCTCTAGCAGCTCCACAAGGGCATCCGTCGAGTAGGCGCCCCAGTCGCGGGGCTCAAACTCAGATACGCCGCACCCCGGGAGATCCAACGCTAGGCATGAGGCAATCGGAGTGAGGCTCGTTAGCAGCGCATTGAACTGCGCGACGGACCCGCCAAGGCCATGGATGAATACCAACAGCGGGATCGGGGCAGGCGAGACGGGAAGGCAGTCGAACTGCTGATGTCTCCTGTAGAAGACGCGCAGTTTGGGGTACGTGGCGCGAGAGGTGGTGTAAGACTTTATGCTGGAGTTCCTCTCAAGAAGAGGCGGATCTGTAGCTTTGGCATCTAGAAGTCCCGCGCGGTCAGGTGGCTCTGAGTGCTCTAGAATGCCTTTTTTGCCGGGGAAGCAGAGTACAAACCGTATTTGGAGGCCGCCATGCGAAGTAGAACCATGCAGACAGGCCGGCTGCAGTGAAGACGCTGGAAGTGGCTCCGCCTTGGAAGAGTGAGCTATGAACTACTTGAGTTTGGAAATGGAAGAGAATGATTGAAGATTCCAAAAGTGAATGCTTGCGCAGTTCTGGGGATCTGGGTATCAAGAGACCAAGAACAGAAAGGAATGTGCTGCGAGGCGGGAAGCTCAAGCCATCAGTCCACGCCGTCGAAGACAAAAATTCTCAATACCTGACACGGGTCTATGCTATAATTACCGGCTTGACTGAGTTGCGCAAAGGTGATTCCAATCCCTCAAAGACCTGAAAACCCAATCCGATTGAGAGCGACTTGAAGAAACAGCTGGCATAAGCAACCTCGTGTCGGACAAGGATTGGGTCATAAGAAGCGATGACCGTGAAAATCAGCTCCGGCCGCGTTTGGCGGCCTAAATCGACCAGGGCGCAAATATAAGTTGAACTGATCTCCAATGTGCGGATGAAAGGGGATTCTGAACAGGGCAATTGATAAGTAGAGATATCTTGTTCTTATAATTCCGGGGGCTTGCGGCGGCATGAGAATTCTTTGACTCTCATCGGGCACGACAGGTTCCATTCCGGTCTGTTCTTGACGATGGACTTTTGGCGGGCAGAGCTTCACCGATCTAGACAGGGGTGGCCAACGATCGTCATTGCTGCACAATGTGGCCCCAAATTGACTGCTCATTGGGCGTTTGGCCTGTGGCTTTAGTGGCTGACTGCATGGACACCAGATATGTAATTACGTAATGTAACGTACATACATCACTTAGGCTTTGCTGCCGGAGTGACAGTCCAATCTCGAAGAAAACTGAGTCCAGGAGTTTTCCCTTGTAAGGTGCACAGGTAGAATTCCAGTCCATTTGGGAAGAAATGAATTGGACAGAGAGCAAGGAAGCTCGAAAGTGCATATGATATAATTCTGAGTCGGGTCCGTGCAAATGCACAACCCAATATTAACGTTGCAGTACCAGCCGTGTAAAGTTACGGGTAAAGTTACGGTACTGTACATACACTTGCTGTAGCCCTACGGTTACGCTAGTGGCGCCAATCTCGATTTGTGAATCCATGATCCGCTAACTTACCCTGGCCCGGGATCCGTTCTCCTGGAACACAGCCCATCTCCCAAATGCCGAAATACCGCGCCTGATTCAGGAACAGTACATACCTGCTGTAAGGAGTACATAAGGTGAATCTACACCACACACCACGGCATGTGAGCCGGAGAGATTGCCGCCTGTCTCCCTCTTCCTCTCTCCCTCTTCCCCGTTGCCCTTCATGGCAACCAGCCGCCTGACCTTTTTGTATCCGCACCTCTTCCGGACAGGAGGGCGCTGGGGCGAACCGGCAGCATCTCATTGCTCTCATGTCGTCGCGGGCAAATCCCGTTGCAAGCCGTCCGGCCTCATTCCATCGTCGCCCGTCTGCGCCCAACATGCGAGCCCCTTCACGACGCCCTCGGCAGGCAGGCAGGCCGCCTTTGCCAAGCGAGCTGGAAAGGCCGTAGAGCCGCTTCCAATATACGAGTCGACCGAGCCGCCGCCCAAGGCCGGCCCCGATAGTGCCAGGAAGAATGGCCGGAACAAGAAAGAGAAAGACGCCGTCCAGAGTGCCGCACAAGCAACACTCACGCAGCAACCTCCCTCGTACGATACTCCAAGTCAATTCAACACCTCTCCGCCGCCGCCTCCTGACCCTCCTGCAACGATCGAACTGCCTCCTCCGCAGGACATCGACCCCATCACCCAGACCAAAAAGGGCAGTCCAATGGACGAGATCCTACACAGGGCCCCGCCACCTGGCATGTCTTCCTCCGCTCCCTTTACACAACCGTCATCATCAGACGCCGCCGCCTCCACCGGGCCCGACCAATCCGTAACCACAAGCCCTAACAACAGCTTGGCCGTCACCAGACCGGACAACAAGCCACCGCACCTGACACCCGCCCCCTACGTGCACCACTTCGACTCCTACACACTGGTCAAGCAACTACAAGCAGGCGGGTACACACTGCCGCAGGCGATCCTGGCCATGAAGGCGATCCGGACGCTGCTCGCATCCAACCTGGACGTGGCGCAGGCCGGGCTCGTTTCCAAAGCCGACGTCGAGAACGAGACATACCTGTTCCGGGCGGCGTGCAGCGAGCTGAGCGCCGAGGTGCGCAACAACCGGCGCGTGGCCGACGAGCAGCTGCGGCAGCAGCGCACCCTGCTGCAGCACGAGGTTGACATACTCGCGCAGCGGCTCAACCAGGAGCTGCTCACCCTCAATGACAGCGTGCGGGGCATGTTCAACGACCGCCGCATGGCCGTCCGCGAGGAGCAGAAGGCTGTGGAAAGTAGGGTATGTGTTCTTGTCTTTTTTTCTTCTTGTTGGTGTTGGATTCATGAAACGGTCAAACTAACATGGTTTTCTAGATACAACAAATCAACTACAAAATCAGCGTCACGCTCAACAGCGACGCAAAATCCGACATTGAAGGGCTGCGCTGGGTACTCATTAGGAGATCCGTCTTGGGTATCATTTTCATGGCCGTCATGACGCTCGGCACGCTGCGGTACGCTACCTACGTGAGCCATCAGCGGCAAAAGGAAGCACAGGAGCGGGCGCGGGAAGAGCAGGAGGCGGCGAAGCATGACGGGAGACGTGACAACTCGGCTCCTGCCGAGGCAGCCGAGCTTCTCGCAGCGAATTGATTTTCTTGGTGCTCACAAGCTTCAGCAAGAGGTCCCGTTAGATATGATACCATAGCACCGAGTGAGCCAGGCGACCAGTTGGGTATATTCATGTCTATTCATGTCTATACCAATCTACTTCAAATAGACCCAAGCGTCGAGAACCACTGCTTCTACCAGCAGCCATTGCATCTGCTTCAAAACATTTTCCAATTCATCCCCCAAAGTTCATCTTAAGTGCAATACTCGGCTGGCTGGCCTCATCACCGGCTCTCTGCGCCCTTCCATCACCTTCTCTGCCGGATCTGATGACCTCCTCCATGAAGGCCCTCTGGCCCTCGCCCAAGCCCGCGACAACGCTGCGGAAGGCCGACTGGTTCGCCGCGGCAAGCTCCAGGAGCCGCGCGCTCGTTTCGCGGTAGGCGTCGCGGCCTTCGCTGGCGGCGCGCGACAGCAGCGTCGGCAGGACAAGCGTCATGGCCAGGGCCGTGCGGTCCTTGGACAACGTAGCCACGTACTGGCAGAGCGCGTGGGCGATCAGGGACCGCGCATTCTCTGGGTCTTCTGGCTCCGTGTTGGTCACAAAGGCGATGAGGCGCGGGAGAAGATGGCGTGCGATGGTCTGGTCCGCCGGTGTGGGGTTGGCTTGGAGGAGGAGCGAGCGGATGCAGTTGGCTGCTATCTTGGCGGTCTGGTAGATGGACAGGTATGTTAGTCTTGTGACCAAGAGATGGGTGGGAGATTTATGTTCAGTCGGCTGCTTGATAACCAGACTAACGTACCATGCGATCCGTCAAACAGTCAAGCAACTCCTCGAGGAACCTCTCTACGAGCGGTTCGCTAGCCGGAAGATGATTCCGCCCGCCCGTGAACAGGATTGTGAGGGCCAACAAGCAGTTCTTGACACATGCAAGTGACGTGGGAGCCTCCCGCTTCTGGGCGTGCAGGTAGATGGACAAGAACCGCCGTAGGCAGCCTAGCAGCTGGACGTCAGCTTGCGAGGCGCCCTTGTCCGAAACGCGCCTCGAGTTAGCCATGCTCGTAATGAATCGTTTCAGCGTCGGCAGGGACTGAGGCACAATAACCTCCTGGCATGAGGGAGTCGCAAGGACGGTGGCGAAAATGTGGATGATGCATGCATGTAGGTCGGTCTTGATGATGACGGGGAACACCTCCGCAGCATCAACAAGCGCGTTCAATGCCGTTTTGACCAGGATGACCGCTTCTTCAGTCATCTGGTGACGGGTCGGCTGAGGGCTCTCGCTCAGATTTGGTAGCAGGCCAGAAAGAACCAGGACTATAATGCGCGTCAGCTCGAAGAGCTGCTCAATGTCTTCGGATAGCTCTCCACTGTCAGGTTCTTCATGCTTCCGCGCAGCCGGATGGGCTACACATAGAGCCCTTGCTATTTCGACAATCACCCCCTGCACATCAAGCCCTTCAGTAAGGACTAAACGGTCAAGAAGGTCCATAGTCTCGGAGAAGATGGCCTCTCGGTAAATTGCTTGGCCAGACACACTCGGGTGCAAGATCTTCTTGAGCGCTTTGAGAATCGCAAGCGTCTGCTCCTGGGTCGCCAGAGACTCGCTCTGCCCAGGCTTCGTGGCAAGCGCCTCAAACGCGATGCCGAAAAGCACGAAAAAGAAGGCTACCGGCTCATCCCGGTAGTTGATATCAGCAGCCCTGGAAACGCCATTGGCATTAGGATGCGACACTTCCTTCCCATCCAATGCGTCAAAGACAAATTCGCTGTCCTGCTCAATGAGACTGGCAATGGCGTCGACCAGCTTCAGCCACGTGTCTTGGTAGAACTTCAGCTGCGTCTCCCTGTTCAGAGCCGCGTAGACTGTATCCAGGCTCCCAGAGAGCGAGGGTGGCCCCAGGGTCATGGAAATATCCGGCTCAAACCTCAGCCGCGCAAATTCCCGGAGAGACTCAAGCCATAGCGGCGTCAGCGTACCGATGTGCGGCTTGAGGACGTCGACAAGGTATTTTTGCTCCGTGCTGGCGACCTGCAGCTCAGCCCAGGCACCAAACACTGCCATCTTAACCATAACCCGCGCGTTTGAGCTTAGACCCTTCAGATCGCCAATCCCGGCATTCTCGTCTCCTGTTACAAAATTCTCCAGTGAGCTCACAAGAGTCTTGAGAATCCTGCCCATCCTGTCGACATCAGTGACGATTCCAGTGGCGATGAAACTCGCGCAAACGTCCACAGCCTCGGCAGCCAGCTCAGGAGAAGAGTCGGCGGCGAAAGCTGGAGTAAGGGCTGAACTAATTTGGGCCTGGTATTGCTCGAGCAGCATTGCTTCCTCGAAGTCAGGATCTGGCGCTTTTCCAAACATCTTTAAAACGGCTCCAATAATTTTCAAGCCCCATATCCTTTGCTCGACGACGCCAGACGTAGATGCTGAGAACGCCATCCGCACGACATCCGCAATCTTGCCCTGAAGCGCTGTCTGGGCTTGAGACTCGCCGTTTGTTGCGATATCCTTGGAGACGATGATAAAAATATCATTCAGACAATCCATCGCAAACGTGCTGACCTGCCATCTGAGAGGTTCAACATCTGAGCTGCTTGAAGTCTCCTTGTCCTCCTTAGCGCCTCCTGAAGCGACAGCAAACCCAGCTACTTCTTCATCTTGTAGCTCGAGGCCAGTGTTGGTCTTCTTGGCTGTTGCCTGTTCCTTGACTGCCGCCTTGGGCCTCGTCATCTTGAGGACGTGCTGGAAGCGGGCGAGCCAGGCGGCCGTGTTTTCAAGACATGTGTGGCGCATCCAGTTCCTGATTGTGTTCCGCATGCCCTCGTGACCGGGATCCGAATCAAGCACCAGCCAGAGCTGGTCCTCGAAACCCTTATCTGCGGCTTCAATCACGTCGTATGGGTTCCTTTTCATGAGATTATGCAGACCATCCACCGCAACGTCCCGCAGGACGGTATGCTCCGAGCTGAGATAGCGCTGAAGAGTCTTCACATACTCGCCGAAGTTCATGTAGCCCGGGGCGTATAAGGAGAGGTGCTCCAGACAGACAAGGCTTGCTCGCTGTACTTCAAGATCCTCTTCTTGTTGGAAATACCCAACAAGGGTGAGGATGAGCTCTCTTGACTTGGCCGAGTCCTGCAGATCAGGACCGAGCACATTGATCAGCGAGTCGACGCAGTGGGCAATCGCAGCGGATGTGGAAGACTCGACTTCGAGGTTCATCGTGGCAGGCAAGGCCACTTCAGGATTGTGGGTCTCTGCAAAATAAAGATTGGCAAGCATCCCAAGCGTGGCAGGCACATAATTCGCGAATCCGAGTCCAGATGCATCCGAGACTCGGGCAACAGCTTCCAGCGCCCAATAGTGAACGGTAGGATGCGGGTCATTGCAGAGAGACAGCAAGATGTTGAGGATCGTCTTTAGGTGATATCCAGCGGCCATGCTTCCAATCTTTGCCTGAATGCTCCCCAGGGCCATTGCGCAACCGGCTCGTGCGCTCGGTTCTCGGTTGACGACGATGGTATCAACGAGGTACTTTATCTCCTGATTGGTGAAAGCGTTCCCACAAGCGCTACAGAGTCTTGCGACTGCCTCATAGGCAACGCTACGAACGTACTGGTCCCGGTCGAGTACGAAATCCCTGAGCAGTTCCTGTATAAGCTTCTCCACGGCTGGGTTGGTCACGTCGCCCGAAGGAGACTTCGTCTCCTTGACCGCTACTCGTAGGATTGAAAGGAGAGCAGCAGCAACGTTGACGTTGATAGCAGCCTGCCGGCCGAGGTCTCGCTGCAATGACCCGGCCGCAATGAAGGTCGTTACTTGCTCTAGCACGCTTTCTTGAACCTTGGGCGGGGTTAGGGGGAAGACAAAGGCAAAGAGCTGAATCGCCATGTTGACAACCTCGGTTGCTGGAGGGTCAGGAAGGTCAGGGCCGTCCCCGCTGCCGATGTAGAGGATGGAGGCGTCGTGTTCAAGGGTACCGCAGATGGGTGAGAGGAGAAGCTTCTCGATTTTCTCCTCGAGCCCCTCTCGGTTTGATGGAGAGCGGTCGATGGAGCTCTCGTGTTGTCCCGGAAGCGGCCTGAAATCAAAGCCTCGAACAAGCCCCGTCACCCCGAACCCGGAGTTGTCGCCGACATCCCAGATGGTCTCAAAGGTCCCGGCTGTGTTTGCAATCGAAGCACTTAATGAGCTCGGAGTGTAGTTATCCGGGTCCGCAAATAGCGAGATGGCAAGCGTGAGGAGATTAGACTGTAAGAGTGCCTCGGTGCCGCCAGCCGGGCTCACGTTCACGAGCTTGGTATAGCACTGAAGCACTCTACGTTGCACCATGATTTCCAAGTCCTGGAGTTGCAAAGACGGTGTCAGCCTTTCACTGATGTCCTCTGCTGTTTTCTTTGCAGGTAGAGTCTTGAGGAATGCCGTTGTGCTCTGCAGCATCGTGGCAATGCGCTTCGAGATATCGACTGTCAGCAGCCGGCTGTTGAACTCGAGGAAGGCCAGGATCGATCCAAGTGCACACTCGCGGACATGGGTGAGAAAAGAGGCGTTTAGATAATTCCGGTGGATAGAGCTGTCTTTTGACAAGACCTTTGGTAAGGCGTTCTTCCAGAGGAGAAGAAGCTGTGATAGATGGATCTTGACAAAGTTGGGGCCAAGAGACATTAGCCCTCCAATGAGCGTCCAGGCGACCTGGATCTGGGTGCTCGCTACTCGCAGCTCTGAACTGCCGCTGGACTTGAGCAAGTTTGTGGACATTGTAAGCACCCGGCTGTTGATGTCGACCGAGCCATAGAGTGGCCGTAGCGGACTCGCGCTGAGGCCGGCAGCGAGGCCATGCGCGAAGCCGATACACCTGCGGGGTGAGCTCCTTCCCGTGCCAAGCAACCCCAGTTCTCTGCTCAGGCTGTTCATGCAGACCGAGAGGCAGGGTAAGAGCTGTGCGGGACAGGCCAACACAAAGGTCTTCAAACATGACGAGGCATATACCTGAACGGTGTAGCTTGGGTGTTGTAATACCTGCAAAAGGCTATCACGACAAGCCTCTGCAAAGGTGTTGGCAGCCGAGCCAAGAGTGGTGATCAAAGAGGCAAGCGCGCCTAGGGCAGCGACCAGAGTATGTTTGGTAGGCTCGGGCCTCTCCTTGAGGGCTTGCGGATAGTCCTTCAGGATGTCGTTGATGAGGGCCTTGGCCGCGCTGGTCTGACCCGATTCTCCCAGGATCTTCTTCCCAATGATATCCTGCACGATGATCTCGACCATTCGCCGCGAAATCAGCAGGCGGTAGCGGTTGTTGCATATGTTGTTGTGGCCCAGAATGTCCACGGTCAGGCTTTCCACAATCCGAACGTAGTTTATCTCTACCGTCCTCTCCCCGAGCTTTCGGAGCATGTTGCCAAAGCAGACGGCGATCGCCGCTCTCGCTCGGTTCGTCGTTGACATGCGAACATATTGAGTTGTTAGAGTCTTGAGCATGTCTATCAGCGAGAGGGCCAGCATCTGGGATTTCTTGGTCGGTGCAGGGCTCTCTGGCCGCGGCGGAAGGTCGTCATCGTCCTGTAAGGCCCCCGGTTGGACGGACTGGCGCTTCACTGCCTTGGACTTGGACCTCTTGAGCAGGACTAAGGGTGCCTCGCCAACGGCTGTCTCGGAATAACCCCTGACTAGAGCCTCGGCAAAACAATCAGCGGCCGCGGAGCGCACGTGTGGCGAGGGCGAGTCGAAAGTCTTGAACAAGGAAGAGCGAAGACTGTCGAAATCGCTTGACGTCTGGAAGTAAGGGGTACACTGTACAAGCCAGCGTAAACAGCGACATGCTGCAATGACGACCAGCGACCCCTTGTCGCTCGTGGCATAGCTACGGCCCTGTTTCCAGATATCCCTCGCGATGCTCTCGTCCAAACTGCTGCCAAGCATCTTTGCGATCTTGCCCAAAGCTGTAAAAACCGCGGCGCGGAGTCCGGCATTGCTCGAGGATGACTTCAAGGTCTTCAAGAGATTGGCGCAGGCAAGCTGATGGAGGTTTATTGCGCTGTCGCCTGCGGCTGCGTAGACGTCTCCCAAGCAAGTGACGGCGGCGTGCCTCGTCCGGGCTTCGCTCTCGTTCTTCGGCTTTCCGCTGGATATCATTCCGGCCAATTCGGTCACCGTTTCAAAAAGCAACTTCCGGTCTCCCCTCCCAAAAATGTGAGCAAGGCATGCTCCCAAGGTGTTGCGTATGATTCTGGTCGGGCCAGGGGCGGGGAGACTAATGATTTTGAATATCTCCTTTTTGAGGTAGACTTGCTGCGCGGTGCAGTCATCGGCCGAAAGTTCAAGAACATGTTTTCTGAGCGCCGAGACGAAGTTCAGAAGGAGAAGTTCCTGCTGTTCGGTTGGGAGGGCCTGGAGTTTACTGAGATCAAACTCGGGATTCGAACTCGCTGCGGCTGCCGCTGAGGTTCGGGGAGTGTCGCCATTTGTGGTGGTTGGTTCGTCTGCGGCAGCTAATGAGGCCATGTCGGAGTCCTCATGCGTCTGTTTTCCTGGTCTTTGCCGCCTGTTCGTTTCTATACGGAACCAGAATTCGCTCCCGTTGGAAACCAGCGTTGTGTGTGTCAGGGGCGGTGCTTCCTTCCACACAATGTCGTTGTTGTGGATCAGTATAGTAGTAACGTTACTGTAAGTTACACCATGCTGTATCCGTAGTTACCATACCCTCAGTATTACGTGGGGTAATTATGATGAAATCAAGCCAATTGCAAGTTGAGGAAGAAGTGGCCCCCACTCAGACTAAGCCCCCCCAGAGTGGTCCCAGACCAATGATTGTGGTTCCGGCAGGCAGCGCAAACGATCCTAGCTCAGGAAACCAAAATTTTGATGCTACCGCCAAGTCTACCGATATCAAATGTTCCCAGTGCACTGCTAGTCGAAGAACGAACCGGCATCCCTCGTCGGGACCCGTTCACTGGAACGACACTCCTTTTCGTGAGATTGTACAAGTACGGTTTGTATCGTATGTCTTGAATGGTCTATCTATATACGCCCAATCCTGTTCAATGGCGTCTCTCTCTGGAGCTTTCACTCCTTTAGCTCGACAACTGAAGCACTTGGGTTGCGCACAATGTCTCCGCGCGTTTGGTTCCAGCGCTATCCTCGAAGCTGGCCACAACAAATGGAGCAAGATCCGTCATGACAAGGCGGTCAAGGATGCCAAGAAGACCGCCGCCCGGTCAACATTCACCAAGAACATCGCCTTCTGCTCAAAGCGTGCGTCGTAGCCCATCCCTTAGTCCTTGCACCTTCTCAGGACTCACGCCATAAGCAAGTCCTCGGCCCCGACCCCAACTTCAACCCCCAACTGGCAGCGGCTATCACAGCCGCTAAGAAGGGGGGCGTCCCCAAGGACAAGATCGAGGCAGCCATCGCGCGGGGCCAGGGCCGGTCGTCTTCGGGCGCTGCTCTTGAGAGTCTGACGTTGGAGGCCGTTCTGCCACCGTCTATTGCACTCATTGTCGACGTGGAAACAGAGTCAAAGGGACGGGTGCTGCAGGACCTGAGCCTGATGGTCAAGAAGGCCAATGGATCTCTGGGCTCCTCCAAGTTCTTCTTCTCCCGGGTTGGTCGCGTGGTGTTTGAGAAGGGGGAGAGTGGGCTGGATGTGGATCAAATCATGGAAGACGCGATTGAAGCTGGTGCAGAGGACCTCGAGAACGACCAAGAGGGCAATATCGTCGTTTGGACAAAGCCAACCGGAACGGCGCAGGTGTGCCAGGCTATTGGGCCCAAATTCAACCTCAAGATGCATAGCTCCGATATCCTGTGGATTGCCAACGAGGATACAAAATCCAAGCTCGACTCGTCGGAAGAGCTCATCAAGTTCACTGGACTGCTCGAGATGCTCCGCGAGTATCCGGACGTCCAGGGTGTGTATTCAAATGTTTCGAGGGGCTCCATGAGCGATGAGGAATGGGCGAGGATACAAGAGAACCTGGATAGATAGACCTAGCATAAATCCCATCATGTCGCGTATAGATACTGTAACAATAATAAAACACGCCACTCGGTTCGATGGTGGCTCAAATTGAGAGTTGAGGCGATGCGATCGAACGGTCCCGAACCGCCTATGCTCCTTTTGTAACTCGGCATTACCGTCCAAGGCAAGCTCTTGACTATTCGTCTTGCTGTCGTTGGCTCTGAGCGGCGGCATTCGCCTCGGCGGCAAGCCTCCTCTCGCGGTTATACAGCCTTCTTGCTCTTAACCTCTCCAGCTCAGCGTGGATCTCATCGCGCTCCAGGGGCACCTTGTTGGCGTTCTCCGGTTTCGGCCAGAAATCGGGCACCGTAAACCGGTTGTCGAGGTTTGTGCCGAAGTAGTACATGATCCCAATGGGGAACATGACATACATGCCAAACTGCGAGAGGGATTAGTCGCGTCAGAGCATGCGCCGACAAGTGCGGAGGTGCAGGATCGAGGCATACCTTGAACACCTCGAGATTGAGCCCACCCATGCTTTGCTCTAGTAGTTTAGATGCTGCGTTGACAGTGGATTGAAGGTTATGTCGTGAGCTCCGGCGGCGGCAGTTCAATTGTTCGGTTCCAAATCTCTGGAGCTAGGGGTGGGGCCGCTGTGGGGCTGGGCTGAGTGTGTTACAGCACTTTACAGCACTGAGCACTCTCACAAGTTCACGACCTAAGCATATCCTTATCTTAGTATTATGCTATATCCATGCTCCAATCGGATACGATACGAGACCTACGCATTAACGTTGTAGCAGACTATCCAGCTAGACTCGAACGACACTTGGTCAGTTTGTCACTGGGATGGGGCTGGACCAAAAGCTACGGGCTATCAGGATGCTTGAATAGGAATTGCAAACACGGAGGGGGGAGTGTGGAAGATGTCCTCATATATGATATGAAACGAACTATCAGAATTGCAGCCCATATATTCTTGAGAACTACCTACCGGTTCTACCGCGACAGCTCTTCGTCACTCTCCAAATAGCAAGACCTCGCCTCCCAATGACTCTAGACAGGGTATCCCAAACGCCATCCTCTGCGAAGTCTAAATCATCAAGATTCAAGTGCTGCTGATAGCGCCATACTTCGCGGAATCTCAATCCGTCCAATCCCTTGTTGGAGAGATAGGGGTCTAGCCATGTTGCCGACAGGGGCGCAACCAAATATGTACCATTCTTCTCCTTCAGGTACTCGGTGCTTCTCCGGTCCGCAGGAGTGTCGCAGGTTGCGAGCTTATCTAGCTCTGCGAGAAGCGTTTCCCCCTTCATCCCCATGACGTCTTGCGTACGCAAGACCTCATTCTTTCCGTTCAGCAGCCAGATTGGTGGCATATACGTTTTCCACCAGATTGCCTGCGTGGCATCTGGCTGCTTGCTCATGAACACTTGAGCTGGGATAATCCCCCCTTGATGATAAACTCCCATCAGAGTCCCCAAGAAAAGGTTGAAAGCAATCCAGGATCCGACCCACAGCCGCAAGACTTTCTCGTTTTTCGGCAGCCGGATGGAGGAGAGGATAAGAGGAACGGTTGGGAGCAGGAAGCGCGCTTCTTGGTGCTGAGACAAAGAAAGCACCACGATTCCCGATATGGCCGAATAGAGCCGCAGGGACTGGTGCGGTCTCATGCAAAGGAGTAAGGCCGCTGGCCCAAGCAGCTGCGGCAGGTTAACCAGCACGTGTTGGTACCATGGGTGCAAGCCGTGTTTCGCCAGGTTGCTCGACGAAAGATTGTACAAGAGATTGTTTATGGGCGTGAGGACGGGATTTCGGACCAGATCGGACCAGGAAATTGAGTGAGGAGCGTAAAATGCTGTATCAAGCGCAATCGCGAGTGCCGTTGTGCACAGTCCAGCTGCCAGAATCGCGATCAGAGACCAAGGGCTTTTAGTTGATTAGCATCAATGGCATCTCTCGGAGCTGATGAGTTGTCTTACTTTTTCCAGTAATAAGGCAGAAGCCGAAGCCCTGGTATTAGCAAAAAAGCTGGGAAAGTAATCCTGTTGAAGGCCCCGAAAACGGCGACGATCCCGAGGACTACTGAAGCAAGAACTGAACTCCGCTGCTGTGTCCCGCTGGTCAGCAACTCCAACCTCCATATACCAATCTCCAGGACGTGCGCCTACTGGGTTTCCGACGATGCGCTCAATCAGCACCAAACACCACGCGACAACCAGTGTTTCGATCGAATTGGAAAAGGTATGGGTTTGATATGTCCATGTAACGTAAGACGACGCGACAAGGAGGACGGCAATACGTCTCTGGCGCTGCGACTGGATGAGCTCGTGGATCGCCCAGTCCTCCAACACAAAACCAACGATAAACATCAGCACTCTCAGGGCCCAGAACACAGCAATCGGCGGAATTTCGCCATCATTTCCATTGCCAATCCAGAGCCACCGGAGAAGGAGCATTGGCAGTCCATAAACGGGCCATAGCGGAAACACGCTTCGAATCGGATGATCGGTCGTGAATTCCCAGGTACGCCGGACAGGGTAGCTGAAGATTTGCCCTGGATCACACTCGAGTCAGCATCCCGTAGCTACCTAGATCCATAGACGCTGGGTCGCCATCCGAACAGACGAAGGCGACGGATATCAGGGAAGGCCGACGACTGAGGTCTATGCAGTTCACCCGTCGCATCGCTTCATGGACGCAACAAACCGCCGCACGTACCAGCAATGACCTCGGGGCCTTGAAAGTTCTCGTCCGGGTGTAAGTAGCTCGGCGACAGGGCGAACCACAGCCGAACCAGAACTAGCAAGAGGTATGTTCTCCGCCACATATTAAGTCAACTATAGCGGAACTCAGCAAGACACTGCTGTAGCTATTAATTCGAAGTACCCGTATGGGTCAAAGCAGTCGCAGCTCGGTCGCTTGCCCGTGGGAACGGCATCACCGGAATCGAGAATGGGACCAAGTGGGTATCAGAGAACGTAGAAGGCTGAACCGTCGCAAAAGTACTATCATGTCCAGGAGGGAGAAAAGAAATGTGATTGCACCGAAACCAGAAGAATGGAACGATGGAAAGAGGAAAATAGCATGGCGCAAATCTCGGATGGAAATGCTGGCAAGGCCCGCGCGACTACGATGGAGTTGGCGACGTGTTAGTTTCGTGGGTCAAGTAATAATTAAGCTTTGTAAGCGACAGGGATCAACCTCGTTCCCATCTTTGACAGGTTAATTGTGCCAAGCAGTGACGGAAATTCTCCATCGCCTGAGCCTTTACTAAGACTACAGATACCTAGAGTAAGGTTGGCCTTTCAAAGGATTGAGTGTGCAAATTTCTATTGTTAGTCCCCCAACTGGTACGACCTTTGAATTGATGCCACGTACGGAGTATGTATTTACAATACCCAGATATAAGATGGAATTGGAGATGGGATCGAAACGACTCACCAGATGAAGGTTCCGGATGCAGTCAACCACTTACCACTATGTATTTTGCATTCCAGTGTCAGCGGGCATGTGAAGGACGAATCATTCTCATCAAATAACCTTGAAGGAGTAGACTGAGACAGAGCCCAAGATCGAGTCCACTGTTTTGGCAACAATTTCTTTCCCGGGTAGGTACAACGTGATTATGTGAGCTCTTAGTGTGCAATTGTAGATTCCCATGGCCCAGGTTGCATGACCAGAGCTGGACAGAACTACAATAATTACCATGAATCTTGATCAGTAACAATTTCCTGTATATTCAGCACCGACTGTGTGTTAATGTTCTCAATCTCACCTTGGGTTGCTCAAAGACTTTGGATACCTTATCCAGTGCTACAGTGATTGTGAAACTACGCTCCCTGGTCTCTTTTGGTAATCAGTGGAGTGTCGCAGGCGTCAGCCTCGAGTGGCCCCACAGTCGCAACTGACACGGACCCGCTCCCCGGCAGCCTTGGAACTTGATCTGTGCACAGAAGAGTTCCACTTCTCCAGCAGGCACCGACCGCCACAACCCCTCCAACTTCAATGCTTTGGGGCAAAGGCACAGGCTTCCAACTTACCAACTGCCGTACTTTTTACCCTTCGAGTTTACAAAATCTGAGCGGTCGCCAGTTTGCCCCAAACTCAAACTGCCAAATACCGGTACTCAAAAGCAGCGCATTTGTGGAGGTACCCAGCCCATAAATTTCTATATTCCCCTCCCAGGATTTCGTCGGAACAGTCCTCAATTCACCGGTGCCCCGCGATCATCAACTCTGGTAGAGTAACGTCAGGACATCTAACTATCGTCTGCGCAGTCATCGATACTCCAGTTTGACTCAGCCGTCTACCGCGAATCTCTCCATTTTCATCGCAGCCACAACACGATCGAGATGTCGGCTGACAAGAGCACCCAGAGGGTCACTTTGACCAGCAACGAGAACACCAATATCGAAGTCGGTACGTCTTCATAAAGCCCTTAGTTTGACCTACTGCAGCATTGCTTAACTAACGGCACATCAGACCGCGTTGTCGCCGAGCGCTCAATGCTCATCAAGAACCTGATCGAAGATCTGGGCGACGATGTCACCAGCGCGCCCATTCCGATCCCCAACGTGAACGACCCTGTGCTGCGCAAGGTTGTCGAGTGGTGTGAGCATCATCGCAATGACGCTGTTCAGTCTGCCGACGACGACAATGACAGCCGCAAGAAGACCACGGACATCGACGAGTGGGACCAGAAGTTCATGCAGGTAGACCAGGAGATGCTTTTTGAGATTATCCTGGTGAGTCCTTACCAAGTGCATTCCGGTCACGTCATCTGCTAATTATGGGCATAGGCTGCAAACTATCTTGATATCAAGGCTCTTCTCGATGTTGGCTGCAAGACAGTTGCCAACATGATCAAGGGCAAGTCACCCGAGGAGATCCGCAAGACCTTTAACATCACAAATGACTTTACGCCTGAGGAGGAGGAGCAGATCAGGCGGGAGAACGAGTGGGCTGAGGACCGTTAAACTGTCACCGGACATGCCCTCTAGGATTACCAGTGGGGCTAGTGCCCGTTTCGGCTTCTTGATCCCAAATCCCACAACGGGCGGCTTTAGTTGCCGCTCAACTGATTTTGTCGCCCGAGACCTGGTCATTCTCAAAGGCGTTTGGGTTTCTGTGTGTGGTTGCTTTTCCCTGCAGTTTCCGTTGGCAGTTCAGAGCTGGGGGGGAAGAAAGGCTATCGGCCACCATTGGGCATGCGGTGTATGAGGGTCCAGTGAGATCACCTCTGGATCCTCTTCCGATCCCACGCTTGCACGCCGCAAAGATACTTAATCCCGTACAAGATTTTTTGCACCCATACAGAGCATTTTCCTGTTCTTGATATTATCGATTTGCCCTTGGCCCCGGTCACTGTCGAGAGGCTTCGATGACATCTTGTTCACTCAGGCAGGCAGGACGCCTCGCCGCTTGGTTTCAGACAAACAGCAGTTCACCATCGCGTTTTTTGCAAGGATGCTCCCTTGTGACACCAGTATTATGAAGATTGGTGGACCGTTTGACTGCCAGATCCCTTGTTAACACTCTGCAATACGACCTTGGGTCATTTAGTGATTTGGTTTCCAGGACATGCCGGAATTCCAATCGAACAAACCGGTTGGGACTCTCTGGGGCCTCAAAAGAAGATCCCGGTCCCTTCTAACCTGCCTTTCTGAAATAGGAACCCCATCGGGCTTCGTCTTGGAGTGTAAAACCGTGCTTCGCAGCAGACAGATAGAGAGGTTCACCGGGGATTTGTCACGCAAAGCATCAAAATGCCTTTTCTCATTCCGTTTTCCCCCGACCCTGAAATGCCATGGCATACTCCGTGAAATCAAGCCCAGAGTTAAATGAGTTTCCTCGGCCAAGCGAAAAAAAAGCCCAACCCGCGCAAATGTTTGGTCCGCCTGCCTGCCTTGCAAAAAGCATCATCTAGAGCACCCTCCCGCCCTTTGACCTCCATCCCTAATCACTCCTGGCCTGTCGTCCCTTTAAATTGATCGTCAACGGCGCCCGTAACAAACTCTCCATCCTGTCGACAGCCGAGAGCTAAGTGAGGGCCCGGCCGCCGGTTGACGGATTGATCGCTTGGTGAGTGTTGGGCCAGTAATGGTAGCAGCAGTAGCCGTGACAAAAGCGAGCTTGTTGTTGGGTTCGAAGGAGGAAGGAAGAAAAATGGCATTTAGAGGCCAAGCCGAGTCTTGCGCCAATGTCTCCGCTTGGCGTTGTACCTGATTGTTTGAGGTCGTGTTAGTCCGCTGTCTTCTGCGGCGCCAGATGGCCATGTCTGTATATCTCGAGATGCAGGGAATATCGCATTTCACCGCGCTTCCCTCTGAAGAATTCAGAGTAGTTCGCTTGGATATTCGTACCTAATGGTGTTGCCGGTGCGGAGCCGAATCCATTGAGGGATGGGCCGGTTCTGCTTCTGGGCCTTGGCCAGCTTTTGCTTGACACGGAAAGTCTTGTGGCTCTGTCAAGGAATCACAATGTCAGCCTTTGGATGCTACAACACCGACCCCTCCGCTGGATTTGAAAGGTTTATCTCGCTGTCGAAAAATTCGAATCGGATTCCTGAAAACTCTCCCAATCTTCGAAGACAGTAGCAGTCACATACCGGCATTTTGACGGTGTTGTCGTGAGTACCGAGTTGGTGTCGATGTCGTGATGCTTCCTCAAGGTGAGTTAGGATTCGAATATTCGATGTGGGCTTCAGAAAATGGGCTCGCTAGGGCCAGGGATGAGCGTGTGGCTGAGATCACGTGCATCTTCTGCATGAAATGGGGCTAAATGTGGCTTCCCCTTCCACACCCGGCAGGCTAACGCCTGCCAATCAAGCTTCAGCTACGGTACCCTGGCCTTGCGCCCAATCCCTGCGGCCTCGAGAATCTTAAAGCCAGGACGAGTGCTTCAATAGACGAAACAAAGCGCATAAAACCAAGAGAGGAAGAACTTTTTCGAGTCTACCTAGATAATACCAAACGCCAAAAGACATAGGGAGCTTGTTTCCTCAAGCATAGTACTGCTAGCTTGTTATCGCCTACCTGCTTTGTTAGGTTGGTGCCGTTTTTCCTGCTCTCGTTGTCTCTTGGTGGGTCGGCGGTCCCATCACCCGGTATCCCATTCCTTTCGTCGCCTAACCAACCTGAACCTGAACCGCGACGACGCGCCGGATCCGCAGGGTGCCAGACAGTGAAGATGGGTCAGACTATGTCATGGTTGTCTGGACTTATTTGGGCGAAGAAGGAGATAAGGATACTGATTTTGGGCTTGGTTCGCTTCTCGTCCACCCCTTTTCCCTATCCTGTACGACTGACCGGATTGCGCTCCGCAGGACAATGCCGGCAAGACAACACTTCTATACAGACTCAAGGTGCGATCCTCCTTGCTACCGCCATGCGAAACTCTGGGTCTCACAGGCAACACAGATCGGCGAAGTAGTAACAACGATACCCACCATTGGGTTCAATGTCGAGTCGGTAACTTACAAGAATCTTAACTTCAATGTCTGGGATCTTGGGGGTCAGACCAGCATCCGGCCATACTGGAGATGTTATTATGCGAACACGGCAGCCGTCATCTTCGTCGTCGACTCGACCGATATTGAACGGCTGCAGACGGCGGCTGACGAGCTGGCGGCCATGCTGAACGAGGAAGAGCTCAAGGACGCCGCTCTTCTGGTATTTGCGAACAAACAAGACCAGCCGGGCGCGAAAGGTGCCGGCGATATCTCGCAAGCCCTTCGGCTCGGTGAACTGAGGGACAGGAACTGGAGCATCATGGCGTGCAGTGCTGTGGAAGGCTCGGGAATTTCAGAGGGAATGGACTGGCTTGCGGTAAGTTTACAACACTGCCGTTCCCAAACGAGTTCACTAACAGCAGGCATAGCAAACCGTGTCACAGGATTAGTAAGCGCGATTGAAGCGTTGGACGCGCAAGCAAGCGGCTTCTGTACACAACAAGGATACATCTCTATATCATGCCGGCTATGCTTGGGTATCAATCAAGCTGGCTAGCCTCTCGGCGTTTGGGCGGGAACAGGCCTCCTCGGTTCGTGGACGACAGTTTATACGAAGGCGCAGGTTGCATCAGAAGGGGCGGGACAGCGATTGACTCGTATATACACGACTTACACCTTTTAATATGACGACGACTCGGTTTGATATAGCCGGTGTTGACTTTAGCAACTATCGTAGAGCGTGCAAGGGCCCGGCAGAGAGCATTCCAGGTTCCACACCGCTTCCCCTATTCATTGAGGCCCTTTTCTTGCCACTTTTTGCTATGCAGTGCCTTGCCTACCGGACCCGGAGCGCAGCTTGAGGAAGCACCATACATTTGGATACCATCTTGCACTAACTTTACGTCGCAAACGGTGTGTCTGGCCAGATATCTTGGCCGCTGCTTTCCGAGATGCGCAGTGGAGCCATGAGGGCCACAAGCATACATGAATTCTCAGTTCACCAAAAGCATCTTCAGTGCAGAGTTCCCAAAAGGCATAGTAATTTAGCATCTTGACCAGGAAGCATCCAGTTTCTTGAACAAAAGAGTTTACTCTCTTGAACTGCAAGCTGGGAATACTTAGGAAGCGGTCGTTAGAAACAGCTAATCCTGAAAAAAAGGTGCTTTGTGTAGAATACATATGTATGTGAGCATTAGCGAGCTCAAACCGCTCCTTAAAGCTATGCTAATGCCGCCATAGCCGGAGGGAGTTGAGAAGAAATCTCATTTTCTCTATCCTCACAAATATGTAGGACCAGAATAGGGGTCCATGTGGGCCTGATGCCGACCCGTAGCTCCAGATCCTGTAAATAAAGAGATAGTACGGAGTAATTACCGCATATGTGCAAAATGAGCGCCCGGGTGAAGTACCCGATTTCGGACATGACATTTTGTGGTGGTTGAAATGTAAAACTTTAAAAAGAATAAGGGAGGTGAATACTCCGTACTCCGTAGAATTTCTCTTGTCCCAGGCCCGCGCCAAAGACAATGCGTAGCGTCTATAGAGTACACAGCATGGTGCCGGGGGATAATATTTCTGATGCTTCCCATGGGCTGATCCGGCCTTCTGACGTGATAACTAACCTATAATCGAAAGAACTTGAGGTTGGTGAATTGTGATCAGGCTCCGAGCGCTGAGCCTCAGAGTAAAAGCCCAACACCGCAGATAGACTTAGCCCTTCCAGCTACCCAAGAACCAAAGTCTACATCTGTCCATTTTCATAGCCGACAATTGCTTTCTGTCACTGTGCTCGAACTGGTGCCTTCGGCCATTCTAGGATGTCTTTACTGCTTGCATGTTTCACGATCTTAACCCTTCCTGTCGTAGGAGCATTCTCCTCCTTTCACCCGGAGTGAACCACCCCGGACACTCGAGTTAATTTCATGCATGGACCCAACTCCCGTGGAACATGGGAGATTCTCTGGGGCTCTCTCTTCCCCATCTTTGCTTGCACATGGACCATCCAACACCCCAATATCCCGAGACAGTATGGCAGCCATGACGGACGGTTTGCGACAACCTTCAAGCGAAAGCTCGAAAGCCTTCAGGACGATATGCTTCTCTTTGTCATCACAATCCTCGCACCTGAGATCACCATAGCAGTCGCCTCTTGCGAACTCGTATCAGCCTGTGCCACTCGCCGTCGGCTCAAAGCCTTGTGTCTCAGAGAACAGAACACCAGTCGTGCCAGCGCCATGTGGTCTCTCTCCAAAGTCCGCTACGCCAACATGGGCGGCTTCGTTCTCACAACCGAGACCGAACCCAGCAATCCTTGCCGAGACTACATCTTCCTCACCGCATCCGAACTAGTCACCCTCTGGGACGACCAGCATCTCGAACACCTTCCCGACATCGCCGACTCCGACCTAGAAGACAAATCCAAAAGCGACCTCCTCCTCAAATTCATTGCCATGGCCGAGGTCCTCTGGGTCATCACCCAGATCTCTGCCCGAGCCTCACGCGGCCTGACCATCTCCCCCCTCGAAATCTCCGTCCTCGCCTATGCGGTCTGCGCCATTGTCACGTATTTTCTCTACTGGGACAAACCCAAAAACGTCCGTACCCCCGTCAGAGTCCCCATCACCCCGGCCCAGCACCAGTTGATTTCTAAGGTGCTCAAGGAGTCCCGAAGCCGCACCATGGGCATCAACCTCTACGCCGAGTTCCTCCTCCCAAGGGATGACCCAATCCGTCGCGACCCGGGCGAGGACATCCATCGGCCGATCGGGAACTTCACAGCCCTAGTCTCGCGGGACGGGAGCTCCCTCGTCACCAAGGCTGTTGGCGGAGTCGGGTACCTCGCTTTGTTATTATTCGCCGGGATCCATCTCGCTGCGTGGAACTTTGACTTTCCTTCCCGAGCAGAGCTTATCGTCTGGAGACTCGCGACGGTGTATACGGTTGGATTCGGACCTGTAGCTCTTTCTGTGAACTTGATTGTAAAACATATTTCCGTGGACTTATTTGTAAAAAAGCTCAGGCTCATGGGAAAGTACTCGGTGGCGGTCAGGGTTTCTAGTTCTATCTACGTTCTCGCTCGGCTGGCAATCGTTGTTGAGGCGTTTCGGACGCTCTTTTACCTCCCTTCAGATTCTTATGTTCCCACTTGGACTTCAAATATCCCACACTTTCTTAGCGAGTGAAGTGCCATGGTTATGGTTCAATGCATGGTGCGTATGGGCCCGGGCGTAAGAATGAGATAGGCTTATACCTACATGTATTGTAGGAGCAATGCTAGTGGAAAAGCTGTGCAAAGTGAAGAGGATAGCTGAGACTGTATGGCGGCTTGCAGACTGAAGACGGCCCTTTGGTAATTAGACTTCCAGCACAGCAAGAACCGCAAGCCCGATGGCTTGAGGATGTGGATGCTCGTCAATCGTCTGGGATTTGGAAAAGCTGGCGTGGAGAAAGGTGAGCGACACCTCCGGACAATGCGATATAGGTACCTTTCCACTGTTGCTTATGCATTTATTGAATTATTGAGGTTGACCCCGCCTAAATTTGTAGTTGCGGCAAGTGGGTCCTTGGGTTTGAGCGTGAGTGCCCCGCGATTCTGTGCTCTGAGTCAACTTTCCTTCAGACAATCCACGATCGACTCGAGCAACGATACCAACATCGACATGGCTCCGGCAGCCAGCACTTCAGCGGTGGATCTCACCTCGGAGATCTTGCATGCGCTGTCAGACAAAGACCCAGTTCTGTCTGCCGAAACCTTCCCACAAGTCCCGTTCGAGTCGATCAAAGCTGCGCTCGACCGACTTGCTTCGCGGTCCATGGTAACCTATGAGCAGGTGGAGCGTGAGGAAGCTACCCTTGAGCCAGAGGCTGAGGTTATCGTCAGTCATGGGAGTCACGAAGCCCGTGTCTTTGAGGCAGTGCGCGAGGCCCTAGACGGGCTCTCAATCCAAGACCTCGAAAGCAAGGTTGGAGACAAGACCGTAACAAAGGTCGGCCAAGGGAAAGCCTTCAAGGAGAAATGGATTAAGAAGGACGGCAATAGACTTGTTGCACTGGTGAGTTACTCTGAGGCTCTATGTAGCGCGAGCTTTGCACTAATTGCTTGTCAGGTGGATTCGATCAACGATGTTACCCGGGACCAGCTTCGGGTGATTCAAGAAACACGAACCCATGACCCCAAGATTCTAGCCGATCTGAAGAAGCGCAAACTCTTGAAAATGCAAAAGGTTATTTCTTTCACGATAAGCAAGGGCCCCAAGTACGCCCTGGAAATGATCAAGGAAGAGACAGATCTCACAGCCGAGACACTGGCATCTGGCTCTTGGAAAACAGCGACTTTCAGTGAGTTAACTCCCGCACCGCTTCAGCAGATACACCGGTATCGTGCTTGCCTAAGATGAGATGTTGCAGCCGTTGGGCGTCACTATCTCCTGGGTTGGTTGTGTTAGAGAGCTGACACGGATGTAGAGCCCTATAATTTCAATGCCCAGGGTGCGGATCAACACTCGGGCGCTCTGCACCCCTTGAACAAAGTGCGCCATGGGTTCAGGTGGGTTTATTGTTAACAGATCGAGATGTCATTTGTTACTCGTTTCTTGAAAGCTAACTCGGACCGTTCGCAGGCAAATATTCTTCGAGATGGGCTTCACAGAAATGCCCACGAATCAGTACGTTGAGTCTGGATTCTGGGTACGTGACCTTCATATGACTTCTGCGCGCAATCTTGCCTTGAGAGCTTCGAGGCTTGAAGCAAGCATTGGTGCTACGTCGGCTGTTCAGATGACAGCACGTCATTCCGCCAGACTCTGGAAACCCGCTGACTCTAGTATTTTTGATAGAACTTCGATGCTCTCTTCGTCCCCCAGGTATATTGCTTCGAATCCCCTCACCTTGAATACAAAGACTAACAGGCCAAAAGCAACACCCCGCTCGTGATCTTCAAGACACCTTCTACGTTTCAGACCCACCAAAGGCTGCCAAACCTTGTCCGGTGTCTGCTGCCGATAAGCAGGATTACGATGAATACTTCCGTAATGTGAGGCAAGTCCACGAGAGTGGGAAATACGGGTCGATTGGTTATAGGTACCCTTGGTCAGAAGATGAATCACTAAGGTGTGTGCCTACGTCTCTACACTAATTGGCATTAACTTACTCGAACCAAGACTTGTCTTGCGGACACACACCACCTCCATTTCGACAGCCATGCTGTACAGGCTGGCAGGGCAACGCCAGGATGGGCGTGTTCCGCCAGCTCGGTACTTCTCCATTGACAGAGTCTTCAGGTATGAGACCTCCAAATCAGTTTGATGAGACGATCCGGTCATTGACACTCTGATAGAAATGAAACGGTTGACGCAACACATCTTTGCGAGTTCCACCAGGTTGAAGGAGTCATTGCCGACTATGGGCTGACTTTAGGCGGCCTGATGGAGTTCTTGGAGATGTTCTTCGCGAAGATGAATGTCAAAGATCTTCGTTTCAAGCCAGCGTAAGTTTCCTCACGGTGGTGGAGACATTGAATGTGTACTAAGAGCATGCAGTTACAACCCATACACAGAGCCTAGCATGGAGATCTTCTCCTATCACAAGGGGCTCAATAAGCTCATTGAGATCGGCAACTCGGGTATCTTCAGGCCCGAAATGCTCGAGGTAAGTTTCTTCCTTCACCCCAAAGAGGCGCAAAGTCACTAACGAGGCGTCCAGGCCATGGGTCTCCCCAAAGATCTGGTTGTGTTTGGTTTTGGCTTGAGCTTGGAGAGACCGACGATGATCAAATACGGCATATCCAATATTCGGGAGCTGCTTGGTCACCAGGTCGACCTCAACTTTGTCCAAAATAATCCAGCGGTGCGGCTAGACAAGGATTAGAGATAGACAGGAGAAGGTGTAGGCGAGGGTCATCTCTTGAGCGCGCGTTATTTTCGGCTGGCGGTGTGTGATATCATCTCATAGAGAAGATATGGATGGCCCACCCCACGTCTCGCCTTGGCGACCGACGAGGACCTTTACGTGATCCGAAAGGACGCAGGGTATGGTCCAGACCGTTGCCAACTCCAGCTGCATCCTTCCGGAACAGGACGAGATAGGATATGGTATTGCAGTGAACGGTGTCACCTGTTTGCTTCTAGTGAGTTGCCTTGTTGCGAACCACTGTTCCCCGCATATGTTGGTCCGCAATCACTTTGTGGCAACAAATCAGCTGCCGTTGCTCAACTTGCTGCAGCCCTATAGGGCCTTCGGATACTACCCCTCTTCTGTTTCGGTGATGGATGAACCGTGTTGGGGGAAGAGGCATCCGAGAACTAGGATGGCCCTAAAGATGATGGACACGTGGTCAGTGTAGTCGGCGGATGCTACATGTACGTATCTAAGTGATGTATAGACCGACAGCAGGCAGCAATGCGAGGGGAGAAGACATGCATCCAGTGACATGAAAGCCATGTCCTCTGGGTTGAGCTCATGACTCTTTTCCCACGTTCGCCGCTTATACCGCAAGTCGGGCAGTTGGGGTGTCTGTCTTGTTGTCGGTGCCCTGCTTCTCTTTTTTCTCTTATTCCTTCAAAGTCAGCAGCCTGCACCGCTTGCCCCCCTTTTTCTTTCATATCTGGACTTATATTCTCACCTACCATCCATCAGGCACACCTGCACTTTCTGACAGGGTCTTGATGATACTTGGTGGTGGCAGTGCAAGACGCTCTTGACCAACCATACTCCCTTTGGCTACCTTACCACACAGATCCTGCGGAAGCAGTGTGATCGATCGATTCGTTTGACGCAGATCGGGGAATACCTCTGCTGTCTGATTAGAGTATCCTTGTCTCACCTTCCCGTCTACACGCCCATGGACCCGTCCTCACGCGCGCCCGCTCCGCCACCTCTCAAGCTTGGCCCCGTGAGGGCCAGCACTAGCCCCGCGTCCGGGACGCCCGGGTCGGGGGATAGCGCAGTATGTTTCTTAACTCTGCCTAAAGTGTCTTGGGACAAGTCTGATAGGGTGAGACCAGGCATCGAGAGACTCTTCAGGGCATGGCTACTACTACGCCTCGCCGTTCTCTGCCTCGGGTGCCGCGACGCCGCTCCTGCGCGAACGCAACTTCTCGTCTGGATCATCCTCCTCGGACAGCAGTGCGGGTTTCTCGTCGATGAAGAAGATCAAGACGCCTAGGAAGGTCAATGCCAACAGTTATTGCGGGAGGCATTCTGATGAGTACCTGTTTGGCGGCAAAGGGTTTGGCGATCTCTGGCGGGCCGTCACCAAGAAGTAGGCTTCGTTCCTGGACCCCTGGCCTCACCCACAAAGGGCTAGAAGTGATAGAATCAAGCTGTGCTTGTCTTGGGGTCTGATATACCATTGAAGGCACAGGCTGCGCTGGCCAAAACATTTTATATACCCACCCATTTGCATAGGTTGCTGGCTGGACAGGCAAGATAGGAGAGTGATTGCTTAGGGATTTTGGTGACGGATAATCCGCTACACATGCTTGCGGCAAAGAATGATATACCCATGGAGTTAGTATACTAGTCAATGTTTAGCATCTTGATCTTCGTTCTGGGCTATTAAGGGTGCCGAAAGGTCAAGAAGCTTATGGCGTGTTAATCAAAACTCTGCCCGATTTCCGCGTGGAAAGGAGAAGACTCAGTTTGATGAGATGCAAGATGGTGTGAAACTGGCCTTGTAATAGAGTCCTCAGCGGGTTGTGATTTCACCTCAAGGCTACACCTTGATACATAACCTGGTCCTCCACTGGCTGCGGGAGGAGGTGATGGTTCGACGTGAAGCATGTGATGCAGTGGGGCATGGATCTGCCCCAGTCTCCCTGCCCAAGATTTAATTCGCACCGCAAAAACCGTTTTAGCCTCTTTAAGCCAGGGAAGCATCAGCAAATGTATGAATTCAATCCCCCAGATCTTCAATGATTGCTTGGAAGTAGATCGCGGAATTACTAGCAATTGAATAGCTTTCTAAAGCAGTTAATTCTATCTTATTTTACAGCTCTCAAGTGTGGTCTTGATGTTAAATGTGGTGCTGTATTGTTTTGCAGTGCCAATTAAATCTTGGGCAGAGAGCCCAGGGAAGGTCGGTATCTGCCAACGTTACGAATCCAGTCCCTGAAATACCACAGTACGCTCGGTAAATTACGAACTGGGAACGCCCTAACTACTGAGTTGTGGGTCAAGTGATGTCCCAACCAAAAAAACACCCAAAGCAACAAATTCCATTCCCTTCACAACCCCATGAATTCACACCTTTGAGGTTCCGTGACCGCTCAAACAAACTCATACCGCCAAGCAGTGGAAGCCATGGCTACATCTTCTCGCTTTGGGTCCAAAAAAGCCTACCTCGTCCTCTACAATGCCGCCTCGGCCGTCGCTTGGGCCACCATCCTCGGCAGGGTGGCCGTGGTGTTAGGATGGAGGGGCCCATTCTTCGTGCCGCTTGTGGTCGACAACTTTGCACGCATCACACAGACATTTGCCTTCATGGAGATTCTGCATGCTCTGACTGGTAAGTACACACACCTCGCTCCCTATTTGACCCCTCGAGCTTACAAGCATCAGGTGTCGTCCCTGCCCCGGTGTTTACCACAAGCATGCAAGTCGCCAGCCGGCTATTCCTGATGTGGGCCGTCTGCTACCCCTTCCCGCAGCTGAACGCCAGCCCTTTCTACTCGTCGATGTTGTGCGCCTGGAGCACGACCGAGGTGATCAGGTATTCCTACTTTGCGCTGAAGCAGGTAGAGAGCGTCCCAGGCTGGCTGCACTGGCTGCGGTATAGCGGCTTCCTAGTATTGTACCCAGTCGGCATCAGCAGCGAGGTGGCCATGACGCTGCAAGCGATCTTCGGCCCGGCCGCGGATTTGGCCCCGTGGTACCCCTATGCGTTAGCGGCCGTCCTGCTCTCGTACATCCCGGGTGAGTGTTGTCCGTTCTGCCCCTTAGAAAAGGGTCATAGGTCATGCTGACCGGGTAGGCTCCCCAATTCTCTATTCCCACATGCTCAAGCAGCGGAGGAAGTACCTTGGAAGCGGCAAGACGGCAGAGCAGAAGAAGAGGCAATAGCGGATGCCATGCACGCCGTTTCGCTTCGCTTGTGCTATGGATGTGATATCTTCTGATGGCCAAACGTTGCTCTATTATGCCCTGTAAGCATTTATAATTTATGTCTCACCGATAGACGAAAGCGCCCCAAGCAGGTCGAAGGATAATGGCCTCAAGAATCAATCGTTACCGTCAGGAACGGATTGTATCATCCGAGCTGCTCTCATACCAGTCATTGCGAAGCCATCCCACGACCATATCCCGAGCGTCCTTCGCCAGCTTTTCATAGTTAGGATTTTCCTTCGGCTCAAACATCGCTGTGAAGCGTAAGCATCTCAGGGATACGGTGGATCATCGCGGGTGAAAGCAATAGTACTCACTCATATGTGCCCCGGGCTCATCCGTCGCCTTGTCATTCACCGCTGGCCGCCAATCCCCGGCTTGATCCCGCTGTGGCACGACGCAGAATGTCCTGTCCTTCCCTAGCACCGTCTCCGTTATGCTCACCTGCTTTGCGCCCGCCGACTGGCCGAGCCGTGTGTAGAAGTTCCCGAACCCAACTCCGAGCTCCTTGTTCAATCGCACCATGTACGCTACGCGCCGCCGCAGCTCCTCTTTTCGCGCCAGACACCCTACAAACTCCAAATGCGACGTTGCCCATTCCAGCGACCGACTGATCTGCTCCTTGTTATAGTACGCTGCCGCTCCGCCGGCGGCCATCGCGCCCACTGCCCCGGCAGCCATGGCAATGGTACCCCATCTACCCCAGCCGCCTTTGTCGGTCGCCTTGTCCTTATCATTGCCGATGTTACTGCTCTCGGCCGGGGGAAGGGCCGCCCTAGCGAGGTTTGCGTTCGCTTTCGCGTTTGCGTCCGCAGCCTTGGCACCACCCCAGAGGCTTGCCAACCCGCTCAGCTGGGAAATTGCCGTGGATGCGGCGGCGTAATGCGATTCTGCGGTGCGGGCAAACACACCGGGGCTAATCCCGAGGAAAGGGGTATCGAAGGCGAGCACGCCTTGGATATACGGGAACATGAGCGCGTTTGGCGGGGGAGGCAGGTTGGTGGTGGACTTGCTCGGGCTGTCCTCGTCAACCGAATTGTGGATCGGGTGCTCGGAGGCGAGCGCAATCGTCGTCTCAGCCGCTACTATACCCCCCATCGAGTGCCCCACCAAGAGGACCCGTACCGAGGGATCGACTGTCGGGGAGGGAGTGCCCGCCGCTACTTCGAGGTCGATTACTTTGTTTAGGAGCCTGTCGATTTCTCTCTGTTAACTTGGGGAAGGGGGAGAAGAGAAACGTGGCTAGGATATGTACCAATCGCTGAACCGTGAGACGCATTCACCAAGGTCGCCCCGGGTTTCGTATTTCGGATAGACTATCGTTTGGACGTGCACCTTGGGTAAAGCGCCCGCAATAAGCTTCCGTAGATGTTCGGCGAAGGCATAGTTGGGCCCAAAGGTGGTTTCACCCCCCTATTCTCCTATTAGACCTTTCCGGAGGGGATACTTTAAATCGAATGGGGGTATACCTTGAAGCCGTGGATAAAACAGAGTAGCAGTGTCTTCTTCATCGCTTGTCCCCATTGAGGCTTCAAAAGGGAAAAATAAAATGATGGGCGAGGCTTGACAGTCCAAGCTCTTGTGCCACCCGGTGGGGAGCCTAAGAGAATCCGATGTTGCCCTGATCGCTCACAGGGCTGAAGCCTGATAGTGTGATGAGAACCTACGGAGCCTACTAGGTACCCCTCTGATGGTGGGGGTGGGGTCACCCCTGCTGTAGGTTGTAGTGTTAGTGTACGGAGCATACTGTATTATTGCCAGGTAATCTTCTCTATCTGTATAGTACGGAGAAAATTACGGTAATCACATCGGCTCTCCCAAGTTCCCACCAATCCACCAATCAGTCATTCTTGTCCGTGCACCCAGCGCGACGCGCCAAGGGTGGCTGGCTCAAAAGTGAACTTTCACAATCAACGACGCTTTGCTTTGATCTCTGTTTCCGCTCGGTTTCTTTTTGTGGTCGAGGGAACTGTTCGACACCCGGCTCTTGCATCGCACACTTGATTTCCTAGGCATACCATGACTTGAATCTGCGGATACGTCGCCTCTTTTTGTTTCTTTTCCTTCCCTTCCGTCTGCCTTTGCGACTCCCGCCGGCCGACGCTCATTTTCCTCACTTCCCTTCTCTTCCAATCAGCGAGTAGTGGGCGGTCTACAGCCTCTTTTCCATTCCGCCATCGCCACAGCACACCGTCTCAACCGCGTCACTATCTTCCACCTCGCATCATGTCTGAAAAGATCTACGGCGTAACGCCTCCCATCTCGACGGCCCTACCGAACGAGAATGAGAAACGTATGCACGAGGCACTCCACAAGGAGCTGCGGGCCCAAGGCACTTTCGAAAGCCCAGCCGAGACTGAGGAAAGGAAGAGAGTTATTGCGCAGCTTGAGAAAGTTACAAATGAATTCGTCAAGAGGGCCGCTAGGGAGAAGGAACCCAAAAATACCATTCTGATCCGGGATGCTATCGGCAGGGTGTTTACATATGGCAGCTACCGCCTCGGCGTCTATGGACCAGGTTCCGATATTGATACGCTCGTCGTCGCGCCCAAATATGTCACGGTCGAGCAGTATTTCAAGATTTTTCCCGAAGTGCTCGTCGAGATGGCGCCGCCTGGTGCCATCACCGACTTGACTCCCGTACCCGATGCGTTTGTGCCCATCATCAAGTTTGAGTTCTCCGGAATCAGCATCGACCTCATTTTTTGCTCGATCCAAACACTCAAACAACTGCCGGCTGACAAGAACTGGAGTTTGGCCGACAACAACCTCCTCCGCGGTTTGAGCGAGAACGAAGTGCGGTCGTTGAACGGGACGCGAGTGACAGACGAAATTCTGAATCTCGTCCCGGAACCTGCCACGTTCAAACTTGCCCTCCGAGCTATCAAGCTTTGGGCTCAGCGGAAAGCAATCTACGCGAACATTATGGGCTATCCTGGAGGAGTTGCCTGGGCCATGCTCGTCGCCCGCATTTGCCAGCTCTACCCCAAGGCCACAAGCGCCGTCATAGTCAACAAGTTTTTCAACATCATGTCCAAGTGGCCCTGGCCCCTCCCCGTTCTCCTCAAGGATATTGAGTACGGCTCCGCGGTCACGCGGGTAGCGGTGTGGAATCCCAAGGTGAGTGATTCTCTGGCCCTCGACTACGCTGATGTCTCACCACAGAATAGCTCTATGCCAGCGATAGGAACCACAAGATGCCCATCATCACCCCGGCATACCCCTCCATGTGTGCGACGCACAATGTTAGCAGATCATCCATGATGGTGATTCAGCAGGAACTGGAGAAGGGCGTGCGGATAACGGATGAGATCATGGTGGGTAAGAGGCCGTGGAAAGATCTCTTCACAAAGCACACCTTTTTCACCTCGGGATTCAGATACTACCTCACAATCATTGCATCCAGCAGGACCAGAAAGGCCCAAAACGCCTGGTCGGGGTTCATTGAGTCGAGGGTGCGGCTACTAATCAACAAACTTGAGATGCACCCGGCGATAGCTCTGGCGAGGCCATTCAACAAAGGCTACGACAGAGTGCACCGGTGCAAAAATGATGCACAACTCGAGGAGGTGGTGTCAGACGGCAGTCTTGCTTACCTGTACACCCCGCCCGCTGAAGAGAAACCCAAGGCCGAACCCAAGACCGATGCCCAGTCCGCGGTGAAGACTGAAGACGGAGCCTCAGTCAAGGCCGAGGATGGCACAACAGTCAAGCCCGAGGACGGCGTCGCGGTGAAGCAGGAGGGGGGCGAGGAAGGATCACTCGGCATGATCCCGATGGTTAAGGCCGAGCCGCAAGACGAGGATAAGATAAAACCCGAAGATGTTGCTGGGGCAAAGGAGACAGAGGTGGAGATTTTCACGACTAACCACTACATTGGGCTGCAGCTGGTCGACAAGGCAAAGAAGCTCGACCTGTCGCGTGAGGTCAATGAGTGGAAGGCCATGTGCATGTCCAACGACATCTTCGAGCCTCACCTGATGTTCCTGTCGGTTCAACATGTCAAGAATACGTCACTTCCTGACGACGTGTTTGAGCCCGGCGAGCAAAAGCCCCAACCACCCTTGAAAAAGGCCAAGCGATCAGCTTCGGAGGATCCCAGTACTAATCAGAACCAGCCACCAGCAAAGCGGCAGGCTCAGGGTAAGCAGCAGAACACAACGGCGACGACGGCTAATACCGCGGCAGCAGCTGCGGTTGCTTGAAGACAGATTGGCGTCGCCGAAAGCGGCGAGGAGTTGCGAGAGGGAATCGGGACATTGGAGAGGAACGGTGCTGATATCTTCGGCCGAACTGGGCGCAGGGATGTGACTAAGCTCGTGTAACTATCTGGATCCTCCTAGACTAATAGATCTTAGGGTTTAGAGGCACAAGTTGCCTCGTCAAATCTTGTTTCCTTGGGTCTGGTCTTGAGTGACTGCCTGACTGACGGGTGTTCTTGTGATGGCAATTAATAAATGCCAAAGGGTTAGGGTTCAAAGCTGTAGCCTTTTCATCCACTTCAGGAGTCCTGAATCCTGATCGTGTTCTCGTTCACTCTTCAAGCAACTCACCAACTTTCATCGACGAATCTAGTCGCGATGCATGAAATCATCACTGTTCAGCTCGGACAGCAAAGCAACTACCTAGCAACACATTTCTGGAATACCCAGGTAAGTTTCATTGAAAACGTCTCATCGAGCATCTCATCCTCGTCCTCAAGTGCTCACAAGACTTACTACTCCTATGGGCCTAGGAATCTTACTTCACCTATTCCGAAGCCGAAGGAGAGTCGCCCATCGACCATGACATCCACTTCCGCCCCGGTCTCGCCCCAGACGGCAGCGAAACCTTCATGCCCCGGACTGTCATCTACGACTTGAAAGGGGCATTTGGCACCCTCCGCAAGATCAACGCCCTCTACGAAGTTGACGATGAGTCGACTCCGCCACAGGCTCTCTGGTAACGCTCCTTGACCCCTATATTCCCTGCCTTCTCTTCCCCCTGGCAAGTACAATACTCACTTTTGCATCAACAACCCATCAGGCACGGCCAAACAACCGTCCACCGCGCCCCCCAGATCCCGCTCTCAAGCTACCAACAGGCCCTGAACGCGGGGACGGCGCCCCCAGAACCACTGACTCGGTCGAGCGTGCGCTTCTTTTCGGATTTCTCGCGCGTGTTTTACCACCCCCGCTCTGTGGTCCAGCTGAACGAGCACAACCTTTCATTATCATCATCATCAGTATCATCGACGGGTACGGGCACGGGAGGAGCAGGTGGTGGTGGTGGGGGTGGGCTGTCGACCTTTGAGCACCATGCTGCAGGCGACGCCCTGTTTGCGGCCCTCGACGCCGAACACGACCTCCTTGACCGCGACCTGCGCCCCTTTGTCGAGGAGGCCGACCACATGCAGGGCGTTCAGCTTTTCGCGTCGTTTGACGACGCCTGGGGCGGGTTTGCGGCTCGCTACTTGGAGCGTGTGCGTGATGAGTATGGGAAGTGTCCCGTCTGGGTGTGGGGGTTGCAAAATGGTGGACGCGGGGCGATGGTGGGGAGGGTAAGTTTTCCACTCTCTCCTTCTGTCTCTCTTTTGGGGGGTATTGTGTGAGATGAGGGTAGTTGGGCTGACCCGGCCCGGGCGTGGTGGATCAGGACAAGAGACTGTTGCGACTGGCGAATAAGGCCAGGACGATTACAGAGGCGTACAAGCAGGCTTCCATCATCGTGCCGCTGGCGTTACCCGAAATGTTACCCTCGGGAATGATGCAGACGCTGGACCCGACCTCGCAATGGCATGTCTCGGCGCTGCTAGCGTCGGCGGTAGAGAGCGTTATGCTGCCGTCGAGGATGAGAGATGCTTCGAAGAGGGAGACTCTTGGTGGCTTGGCCGAGGTGTTGAATGCAATGGGCAAGCAGAGCGTGGCAGGCTTGCAGATGAGCGTTGACCGGCCGGAAGCTACTGAAGGCCAAAGGGGGGGTGCTAGGCTGAGGCAGCTGTCTGAGGAGGAACTTTCTGAGGGAGTGCAGCTCGACCTTCGGTTCACCCCTTCCGATCAGCTCGATTCCTACTCTCGATCGAACGGGTTTTACAAGCCACGAGTCTTCAGCCAGGTCATTTCTTCGCGAGGTTACGATGATGAGGAGGTCGAGGACATGGAAGTGGACGAGGCGGGGCGACGACTTCGCAGAAGTGCTTACGAGCCAGTGACAAAAGGGTTGGTGACCAGTGGCTGATAACCTACACATCACACCTGCGACCTTGACTGACATGGGTGTAGCTATAACTCGACCCTCAGGTTTCCCCTTCTGGATAGTTTCCCTGCCGACATATTCCGGAACGACGATGTATCGCCACCCACAGACAGCATCAACATCACTAGCAGCCTAGCAACTGACTCATCCGTGTCCGGCAAGCTGAAACTCCTTCGATCAACCGTAATTCGGTCGATTGGCTTAGAGGACCGTGAGACTCTTGGAAACGACCTCATGGATATGGCAGACGAGTACCATGAGGGATGGTCAAGTGGAAGCGACGAAGGGGAAGACGATTAACGTTCATGAGATGAAGAAATGGGGCTTGCAGGCAGTGCGGTTCTTCAGCCATTAGTGGGGAAGTGAAAAACGGCCGCTAATGCCTGGCGATTCGGGCAGCGCAACGCCGTCAATGTCCAAAAGATATCGTCCTCAAACATATGATACAGGACAGAAGTCGGGATGCCACCAGAGGGCGACATTGAAGAATCAAAAGAAAGTGAAGTTGCCCAGTGTCCAGAACCTCCGAGGTTGTACTGTACACACAGGAGTTAATACATGGAAAACCTGCCATGATATCGCCCTCAGATCGCCCTCAGTCTATCCCGTAAATCCTGTCTAGCCCGTTGGTCTATTATTTTAGGTCCCTAGACTCCATCATCATCCACAACAGCGACACAAAGGAAAGCTGGGGAAAGGGGTAGAAAGGGTAGTAGTATACTTTGCCCGCTACAATGGTGCGCGATGCCATGCCCGGGCGAGTAGTGAGGACTTTGACTACTCTCGGGAGAGGTCGCGGCCAAAGACCTTGGACTTGAGCCAGTCATTGATGACGAGGAGCCGGTTCCGCGTGCTGAAACACATGCTGATGTAGGCGCTCCTCCAGAACAAAAAGGTCAGGCTGCCAGCAGCTGCCACGTTGCCGTTGAACCACGTTACGTCGGCAACCGCCTTCTCGCTGCCAATGTAGGCGAGGCTGCCCTGGTGGCTGTATTGGAAAGGCTTGACGTCCTTGATGCGCTTCAACTGGCGTTCGTATTGGGCAATTTCGCGCGAAATCTCGGCCGAATTGCCGGGCTGAAGATTCAGGGACGAGCTGAGCTCCCTGATTTTCTCTTCGAGCGCCTCGGTCTTGGCCATGTTGTTGAACAGGCGAGCCAGGAAGGTACCCTCCTGGCTGGCCACCTGGGCTGTCGGCGCATACCCGGCTACGGCGCAGTCGCCCAACGCCCAAATATCGCGCGTTCCCTGGACGACGAGGTATTCGTTGACGGCCAGGCCACGACGCGAGTTCTTCTGTGCCGGGATGCGTGACATGAGATCCTTGATGACGGGGCGCACAGCGTTGCCGGTGGCCCAAACGAGGAGGCCGTAGGGGAAGACAACCGTCTCCTTCTTGCCGTCAGGTCCCGTAACTTCGGCCTCTACCGTCTTGTCTGTGACCTTCTTGACCATGGTTTTGGTATGGATGTTGATCTTCTCCTCCTTGAAGGTGCTTTCTGTGTACTCGATAAGCTGCTTGGAGAAGCTGGGGAGCACGCTGGGGAGCGCCTCAATCAGGGTCACACGGAAGCGGTCGCTAATCTCGGGAACCAGCTTTTTGATGTCCTCCTGGAAGAAGTCTTGGAGCTCGCCGGCGAATTCTACACCCGTCGGGCCACCACCAACCACAACCATGTGCATGAGACGGTCGATCTCCTCAGGTGGCTGGTCCTTGAAGGCCGCCGTCTCGACACAGTCCATGATCCTCTTTCGGATCTTTTGTGCGTCGCCAATTTCCTTCAGGAAGCAAGAGTGTTCGCGAACGCCGGGAATCCCAAAGGTGGCGTTCTCGGCACCCACACCGATCACAAGCATGTCGTAGGGGACCTCGGTTTCGGTTATGTCACCCCGGATTTCCGAGTTGTCAAAGATACGTACCACCTTGCGTTCGGGATCGATGGAGCTAGCCTCGGCCTCGTAGAATTTTACGCTTGCCTTCTTCTGGCGGAGTATTGTCCGCACGGGCTCCATTATGGACCGGTGCTCAATGGTGCCGGTTGTGCATGACGGAAGTAGGGGCGTGAAGAGGAAGTAGTTGCGCGGCGATATGACGATGACATTGTAGTTTTCGGTGTCAAGGCGCTTTAGCAGGGAGACGGAGCCCCAGCCGGTTCCTGCAACGCACTGGGTCAGAAAGAGCTCACGGCGTACAGGGCCAGGAAAGCGCGCGGATGCAGCGGTTTGCGCAACTTACCTAGAATAACCAGAGTCTTCTTGGACGGATCAGGCTCCACCTGGGGCTCCGGGTGCCTGTCAAGATAGACGCCGTACCCAAGGTATGCGACGCCGGCGATGGCCGAGATATATCCCAGTCGCCAAGCCCACCTCAACTTACGGAAGCGCGGCTTCTTGGGCGGCGGCGGGGGCACCCGAGCATCGCCGTCAGCAAAGCCGCGCCGAAACTGTTGGGTGACTGGCCCTTGTATGCTGCCAAATGCCGGTCTGGCGCCAATTGTCCGTCGCGGTGACTGGAGGAGTAGCCGGGGGCCAGCTGCGGAAAGCTTGAGCGACGCAGCACCCGATGAGGGCACTGCGAGCTTGCTTAAAGCTCGCGACGAAGACGCCATTTGGCCAATTGGCGAGCGCGAAACACGTTGACTCGACACGCAAGGGAGAGGAGCGAACCGCAGGAATGAAATGATTACTAGGTAATGATTCAAAGTGGGAGAGTCGATCCAAGAATGGCGAGCAGAAAAATGTTTCGACTTTTGTGAGGGATCAATCCCTAGCAGCTTTGATATCGTGAGTACAAAGATAAGATACCCAGCCCTGTTCGTTTTTTCTTGCGCCTTTATCCTATTCGCGCGGCTTTTTTGATCGTGGAGCTCGTGGCCACTCAGTTGGTCAGGAACTCGGGAGCGACTGCCCCACCGGCTCCACATGTCCTCGCACCAAGTCACTCTGCTGGGGGGCCATGATGACGAAAGTGACGCTGGGCCTCACCATCAATTGACACCTTCTTGTCCACCTACACTTGTGGGTACGGACAGTTTGACGGAGGATTCAAACAGTCACAACACTCACTTGCTGCTATGATTGTATTGACACAAACCCACGTGGGGAAATCCGCCCAAGTTTCGGATCGCCCGTTCACCCGTTATACAGACGTGATACCGCTAAATTGACTCGGGTAATAACTCTTTTCCCTTTGGCCTGCGTTTCCCAGCGACATACTAGTTCCGCCACCTTGAGTCCTTGACTCATGGAGGAGATGGTTGCACACACAGCCGTTGCACGAATACTCGTCTCGTATATGTAGGTATGTTTCTTCACTCTCACCTGTCAGTATCTGCCACCCTACGTCCGCTTGTGCCTCGCGCGCCTCGGTAATCCCCTCCGGCATTCACCGAGAAACATCCCGCCATTCGATGATTCGATCTCACCGATCCGATGGGCAAGTGTGCCATCACATGCCCTCCGACAAGATCATTGGCGTTGGATATGTGGTGTATGTACGAGTGCAGCTGGGGCCTCGGATGACTAAATCGTGAGTTGCATCGTAACGACGGGAAGATGCTGGAAGGGAGTTGAGAGCAGAGGAGGAGGAGGAGGAGAAAAGGGGGGGGCGGAGGGTGTTTATAGCGATGCAAAAAGAGAAGGTCCAACTGGCGTGTGTTGTTGCCCTTGTACTGATTGGAGGCGGAGACATAGCTTTTGGTCCCAATGCGATCTGTCGACATCCAGGTTTCTGCCTGGCGCTTCGCTGGCTAGCACTTGAGTGTTGAACCTTGTAACTACCGTCTAGCGCATAAATGATCCGCCAGATATCAGTCCCGCATGAAAATGCGCCAAGTGTCATCCTGCAACCGCGTCTGCATCTGCCCTCGATCTGGTACCTGCCCTGCAGGAACCGACAGACTGTACAAGTACATACGATACTTATTCGATGCACGTATCCGTACGATTGCCCGACTTCCGGGTATGGTTAGCTCTTGGGAACATGGGCGGGCCAGGCGCCCGGCTCGCTCTCTGGGGGCGTGTAGACGACTGGACCTGGACATGGACATGGACGAGCTGAGGAGTGAGAGGTTGTCGACACGACCTGTCAATAACATGACAGCCTTGAAGTCCGATACGGTTCGTATGGGCTGCTTGTTGCTCCTTGGATGTTCGTTTCTCCAGGAGAACTCTTGAGCAGCTTTCGAAGCATTACTCTGGATTGACGATCTGAATATTTCCCTTGCGAATAATCACCTCAATGCCGTCTCCCTCGCTCGATGCTCAGGCATAATCCTCACTCAGCAGCAGTTCACGCGACTGTCCTGCAGCCTGAACATGCAACACCATTGGCAGTCAACCCAATTGGCTTGAACATGGATGCTATTGATTCGCTGAACCTCTAGGTCTCGAACTCTACCCTGGTGGCTGTTCGGTACCACAGGCCAGACTAAACCAGCAGAATCTATCAGCTGAGAGTTCTCTCAGTCGCGATATCTCCCTGCAGGACTCATAGTTATATCTGAGAATCTGGGCCATCCGAAGCGAATTGCAACGAATCCATGTCGCTTGCCTTCCCCGCATCGTCTGTTGTGGGCTGAAACGCCTTGCCCATGGCTGAGACGTTGAACCCCCTGTCTTTGCCGTACATCTTCTCATGGCTCGATCGTCTCATTCTCACAATCCTCGGCATCGGTCAGTGCGTGCCTGCCGGAACTCAACGTTAGCTTCGGTTCCGATCGAAAAAGTCCCCTGTGCGGTCCTCCCGCGTAGGTGGTGCAGAGCTAGGTTCCCAGACAATGTGCACCTCAGATGGGCCTATGCCTATCAAGGCTTGCCGCGGCGATGTCAGCTCCTCCGGTTTGCGCATGTATGGACTGGATGTCCTAGGGCTTCTCTCCCCAAATGCGGCTCAGGATGCAACCACCATCACTGTCCCGATACAAGCTGCCCTCAATGCTAGGGCTGATGCTATCCCTGAAGACGCTGAGGCGTCTCCGGCCGCCTCCTGGTAACCGGTCTATGGGTTGCTGGAAAAATCCACCCCCATGCTATCACCTTCGATCCCTGTTTCGGTGCAGGTCCATCCGCAAAGACTCTCGTCGCGATCTCATCCCTGATGCACCTGCCGAGAGCTCGCGTTCTGGTCCCCTCATGCATTCACACGGGAAGCTTAACCACCCCAGAAAAGCCCGGGCCCATGTTGCTTATCTCCCACCACCTTCGTTCCTTTACCTTCCTTTCTGAACTCTAGGGCCGGCTTCCCGTTCTCTTCTTTCCGCATCTTGTACTGTATATTCATTTCTAATCTGTCCTTGTCGTAATACCCCAGCCAGTCTTTCAGTCGCTTCCTGGATTCCTCTAGCTGCTTGATACCAGACTGTCGTCCCGATCTAGAGATACAAACCCATAATCCCATGACTCGTGAGACATCGCTTGGCTGGGCGTCTTGACCCAATACACACTGGCCTCCTCGCAGCTGGACAGAGGATGCCAAATGGGTTGGACATGGCGCCTCTGAATGACCAAGGAAGAGTCGGTGTGCGAAGAGAACCATGTGATGGCCTTCCACTATCTAGTGGAAACGGGCTATATGCCCGCCAGGATAGGGGAGGTAATAGGGGAAACGAGAACGGGGACGGTGAGGGCCGAGGACGATTCCGCAACGGTAATAACAACGGCGGCAACGATAATGACGGCGGTCGGGGTGACAATGGCGACCGGGATGGGGGTAGAAGATTTGGCGGGGGCTTTAGGGGTGGAGGAAGGCCCAACAACAACAACAATGACAACGATGGCAACGGCCGTGGATTTGGCGATGGACAAGGTGGCGGTAATGGCAGAGACAGAGGCGGCGGACGCGGCGATGGTAACGGGGAAGGAGGCGGTAATGGCAGAGACAGAGGGGACGGCAGGAGCAGAGGTGGCGGAGGTGAGGGAGATGGGAGGGGTGATAGGAGGATAGGTGGCGGCGGCGGGGGAAGAGGCGACGACGGCAACAACGGAGGAGGGAGAGGAGGCGGGGATGCTTCGGTAGCTCCCTCTAACGCCTCCCCATCGCTCCCGTCGTCATCAGCTCCGCCTCCTGAATTCGCCCTATCCCCGGAAGTGCCTACCTCAGTAACAGTCGACCCATCCAGCACATCTACTTCGGTTGCTGTCTTAGAGTCTGCCCTAGCACCAAGTTCGACGGTTGAGGTAAGTGCTTCTGTTTCTCGGGCGACCTGGGCTTGTCTAACGAAATTGGTAGGGGAACCCGACCGTTACCGCCTTCATCCCTTTGATGACCAGTGATCCCTCCAATCTCCCAGGAGCAGGGCAGTATGCTCAAGCCCCCGACGTGTCCTCAGCCATTGAGCCGAGTCCGACGTCAATTCCCAACGGTCTACCCCCTCCAAGACCGCTCGACAGCGGTAGTGGGACCGGCCAGAATAATGGCAATAACCTGGATAACGGCAGTGGCGCCGGTAGTACTGTCAGTAACAGTGATGGCAACAACCGTCTCGAAGCGGCACAGAACGGGATGGATCCGGGAGCGGAGCGCATTTTAATTGCAGTTGGCTCAATAGGTATGGTTACTCTGGCTTGAGCTTCTGGCTTCTTGCAACTAACCGTTCCGCTAGGGGTTTTCGTCCTGGTGTGTTTTGTTGTCTGGACCTTGTGGCGGACAATGAGGAAGTCTAAAAAGAGGAATGGAAGCCACCGCAGCGGCTTCCTTAGTGTGTTTCCGAAACGACTTGCCTCGCGAGTTCCCTTCTTCAGAAAGTTGAGCTGGCAGAGTTTAGAAGGGACAACTGTTGTCGGGTCGCCGCCGCAGCCAGTCTACCATGAAAAGGCAGACAGTTTCGATGCTCCATCGGTAGACATGACCACGAGAGACGAGAAGCTCCAGCAACAGCCGCAGCCGCAGCCGCCACAAGAGCAAGCGCAGGCTCAACAGCAATCATTGCCGCCGGTCCCGACAGAAGGTGTGGTTACCCAGCCTCAGAGCGTATACCAACCACAGTTCTATCCCCCTGGCCTATATTACCCAGGCATGGTTACCAACCAGCCTTATGCGCATCAGCCGCAGCAGTCATTCAGCTCCACCAACGCCGCACAGTTTGGCGCAACAATGGCAAGCGAATACGTCGTCAGTACCATGCAGACAGGCACGACAGCAGCGCCTACCGTGTATTACCACCCGTCATTGATGACGCAGCAATTCTCTACGGCTCCTTACCAGGGTACTGGTGTTTACCGACAGCCTAGCAAGGTGACAAGCGAGGTATCCTCTCTCTCGTCGGGCTTTGGAGACGACGACATCATCGCAGCGCAATCTCTCGTCAACCCGTCTCCCGTCGACGGCCCTTCCCCTGTGGGCGGCAATCCGTTCACGGCGCGCTTCTCGTGGATGACGCAGGACCCAAACCAGCAGGCACAATCGCAAAGCCAGCAGCCACCACAAAGCCGGAGAGAAACAATGTACACGGAAACGAGCGAGGACCTGCCGGCAAGATTTCGAACTCTCACGTCGTGGGTAGATCAGCAGACGGGCCGCATCCACAGGGCGCAGCAGAGGGAGCAGGCGCACGAGGTGCAGCCGCAGGTGCCGGTGGGGAACCCCGGCATCCCCGGCATCCAGAACCCGCCGCCCGGGGAGCAGAGCTTTGGGATGATGATGGATGACGAGGAGAAGCCGAGGCGGGTGGAAGAGACGTTGGCGGCGGCGGCGGCGGTACAGCAGCCAACGCAACGAAGCGGGAGCACGGGTTGAAAGCCCCGAGGCTCGGTAACATGGGCGATGACACATTACATTAGGTACTCGAAGCGAGTATCATATGTACGTGACGGTCTGCTGCCGAGAGACTGTGCGTGTGAAGCCTGAAGCCAAGATATCTTCCTGTCGCGCAAAGCCCCGAACCCATACAGAGCCTGGTGCTTTGGGAGGTAAGAGCTGCGGTCAGGTTTTCTTAGGTAGTATTAATGAGGAGGTCTTATCTTTCGAGTGTTCCATGTGTTGGCTCTCGTTCCTACCTCTCTGGGAAAGTATATAAGTCAAGTCCAACTTTCTACTTTCACCCCCCACCGGTTGAGGTGAGCCTCAGTGGTAATGGTCCTCTCCTCGTAACCCACATCAAAGGGAGGTCGCCAGTTCGATTCCTCCATGGGTTGAAGAAAAGGGAATGATGTTGGTATGACTGCCAAAGAAAACGCAATTTCCCAGGATGTTCAGGTCTACAACGGCCACATTCAGCAGCTCACTACTGAGCTGGCACGCTGTGTCAACTTCCCGGTCGCTCATTCACTCCCGGGCAGCCGGGCTCTCGCCGATGGCACTGACGGAGATAAACCGTCGGCTAATTGGGATGCGAAAGAGCTTCCTGAGCAGCCTGAGAGCTGGGAACGAGGTGAAATAGGGTTCTGTCGTTACTAGCCATCGAGCTTCGAGCCGGAATAAAACTGATGCGAAGAAATTGATGAGCGACCGATACCCGAGTATGAAGCTTGTCGACTGATACCTGAGTATGAGCAGTACCGAATCATAGTCGGCTCATTGACTGATACCTAAGTATGAGCAGTACCCAATCATCAAATGCTGCTGCAGCTGGCTGCCCTTGATCAGTCACTGGGCAACAAAACCACCGCAAGGGCCTCGTCACACCTTTGTGAGGCATTCATAATGACCTACTTGAAATTTTATCCGACGTATCCGTGGCAGGATACCGGCCCTACCCGACCTCACACAGATTTGCGCTCAACTGTGCCTGGAGTTTTGCACAATCAGCCGTCCGTGGCGACCATGATACGGCACTCGGCTTGCGCCGAGGCGAAATCCGCGAGTGTTATATATTTATCGGCCGGGCGAACGTCCGCATGATATCGCCGGACAGTCTTCCTCGCGAACTTGCTAGAGAAGCCCTTCCTCTCTTCATCAAAATATGCCGGGCTTCCTGGAGCATCGGTTTACTATCGAAATATACAATAATCTTGGGGATGTCCTGGATAGGGGCGTATCTGCATTTGACGAGTTTGAGGGACAACCTTGAGAAGTCACTGGCAAACGATCTACCTAAGCCACTTCCACAAGACGGCGCCACAGATTGCGGAAAACACTGCCGGGTTTAGAAGGGCGCCAGTTGAGCCCCTGGATTGAGACGGCCGAATGTTCCTGCGTCGTCACGATGATGATGTTCCGGTTACAGTAGTATCTTGCCGCGCACAGGCACTTGCCCGCCTAGGAACGAGGACACGGAAGATTTGACCACGTATGAAGACCGCTCAATTGCTCCGCCAGAGCGTAGACGTCATCAGCTGCCCTGAGCTTGGCGTCTAGTTCGTTGCATTTGAGCGTGAGATCCCAATGGTTTTGATCAGGGCGGCTTTCTCAAAAGCTTCTTGGCGGCGGTCGCACGTCGTGAGAGACATCGCACGATAGCGGAGAGATACACGACCACTTCGCCATGGGAGGAGACACTACTGGATATGTTGGAAGAGGAGTCTTTGGTGGAGGCGAGGATATGGGATCCGACGAGGGCGTCGAACTCTTTGGAGGGGGCAGCGGCCATTGGGGCTTTGAAGGTGTTCTAGGTCATGTACCGTTTTAGTTGAAGGTTACAGAAGAGAGGACGCAAGCAGTTTTCAGATTTTACGCTTAACGGACCCTAGTTTCCTCTCTACAGCTCTTAAGTGAATGACTTGTAGATATTTTCCTCTTCGTCAGGCAACAATCGACGTGCTCATTGAAGGACCCTGCTAGCTTTGCCATCTGTTACTTTGATGCAAAGGATTAGTGCCGCTGGAGATAGATATGTACGTATCCGTACGCAATCGACTACAAAGGTCGAAAGTCGAAGAAAGGGCGAGGAGTCAACCTCGAGACAAGGGAGTCGCCACACCAGCGAATGCCTCTCAACTCCGTGAAATGCCCCGATAACATAGCCATGAACAATCCCATTGCCCAGTAACTCTATCATAACTTTACATCATGACCCAGCAAAAGGAACCGCGGGCGCTTCATCCCACGCCGGAACGCCACCCATGCCTCGCCGCCAGCCAGATAGGTTCCCTAGTTCCAAGAGACCAACAAGAAGCGGAAAATAATCACATGCAATATCTAAACCAGTCCTAATGAGATCCTGAGCCCCCTCCACCACCACCCCGCCCGCTGCCGCCATCGAGCAGCAACGTGGGTTTGATGTAGTTTTCATCCAGCTGCCGGAACAGCGCCGACGGGTCCTCGGTGCGGAACAGCTGCCTGATGGCGGCAGTGGCAGTCGTCGTGAGTGGCTGATGGCCGGCTCCCTCGCCCGTCGAAGGAGTGTTTTGCCTGCTTGAGCCGGAGCTGCTTTGGCCCTCACTCCGACCTGCGCCATCTTCTGCGCTAGGCATCGGACTTGACCTTGATCGGGGTGCCGGCGGCGGCAGATCCGAGATGTCAATATCACTGCCCAGCTCCGAGTCGGTATTACTCCCCGATGCCCCAAGCAGCTCCGACCTCTCGAACTCATCCCCGCTCTTGGGGTTCTTGCGGCTCCGACTCCCTTGCCGAGGGAGCCTGGACGGCCTATGCCCGGATGCCCAACCGTTCCTGTCCCCGCTGCCAGCAGGTCCGTTTCCGCTTCTGCCAACATCGTCCAGAGGTAGCACCGATCCGCGGTTGCGGCTGCCGGCACGGTGGTTGTACCCGATCCCAGTGTCTGAGCGCTTGTACAAGCCGCCGCCGATGGCCTCGATGTCGAATTCGTCGTCGGAGTCAATCTCCTCGGTCACGCCGGTCCGAATGCCGAGAATCTCGAGCATGCGGGCCGTGGTGCCGCCAAAGATAATAACAGTTAACACCACGACGACCAAAACTGTTGCCTGGAGTGCTTGTCTATCCTTGGCCTCGAAGGACGCTGAGAGAGCGACGCCTACGGCACCACGGAGACCCGCCCAAAAGAGCATCGCCTGGTAGCTGTAAGGTAACTCGTCGGCGGCCTCGGCGGCTCCTCGGCGACGCGCGCGATAACGAATGAACCAGTTGATGGCTTTGGATATGGGGAAAACAGCTAGGTATCTTGCCACGCACACGGCGAGCACGGTAACGATGATCAGAAGCGGTTGATAGACCAAGTTCTTCTCGGTGAAAAGGGCTAGACCTAGGTAGATGAAGATGAAGTTCTCGGACAGCTGGGCAAGGACTTGGAAGATGTATTTGGTTGTTAGTTGGGTCCGGCGCGACATATTGAAGTAGGCATAGTGCTTGAGAGTGATTCCGCAGAACAGGAGGGCGACGATGCCTGTGAAGCTATCAGTATCTCAGGAGGGCAGGAGCAATTCTCAAAGCCACATACCAGACATCTCGATGGCCGCCGCGAAGAAGTAGGTTTCGTAGGCGATCAGTACAACCAGGCAGCTTTCAATGCCCGGATACCGCCTAACATAGGTATATTTCAACGCTAGCGCGGTCAGAACCCCAACCAGGGCACCGATAGCCAAGCTGCCAAAGAACTGGGACAAGAAGAACCAGATGCCGTGAAGGAGACTGAATATGCCAATGCCGCCTCCCTTGCCACCGGCATTCCGAGCAGACTCAAAGATGACAATGGCGACAGCGTCGTTCAGGATGGATTCGCCAAAGATGATGGTGTAGAGCTTGGGGTCAACCTTGTACGAGTTGAAGATGGCCAGAATGGTAACCGGATCCGTAGCCGACAAGGTCGCCCCTACCGAGATGGCGTCGATCCAGGTCACATTCAGGCCCTCCAGCGAGATGGCGGTGTAAAGCCATAACAGCACACCAATGACGACGGCTGATATGAACGTCCCGGCAAACGCAAATGTCAAGATGGTGCCAATATTCCGGAAGAAGTTCGCTTGGTGAAGTTCGTATCCCGACGACAGGATGATGGGAGGCAGTAGGAGGTTGAAGAAGTACAGGTCGTTGAAATTGACCAGATCGCGGATCGAGTCAAATCCCGAAATTCGTAGGATAAGGCCAACAGTCATGCCTGGGGCGGCAACGTTGGTTAGTCGCAGACAGACAAAGAGGCAAACACATGCAAAGAGAAGAGCCTCGCGCACCGCCAAAGATGGAAACGACCGTCTCATGGATCGCCGTAATCTTTCTCTGTTGCATCGTATAGCTGGTGCAGAACGCTATTATGAGCAACAGTATCAAGATGAAGATGGCCCATGATGCATTGTTCTCCTGCTTCGGCTGATCGGCTACGGGAGCAGTGGGTTAGCTCGTGCTCGTTGCGCGGTTCGACTGAGAGCGCCTCCTTACCGGCAGGGTCTTCTTCTTCTCTTTCTGTGCCATCTTGGTCAGCATCTGCAAATGAGGGGCAGTTTGAATTCGTGGGCATACTTGTAAGCTCCATGATGGAGCTGGCGATGGCTTGGAGGAGCATGGTATAGGTAGCGGGCTCGGCCCGGCGCGGCCACGAATAACGGAAAGAGCGACAGTCGTTCGCGTCAAAACAATCAAGCCGGCTCTATATCAAAGGGACAGCCTCAACCTGGACTGGCTGATTCGATGGCGCGCCTCGTTAACATCGGATTGTCATGATTTCGATTCGAGGCCCAGAGGAAGCCGCCAGCTATCTCTCATTCATCCCATTGGTCCCACAGATCGCTTGACCTCGACCGAGCCAATCAACCAAGCCCAGAATCCACTGTACAGTACAGACGTACGAAGTACTCGAACAGTACTCGTACAGCCTGCCCCGTAGCGTAATGTGGGGTAGCACAGGCGATGTGGAGCTGTTTTAGGACTGGGGTTGTTTGTTCCAGGGTCAGGCTTCAGCTCAGTCAGTGGCTGATCGCCTTCCAACCCGGGGCTTTCCCGAGCTGCATCTGGCACCACGCGAATCAAATGACGACGGTCTCGTGGCATTCTTTTACTTGACCGCCTGACTCCAGCGTCGACACTATCAAGATAGGCAGACAAATATTCCATCCATTAAGCAACGGCACCCTCGTTGGTTGCAGGTCACTGATTTCTCCGAAGCTACCCACTTCAGTTGCCGAGTCAGGGCTTCCCGTCAGAGCTTCTCCCTCAGCCTACCGCCCCATCTTTCCAACCCATCCACCCTCGCCGACGAGTATTTCTCCCATTTCAGAGCAGACAAGGTTGTGAAGGCTCATTAGGCCGGCGTGTCTAGACGCTGCGAGCAACGACAGCCAACGCCGCTGCTGTCTCCTCGGGTCCGCATGACGTCGCCGTTAGCAGGACATCCGGAACGGGAACATCCCGCAGACAACAAGGACCAGGCACCGCCTTCCAACGTAGCCGGCAAAGGCAAAGATCAAGCAACGGATGCACCGACAAACGAGCCGAACGGCCATGGGCAACAGCAGCATGGCGACCCGCTCAGCGAGCAGTCGCCTCTGCTCTCCCCAAGCAGCAGCGAAGACGATGGGCTGATGGGCAACGAACCCGCGGCCGAGACCTCCGACGAGCACCAGGCCAGCAAGAGCGTCTGGTATCTCATCATTCTGACCATAAGCATCGGCGGATTGCAGATTGCCTGGTCGGTGGAGATGTCCAATGGCTCGCCATACCTTCTCTCTCTGGGGCTCAGCAAGTCCCTCATGGCACTGGTCTGGATCGCCGGCCCGCTATCGGGGACCTTGGTGCAGCCTTACGTCGGCATGCTGAGCGATAAATGCCGTATCTCTTGGGGGAAGCGCAAACCCTTCATGCTAGGGGGTGCTACTGCCACGATCGTCTCGTTGATGTTCCTGGCGTGGACCAAAGAGATTGTCGGCGGCTTTTTGGGACTGTTTGGTGCAGACCCAGAGTCGAACTTTGTCAAGGTCTCCATCATTGTCGTGGCCGTGATTTGGGTCTATGTTCTTGATTTTGCCATCAATACTGGTGGGTTCTCAGCCAGTATTGCCGCAATGTTCAAGCTAGCCCCTGTGCTAACCAGCTGCTCTAGTGCAAGCGGCAATTCGAGCCTTCATTGTGGACTGCGCGCCCACTCACGAGCAAGGTTGGTCACTCCTGGTGAGACGAGGACATGCACTCTTGGCCTAACCCGCGATCCTAGAAAGGGCAAATGCCATGGCAAGCCGATTCGTTGGTCTCGGGAACATTGTGGGGTATCTAGCTGGCTACCTAGATCTTCCCAAGGTCGTATGGTATTTCGGTGATACTCAGTTCAAAGACCTCTGTGCCATCGCGAGCATTGCACTCGCCGTCACTATTGCCATGACTTGTCTCCTCATCCGCGAGAGAGATCCGCGTCTAGAAGGTCCCCCGGCCAAAGACAAGCCAGGTGTGCTTTCTTTTTTCAAGAAGATCTTCACCTCCATCAAACGACTTCCGCCCCAGACCAAGAAGGTCTGCCAAGTACAATTCTGCGCATGGATCGGCTTCTTCCCCATGTTGTTCTACACATCCGCCTATATCGGTGAGATCTACGCCGAGCCGTTCCTCGAACAGAATCCCAACATGACGCCTGAGGAGCTTGACAGGCTCTACGAAGAGGCCACACGGGAGGGAACTTTTGCCCTCCTCATCTTTGCCATCATTGGCTTGGTCACCAACGTTTTCCTTCCCTTTTTCATCGACCCAGTGTACATGACGGCCGACGGGCCGGGCGAAGGCCCCGCCGTGCTCAAGGATTACGGCGAGGAACAGAAATCCTGGCTCGACTACCTCGTCATCCCCGGCTTCACCCTCCGCCGCGCCTGGATGTTTGCCCAGATCCTCTTCACCGTGTGCATGCTCTGCACTGTGTTTGTGCGGACCGTTACTGCCGCTACCGTGCTCATCGGCCTTGTAGGCATCACCTGGGCCCTGACGCTTTGGGCGCCGTGGGCCATTATCAGCGCCGAGATCTCACGCCGCGACGAGATTCGCCGTGCGCGCTATGCCGCCGCCAAAGCCCTCTCGCCGAGCCGGGGCGTGGCGTCGTTGGACGGCTATTCGTCAGACGAGAACCGCGGCGAGAGAGAGCTTGACGACAACAGCAACGAGGACGAAAGCGCCGACCAGGCCGGCGTCATCCTGGGCATTCACAACATGGCAATTGCGGCGCCGCAGATCATCGCCACCGTGTCGAGCAGCATCATTTTCCGCATCTTCCAGAAACCCCGCGGCGTGCCTGGCGACCATTCCATTGCCATTGTGCTTGCACTGGGCGGCATCACCGTGTTCATCTCGGCATTTTTCATTCACCGCATCCGGGACGAGCCTGCGGGCGGCGAGGCCGGCGGTCTCGCCGCGGGAGAGGAGGATATGCGCGCGGTCGAGGACGGCGACGCGAGCATCAGCACGCGGCCCACTTCGGCGCACAGCACACGGTCGAGGTCCATGGAAGGGCTGCCCAGGGCCAGCCTTGAGAGGGCTGCGCTGGTCAGGAACAAGAGCTTTGGCGGCATGGAGTACTAATATGAAAGCAGAGAAGCAACGCCTCGGACCTGGACGAGGCGTGTACCGGGTCGAATTTGTTTTATTCTAGATGGGGCAAACTGTATTATCTGGAGTTGGATTGTACTGCGTAGATTGTGGTAAGTCTTTTTTTTTTTCCTGCCTTGTCTTCTCCTTTCTGATTATATAGGAAGTGGAAAGGGGAAAGAATGGAAGCTGTCGCATACCGAATCTGTTTGTTTTGGGAGTTGGGACGGCGCAGGACACGGACATGAGGGTTGTGGATACATTGGGGAGTCAGAACATACTTACTTACCTACATCTTGTCGTGTCTCTCTAGAGGTGAAGTGTGGTCAGAAGTTACTTACCTACTTAGGTGCTTTTCAGATCCGGTTTCTGCGGCGTTGGATTGAGGACAATGCGTCCATGGGCGGTATATACTATATATCTCAATTCCTGCTTGAACGCTCAATGTTCTCTGCCTACTGTGTGCGCATTTGTCTGAGGTTGGTTACCGCCAGCGTCGGCTGAGCGTTGAGGCGAGTGTAACAAGTCTAAGTGTGATACGCTTTCGATGCTGCATGCCGTGCCTTTAGGATGAAGAAGACCACTGCCCCCTGCCCCCGGTGTAATCCTGGGCTGACATACATCCCTGACCAGGCCCGAAGTCTCTACGTTTGAGTCCTTGAGAGGTTAGTGGCAAAAGGTCTCTTACTAGTAGTTCGCTTTCTAAGTTGACGTCCTTAGTAGCATCATGGACATCACCGGACTTCCACCCATCACAATGATCCCGTATCCACCCCCTCGGTATAATTATCCCGGCGTTTGTATATCCTGTATAGCACGTAGCTGTATGGTAGTCGGCTGGCCGGGGTACAGGCTAAAACCTGCTTTGGAAAGCTCGTTGCCATTAATCCCTTAATCAATCTGGCCGTTCGCCTTATAAGATACGGAGGCTGACATCCGCAGATTGGATTGGCATCACTCATGTCGCGACGGACCGCAATACCCTCAGGTAATTTACGATGAAGCCGGGTTCTAATGGGGAGCCCAGCCCGCAAACTCATGAGACAACCAGGAAGCAAATAAAGAGAATGCGGAGGCATCCGCCTATAATAAGACGTACTAGCAGCTTAGCAATACCTTTTACTCGCACGTCTTTTTCTCGTGTACTAGTAGTACTTGAACTTCCTCTTTCTTGTACATAGTTCTACCTGCAGATAAACCTTGCAGTCAACTGCCCATGATGAAGGCGGCAGTAATTTTCGGTGCGCTGCTGGCGTCGTTGGCCGAGGTGGACGGGGCGGTCCTCTGGGACGGGCGGTTCAACGACTTTTCCAGCTCGCGGGACCTCAACAAGTGGTCCTGGAGCAACCAGGTCGGGCCGTACCAGTACTACATCCACGGGTCGGGCTCGGTCGAGAAGTACATCAACCTGTCGCCCGACTACAAGAACCCCAACGACACCGTGTCCAAGCAGGGCGCCAAGTTCACGCTGGACAGCACGGCGTTTTGGAACGGCCAGAACATGCGGCGCATCGAGCTGATCCCCCAGACGAAAGCCGCCATCAACAGGGGCAAAGTGTTTTACCACTTCAGCATGATGCGCAAGGACACGAACCCGCCGAGCCCCAACCGCGAGCACCAGATCTGCTTCTTTGAAAGCCACTTCACCGAGATGAAGTACGGCTGGATCAGCGGCGAGCAGGGCACCAGCAACCCCAACCTGCAGTGGATGACCAACCAGCGCAGCCAGTGGAAGACGGAGTGGAAGCCCAACGTGTGGCACAACATTGCCTATGAGATTGTGAGTACTTGTAGCCCTGAATCAGGAAGCCCCCTAACTGATTGTGATGTCAGGACTTTGGTGCCAACAGGGTGGGCTTCTGGCACTCGGAGGGCGGCGAGCCCCTGAAGCAGGTCGTTGCCCCCGTGTCCGTCTCCACCTCGTCCAACGGCGCCGACTGGCACCTGGGTGTTCTTGAGCTCCCGCGGTCTGGCTATTCCGACACCAACGAGGATTTCTACTTCTCGGGCGTCTATATCGAGGATGGCGCCATCACCACTGCGATCGGTGGTCCTGGTGAGTTTTTATTTCACTTTTCCTCACGCCTGGATACATGCGTGTAGGGGGGATCAGCGGCACAGACTGACAGTGAGACAGCGTAAATAAGGAACGAGTAAGGTGACTCGGGAATACGGGCTGGATCGCTGCATATCTGCATATTTGCATGGGGGAGAAGCATTAGAATCATCTATGCAAACCCAAACCTATAAGTGACCATATCAGCCTCTCATCAATACATCTTCATCCACTGGATACCTCTGTACTCACCTGTGACCATGGTGCTCGAATCGTCAGGTTGGCGTAATGGAGCGTAATAACACATGTCATCCCCGAATGAGGACCAAGTTAGTATGTAGCCGGCCATAAACAAACTCATCACAAGGTTGAGGCGAGAAATCAGGAAACTCAGCAACATTGTAAGAGAAAAGAGTTCAGATAAAGGGATGGCTGACAGCTAAGACAGCGCCCAGTATCTCCTGTTAGGGTATCATGGCATCGTGGTGGTAATATAGCAATACATCGAAGAGAAGAATACGAAAATAAAAGCAAGAAACGAAGCAGAGACTAGGAATACCATGGCCCGCTTTGCTTGTGTCGTGCGCTTTTTGGATGTTTTCTCCCCTTCGAATTGGACAATCCCTTCGGATCCAGCTCAACAACCCTCACCCTTTCCCCGTAACACGCCAATGCGCCGTGACGATGGGTACCGCGAGACAGCAGATCCGCCCACTCAGCAGAAACCGGGCAAGCCTCCTTATGGTGAAACGAAGAGAAAAAAGTAGATATAGGGAAGAAAGTTGAGTGCGTCAAGTCATAAGGTGAAGTGCGTGCAGTGCACAATGCCGCCCGGAGAAAACATGAAGTAGGCCATCGCCCACAGCCCAGACGAATATACCCGTGTGTCAATAAAGTATCGTGCGGATCCCATCATCAATCAAAACGCCATCATCATCATCATCACGCTTTCAGACAGCCCCCCTGAGTCTTTGCTTGCGAGCCAGCCAGTCGCCAAGCATATCATCAAGCCGCTAAGTTACCGCTCTTGTTAGCAAACGCCGTCCACAACGTCACACAGATACAAACCAATGGTAGCAACATACCGTTGTTATCTCGGCAAGCTTCGCATTCTGCTCCCTGAACAAGGAACTGGCAACCGGGTGGTCCGACGGGTCCATGTCGACGTTATTTTTGTCATAGACAAGGACTAGCAGATCACGGACATCGGATCCTGAGTCAAAAAAGGCCCGAAGACTCGCGTCGTCCCACGAAGATCTCGCGGTCGTTGCCGAGCTCATCGAGTCCTTGTGGCCGGGCGTGTTTGCATCCTCGTGCTCGATCAGCTCGGGTGAAGGTGTCGACCTCGGAGAGGTCCGCTCTTCCTCCTGGCTCGAGCTATCCACCATCAAAGGCGGAGGGTTGCCGCTGTTAGTTGGAGATACCTGAACGGGCGATTCCGAAAGCCCCTCCACCAACTGCGCAGCAGGTGTGGCAACAGGGGGGCCACCATGTTCTGTCTGCATGGCTGCCACGGCTAGCTGGGGTTTCTGTTCGGCCCCTGCTGGTAGAGACCGTTGCTGCCGTCCCAGTTCATCCTCGCGGGTAGGCGCCTGCCGGGTTGGTTCTGATGCGACATCTTCATCCGAGTCGAAGTCGTCGAGCTCCACGCGGGCCTTTGCCTGCACGGTCTTCTGAGGACGGGCCTCCCCTCTTGGCGCCTTTAACGATGTGCTCCTGGGCCCTCCGGGAGAAGCATCTCGGTTCAGTCTCTGTTCTCCGGAGCTTCCTTCGGGAGACGCCGCCCTTGGACTGGATTCCACCAGACGCATTGAAGCTGGAGGAACATTTGCCACGTTGTTCACCTTTCCTTCTGACAGGAACGCCTTGATGTCCAGACCGCTCTCTTTGGCACCGTTGGTCTTCCTGGTCGGAGACGGCTCGGTCCGTGGCTGTTGCTTCTGCAACTTGCTTGGGTGTCTTTGCGGGGCCGCCCTTTCGGACGGTGCCTGTGCCTCCTCGTCTTCTATCTCTTTCTCCGGCGCATCCGCATCCATTGACCGCTTGCCCAAAGAATCGTCATCCTCATCTCCTTTCACCTTCTTGTCCTTTCGAGAGAAGAAGCCCCGAATCCCGCCTGTCTTTTTATCCTTATCCTTATCCTTATCCTTCTTCTTTTTCTTATCATCCTTCCCGAGCGCATTGTCTTTATCAAGTCTATCCAAGCTTGGACGTTGTTTCACATCCCTGGAATCGCTCGAGGTACGTGATCCGTCGTCGTCGCGCAGCAAGTTTGGAGTCAGGGTGATCTTCTTGGTTTCAACCGTATCGTCCTTGAAGAACGAGTCTCGAACAATGCCGTCGCTTCTCTTCTTGGGTCCGTCTGATGATTTCACTTCTGTCGTCTCCTCAGAGATCCGCGACGCAGCCTTGCTGGTCACCAGAGACTCAGTGTCGCCGCCATCTTCTTGATCCTTCGCTTCGATTTTGGCTTGTGACCGGGGCTTTAGCGGTTCGACTTTGGCTGATTCGTCTTCAGTCTCAATGTTGTTTGCCGATTCCTGGGACTGCTGCTGCTGCTGCTGCTGTCGTTGTTGTTGTTCCTGTTGCTGCCGTATTGAATTGTCGGCCTCTGCATCTTCTCCATCCGTTGAATAGTCCACGTCAGAGTAGTCGACGTATGTGGGGGCCGCGAATTGAACAGTCTTAGCCTTTCTCCTTTTCATAGCAGATCTTTTTGGTTTGCCCTTTTCAGTTTGATCTGTAAGCATGGACGCAGAAAGCTGCACACCGTCAGCAGAAACTCATCGAGTGAATTATCCTCTCGGCTTACGTCGACGTTTCGGTGCTTGTTCAATCGAGCCAATCTTTCCGTTGGTGTCTCGATATGCTCCGCTGGCAGGTAGCCTGGCATGAAGAGTCAGGATCAATTGCGGCTGGGCATAACAGACTCGGCCAATGCTCACCAATGCTGCTGTCTTTGACAACCCGCACGAGCCACCAGTAGCTGTTGCTATCATCTAGGAGAACCATGGTATCTCCTTTTGTCGCATTGGCCTGGCCTTCAACGGTCGCGACAAATGTATGCAGAGCGTAGACGAACTCGAAATCGATGTCCTCTGTATTTTGTAAGCACTCACCTCCCCATCCAGAGTCAATAAATCTTGAATCGAACACTCCAGCAGAGTCGCCATCATCATCATCACCGTCGTCGTCCTCGTAGTCAGCAGACTCGTAGGGTATAATCAATTCGTCACTCTCTTCTTCCTCGTGTTCACACGAGAGTGGTCGGGGCGCCGGCAATTCTTCTCGGGCGGTAAGGTGCGGTCCCTTCCTCCCATTGCCCGCACGAGCTCCGCGTTTTTCATCCAGACCAAGTCCGTCGTCCTCATAGTCGCCGTTACCCGGCGGAGTGCAAATCTCGGTCGACGTGTGTCCTTTGATTGTACCTTTTACTTCGGACTCACCGAAAAGATGATGATGATGGCGACTTGAAATAGGAACAGAAGGAGACTGTGCACTTTCGAACCATGTCCTCCTCAATGGAAAGTGGTCAGGACTCTCGAGGTATGGAGACGACGACCTCGGGTCGCTAACGCTAGGTGAAGCCAATTGGCTACGCCACGTTGCCAAGTGGGAGGACGGGCCCGGCCTGCTAGAACAGAGATTCGGGAGTGAGAGGGTTGACCCACCATCGGCGATAGAAGGCGAACTTGAAATCCTGTCCATGTCGTCGTCCATGTCGACCTCGGTATCACCGTCCAAATCGCCGTCATCGGCCTCGTGGCCCGAGATGCCCCCATTCTGGGCAATTGCCAGGGCATCTGTCTGGGCGCCGAGTGGCATAATGTTCCCGCTGCCGTTTTGGGTCCCTCCAACAGTCGGGTGGGTGTTTAGCGTCTGCTGCTGAGAGTCGACGGGGTCGCCGTTCCGCGAGACGAGGGGGCTCCGGAGATTCTCCTCGGCGGCTTCTGCTGCTACTTCTCGGATTGTCTCAGCCTGATGTGGAGCGAGTGATCCGTCAAGGGGTGGCCTGTGGTGTCTCTGCGCTGACGGTGCGTCGTGGTTTTGGAGGTCAATGGTGTCTAGGTGAAAGAGCAAGAATCAGAACCGATCCGAAACAAACGTACGGCAGGGGGGCACCGAGGCTGAGGCAGCAAGGGAGAAAGAGGCGTCGGCTTGGGCCTCCCAGCCACAGGGGAACCGGGCCGCAACGGTGCACATCACACAACGAGATACAGTATACAGTTAAAGAGACATACCGGCGCGAATGATCTCTGGCCGAGTCATGGTGAATTGTGCACCTTACACATGAGGCACCCCACAGCGATCTTAAGATGCTTGATGATTCTGCGCTGTGCGTTGTGCCGCAGAGTTTTGCAGGATCGCAGCGAGCGGGAAATGACAAAAACCCCCTGAAGGTTTCCTAGCCGCGGCTGACTAGTCAAGAGAAGGCGAGACACCCCAGTTTTGGGGTCGGAATGTTGTATAAATGCTTGGCGCTGGGTATGAGAAGCATCGAGCTCTGCGAATTATCGCTAATAAATTGCTGATCTTCTCATCCAAGGCTACACTGCTTCGTCTTTGCCGACTGGCGCATGTGGTTGTTTGCTCTGATTTTGCTCAAGCCGCAGTGTGTCTCATGACGACGGAATGAGAACGCAGCGGGGAACGGGAATCTCAGCACGTGTTTCAACAGTGCTGATACCGCTAGAGCCGTGGAAAGTGGCCGTTTTTGTTGATCACTTTTGAAGCGGGGGCTCTTGTTGTGCGAACCCAAAAAGAAGGTTTACCTAGATCTAGGGCGCGTATTGATTGAGCTGAATTTCGACACGGGATTCATCAGGGAAAAGAGCTTTGGGGGGATGAGAGAAAAAAATAAAGGCGGTGCTGGCACTGCTGAGGAGTCGCACTCGTGGATAACGGTGGCTCGAGCACCTCAATGGGAATATTGGACTGTACAGAGCAGCATGCGGGAAAAAAGGACAGAACGACTGTGGGTTCTCCAAGACCTGCTAGGTACTACCGGTGGTTGCTCGAAAAGGAGGTCCACGAAAAGTGAGATCGTGAACCTGAAACACTTGGGCTTGTCAGGGGAGCCAGACTTTTTAGTGGGCCCATCAAAAAAGGTTGCAATCAGATTTGACCAAAAGAGGCATGGTGGAGTTCTGGAGTGCTAAGTTTAAACCATGTCAATGTCCCGTCTAACTGCATACCAATACCTTAAACGCATATCTAATTAGTTATGTAAATATCGAGAAACATTGGCTCCTAACAAGGCCCAAATGTGCGCTCATTCAGTGAGAACCGTGGTGAAGCAGACCCAAAATGTACAACACCTCCGAATGCTTCGATAGTTCGTCTGACATAGTGGGCCTCGTGCGCTGCGGAAGCGGCCTACGATCGCGCTGTCTTGAAAGTATTACGTGCTCGCCAACTGCCGATGAGACAAGCGAAGAGCACATTTCCATAAGAAGAATGAATTACCTAGTGAACAGCACAGCTCGCCTCTGGCGGCTTATAGGCTGATGCCGGCTGGGATGGCAGTTGAAGCAGTTCCCAAGGCACTGAGAAAGACCTGGACAACCTGACCGACGAGATTTGACTCTTCAACGCACCTACACTGAGCGGGTCCTCTGTGGTGGACGGAGTGGAGATGAACAGGCCCATCTTCGTCCAGTGAGTCGGTGACGAGGAGCTGGAGCTTGGCCAGTATGCTGTTCATGGGGTTCGGGCGAATATCTTGGGATCGGATGGTTTGTCCGACGTTCCACGGTAAATGCGGGCATCCTAATGGAGTATTCAATGACGACGCCTACATGTACGGAAAGCTAGCCCGAAAGTCATGTCGGCTGTCGAACCAGCCAAACGTCAACCTGGCAGGGGACCTGATCACAAACACCGTGTGCCGGCTGCTTGGAACGTTGAACGTTCGCTCAACATCAGGGAGTATTGTGGAAAGCCAGCCAACCTGCACGAATCAATCAGTGGTGACGATGGAGCATCAACTCTACTGTACGGGCCCAGCCCTGCCTATATGGTAATGGATAGAGAAGGTATTTGTTGGAAGAGCATCTCAGTCACTGATGACAGGTTATTGACAGGCCACTGTGGTTTTGTCTGCCACTGTCGCAAGTTCCCGGCTGAGTGGGTGGCGTCAAGCCTCCCGAGGCCTTGGGCTGAGGGAAATCTGGAGAAGCTAAGCCTGTTCCCCGCAAGAGATAAGCCTTCGCCAAGCGTTGCCAACTTTGTTGAAGCGCAGCTTGGCAGGTGCCTGGCAGAATGAAAGGAAACGATCTTTCTGCCGCTTTTTCTAAGGAGCAACTTTTAGTAGCATACCTTTACTCAAAGAAAGACATAGAGAGATCAGCTCTGTAGGCCATTGAGCGAGCAGGGAAGACACCCAACCTGAACATGGAGCAAATCGAAACGGCGCTAACGTTACCAAACTAACCTTACGTTAGATCCATGGCAGCGCTGCGCAATTCATGTTGGGAGACTACCAGGGTGGTCTTAGGATTTCGCCAGATCATCCGCCCGGGCCATGAGACGATGAAGAGGACGGGCACTTGACATGAGGAATTGCCAGAAGGAAAGGAGAAATAGCAGCAATGATGTTGGTCGAATGGAGGGGCGGGGCAACATCTCCCCGACTGCCTATCGTAAGGTAGTAAAGGTACGCAGTGAGTTGCCAGCATCTGATTGATATTCCTGGTGGACGCAAGCTCAGGGCTGCCGTAGTCGATGCCGCTAACAGTGAAGGCTGAAGTCGACACTATACGCTGTTGTCTATATGCCCAGGGACTGTTCGAACCAGGTCGTTCGAGAACTCGGCCGTGTCCTATGGATACCTAGCGCGGGCAGCTCTTGACGAAAACCCGCGGAAACCGAGCACATCAGCATCAACATGCCATGTTCTGCAACCCTAGTGTACACCAATGTGGTCAGCAGCACACCACATTGGCGACGGGAGGGGTGGGTGGCCGGCCAATTCGCCAGTCCCGTCGTTCCGCCTCTTCGCTAAAGCTTATTTCCTGCCGCTTGTGGGGATGTTGGATGAATCCAGTGTTAGCGTTACGAACAAACACGTCGTATTATTGTTTCGCCCTCAACTTCTCTGTGATGATTGCAGTGCGGAGCAGGATGGCATAGCCTCAATCACCATGATTGCGGGAAGATAGCCCATTACCCGGACCTTCACGGCGCCTGTATTGTATGTCCGTTAAGCTGCTGTCCCGATTCCATGCGAAAGTTTCAAGCAAGAGGTCAGGCAAACAATGCTGGCCGCACAAGAAAAGGCCAGAGGGAACCGGATCCCAGCGGGGAGATGGGTGTCGGGGTTCCAGTGTTCGATTAAGGCCTCGGAAGGATCACACTGCACTGCTTAGTTATACAGTGCGAATCTTGGGCGCGAACTCGACCGGTTTAACTTGAAAGTTGCCGCGTGAGAGACTCCGAACAAGCGGGTGACATGCGGGCACTTCGCGTCCGCTTGGGTTCTTTCCCCGCGTGGATAGCTGCTGAACAATAAGCGCTAATTAAACATCCATATCGCCTCATTTATTGCCTTGAATCAGAAACTTGCTACATTGGCTCTTTCACAGCTTTACCGGCCGGCATTCGTGTTCGAAATGTTGTCTGAAATTTCATCTCCAAGGCGAAAATGCCAGGCATCAATTACAATGGCGAGAATGGGTGGGTTGATTTAGTAGACCTTGGAGCTGAGTTCTCTGTAGCAAACCATCCCATAACGAGTCAGATCCAAATCCCGCAAGACAGTGCCTCGGACAGTGTCGGCTAACCACGTAAGTTTAGTGGCATTCATACTACTCCGTAGTACCCTCCACTTTAACCTGGTTTCCCGGGGGGTTTGGGAAAGGGTAACCTTCCTTCCCCCGACCATTGATCAGTTGAATTCGACCGCTCAAACAGTTTCGAGACAGTTGTTCCACAGAAACCCAAAGACTCAGGAAAAGGGGAGATCTGGGCGCCAAACAAGCACGCTTGCAGCGCGCACTCCACGTTTTAGGTCAATCTTCCAGAGATTCTTTGCTCGGCGTTCCCGAGGAGAGATCTCCGATCAACTAAGAAATCTCGGCGCCCAGCCTTTGCAAACACGCCATCGCGACGACACATCTTGGCTTGCGCGACCGCGCCCTCTCAATTCACTGCTCCCGTAGCGAAATCCGAACGCCGGCAGCAGTGTCGCGGACGCTTTGCAACCGGGAATAGGTAGTTGCCGGCTCACCGGAGCCTCCGGGCTCTGCTCAACGGCACGTCGCTCCGGGAGGCATCTGACTACGGCGAATGCGACGAATGCAACTTCCATGGCGATTGCCCAATAACTAGAAAGAAGGCGGAACGCCGCCCTCAACACCAGCCAGTCATGGAGGCAAGGCAGCTTTTGGCTGGCCTGACGGCTACCGCCACGGCGGCGGCGCCGACCGGCACGCCGCTACTCGCCGCCAAAGGCCGCAGCTGCGGTACGTTATCCCTTCCAGCAGGCGGAATCCTCTCGATACCCGGCGGAGAAATTGTCACTCTCACTGCTGCGGCCGATTTCAAGCCGGTGTGCACCCCAGTTGCTCCTCCTGCCATTATCGCCAATGGTGGCGGAGGATCAGTCTCAATTGACCACTCAGTCGATGGAGACGATTGGGCCTACTCGGACCGTGGCGACCCGTTTTATGCCTCGACATTTCCCCAGTGCTATGCTCTGGCTGCCACCACGGTTGTGGCATATATGTTGGTCATCATGCTCTTCGCGACGCCACGGTCTTTCCTCGACGGCGGAGTCGTCGTTCTCGGACGGAAAGGCTTCACAAACGGGGGATCCGGCCCCAGCATTGGCGGGCGGCCATGGCTTCAAAAAGTTGCCGCTCTCACCGTTGCTATCTCCCTGACCATTGCGAGCGCCGCTACGTTCCGTGTTGCCGAGGAACAGTACTCACTGGGTTATCAAAACGCGAGGACGCTGCAGATGGAAGTCCTTGGCGGCAACGAACTCAAGATAATTCGCATCATATCCAACACCTTTCTCTGGCTTGCCCAGGCGCAGACGCTAATCCGTCTCTTTCCGCGCCAGCGAGAAAAGGTAATCATCAAGTGGACTGCCTTTGCGTTGATCATCTTGGACGTCATATTCCAATCCCTCAACAGCTTTCAATACCAAGGGCAAACTGCGGCAGGACCTGGATCATTTCAGGATGCAGTCCCGGCTCTGAGCTATCTCTTCGCACTTACCTTAGGCGTCTTGTATGCCGCTTGGGTCATTTACTATTCCCTCACCAAGAAGCGGTATGCGTTCTGGCATCCCCAAATGAAAAATATCTGCCTTATCGCTGCCTTATCACTGCTGTCGATTCTCATTCCCGTCGTCTTTTTTACCCTGGATATATCTAAGCCCGAATTTACTGGATGGGGAGAGTATGTACGATGGGTAGGAGCGGCAGCAGCAAGTGTCGTCGTGTGGGAATGGGTGGAAAGAATAGAGGCCTTGGAACGGGAGGAGAAGAAAGACGGAATCTTAGGGAGGGAAGTATTTGATGGAGACGAGATGCTGGAATTGTCCCCGTCAGATACACATATCAGAAGGAGGAGGAAGGGCAGCGGTGCCGGGGATAAGGAGACGAGCGCCGCATCTCGAAGAGATGATAGCACTAGTGCAGCCCGGAGCGGGAAATGGCCATCTGTCACGTCGATCCGAGACAGGTATAGGTCTCGGGCCGAACCAAGGACGGCGACAAAGCCCACGGACCCGGCCAGCACCCAGTCGTCCAACCATGACAGGATACGATTCTTACAGCCGCCCCTGTGGCCTGCGCGACCGCGCCCGGCGGTCACCCCAGTCAGCCGCACGGATACTGCAAGCGCCGCAAGCACTATTTACGCCGTCCGGTACCATCCGCTTACCGAGACAACGTCTCGTAATACCCCGCCACCCGAGCAGAATAATGTGCCGCTGGATGGGAGTGACAGCTTGGCTTCAAGCCGCTCCAGCGAGGATGGGAGCCCGAGCGAGGCCGGAGACGCGGCTTCACAGATCATTCAGGCAGCCCCAGTGGCTCAAAACTCGGCGGCATCATCGGGCCGGTGGCGCGCACTAACGCAGAGGGTTCCTTTCAGCCGCACCCGCCGCCCCGACGAGGAACGAGCGCTGCCACGTGCCGAAAGTAACGTGTTGCCAGAGGAGAGTAAAAGTGGGTGTGGGAGTGGTAGTGCTGGCGGCGGCGGCGGCGGCGGCGGCGGCAGCAGCAGCAACGGGAGTGGTAAATGGGACCTTCGGGGCCGTTTGGAAGAGTTTGCCGCGTCACAGGCGGAGCGGCTGCGCGAGAAGTTTCGGCCGACCCCCGACACGGATAGCCTGCCGGTTACTGTCATACCTGCGCCGCCGCGCAGAGGCGCCGCGCTTGCCGAGTTGCTCGAAGAGGAGGAACAACTGAGAGCCCAACAGGCTGCTGCTGCCGCCTTAGAGGTCATCACCCCTTCAGCCATGTTGGATCCCCGCCGAAACAGCACGTCAAGAACTCTGTTACCCTCGTCTGTTGGCGATGGTGAAGGTGACTTGTTAACGAGAAATCGAGCGTCAACGACGCAAACGACAGCAGCGGCTGGCTCGACTATTGTGGTGGAGCCGGGGTTGGTAACACTGAGGCCGCAGCTCCGCCCGCTCTCTACCCAGCTATTAACGCAAACGCAGGCACAGCCAACAATCACCGTTCGTTCTGCTCCGCCCGGCGCCGGTGGGCCAGCTTTCTTCTCATGATATGGCGCTTGCATGTTATTGTCACCCATGTAATCTCTTGGACATCTAAACCAGTGTGGGAGCGAGTACGTGGACTATTCTTTAAGCATACTAGTACTATTACAAGAGGCATGTGTCTTTCCCTGGAGCCTGCCGGTACATGATTTTGCGGGAGGATTTGAAAGCTAGACTACATTCAGATCTGGCCAGGCGAGGCAGGTTTCACGAAAAGCCATGTGGGATTGAGTAAGGTGTTCTTGAGGTTGCGCATATACCATCTTGTACGGTTGTTCTCATAAGGAAGGAGTTTCGGCTTTGAAGAGGAGATTCCCCTGGACGGCTTCCTTGCTTTGGGAAAGCAGATGTTGTTATAACTGTGGATACGGACTATGCTATCAGTGTGATCTCCTGATCCTCTAAGTGATTGAGTACATCTCATTCTTCTTATCTGATCTTCGTATGGGTTATGGATCTGTTACGACGCTACGTTTACGGTATGAATTATGAACATTCGCCGGGAGTGTCTTGTCAGTCTCTCCTAGCGGTATAAGAAGATAGGACTGGAAGTGCCACAGCACAAGTCGGGCGTCGCTTCCACAATCTTCTCAGTAGGGTATTGTTGTACAATGGAAAGAGGACTGCCAGTGGCAAGAGTCTGCTTCAGACACTGCTCCTCGAAGTGTCTCTGAGAACGCGCCTTCCTCTGTACGCTATGTTAAGCTCTTCACTTCCCTGGAAAGACAGAGAAGCCAAAGGTCCAACCTTCCCAAGGCGATCAACAACATCTCATTGGCTTTAACCACAGTACGTAAAGTTAAGACAAGAATCAACCACAGCCCTGCCTGGTAACTGAACACCCTTGAGATCTTTGATTCGATTTTTAGTATTTTGGCTTGTACAAGTACATACAATACACGTTAACGGTACGAAGGTACTAGAGTGGTCATGTTACTGGTGTCTGTCATGTTGAATTTCCTGGCCTCGAAGTGTGGCTGGAGTGCACAGTTTCTCGACATCTTGCGCGTGAGTCGCGATGCCCTTTGGAGGGGCGATCAGGGGTTCAATGTGGGTCAGCATGGGTTCCGGGTGCTGTGGGGACCTGGAACTGGGGAGTACCAGGGTCCAACAGGAGCCGGCGCCGAGAAGACGGAAATTGATTCATGAATTCGGCTGCCGCGGCCTTCATGCTTTTAAAAATGCCCTCTGCACAGCTTTCCCTTGAGACGGCTGTGGGCTTGCGAATTTTTGTTGCAACAGTCAGCACAAGCTGATTGCTCCCCTTATTCACAGTCTTCAAGCCATTCTCTTTCTGTGTCGAAGGGAATATTCGACAACGACTACGCCTCGGCGATTCAGGGGTTCTCACGAGTCACGGTCTCATTTGCTCGTTTCCGGATCACGTTTTGCGACGCGCGACCCTCCGCCGTCTCTAATACCGACATTTACTTTGCGCTTTCCCTAGCAAGGTCATTGCGCAGTTGCAAGGGAAGGGAAGAAGCCGGAAGAGTAGATAAAGAGAACAGGGTGTGGAAGAAGGCGAAAGGAAAAACTTGGAAACCAAAATGTCGCGCGGTTCCGAACCTTTCCCGCCGCTTCCCACGGCCGCAGAACATCAATCGCGATCGGGGGCCGACGCACACGCGCCCCGCCGGCGCAGGAAGTCCACTGCACTGGGAAGCGAGTTGCGGGTCGGCGATACTGGTGCGCCCGCCCTCGCCACAAGCTTTGCCCATCTCAATGGCACAGTAAAGGTAGGCTCGCCTCCCGAGAAGCCATGCGCGACCAGGTTGCTGAGTGCAGCAGGAGCCGACAACCCCCGGGACACCCTCGAAGCGTTCCTCGAAGCGTCGCAAAGCCCGCTCCGCTCTGCGGCATATCAGGCATATTGCCGTCAAGCACACCTGGGTGGTGCCATTGGCCATCCTTTCTGTGTTCCTGTCCCTGTATGCCATCAACCCGACCGAGAGCAACCCGGTTCACCACTTCATCTTCCTCTCGTACAAACTTCCCGTATCGAGCCCGGATGAGCTGCCCCAGTATGGCAAGGGTATCTGGGATGTCGCCCTCGTGGCCTTCTACACCGTCGTGCTGTTGTTTGCGCGCGAGTTTATCATGCAGGAGTTCTTGCGGCCGCTGGCGCGCTGTGTCGGGCTCAAGTCACAAGCCAAGCAGGCTCGCTACATGGAGCAGATATACACGGCGATTTACCTTAGTGTTGTAATCCCCGCCGGCCTGTATGTCATGAGCCGCACCCCCATGTGGTACTTCAACACGCGCGGCATGTACGAGAACTTTCCTCACAAGACACATGACGCGCTCTTCAAGTTCTACTACCTCTTCCAGGCTGCCTACTGGGCCCAGCAGTCCGTGGTTCTAGTGCTCGGCATGGAAAAGCCGCGCAAGGATTTTAAAGAGCTCTGCTGCCACCACGTCGTCAGCTTGGCCCTCATCGGCTTGAGCTACCGTTTCCACTTTACATATATGGGCCTGCCCGTTTATATCACTCACGATATTAGCGACTTCTTTCTAGCCGTACGTTCACCCCTTTCCTCGGCCTTCGAAGGGTTCTGCTAACCTCCTCCCCCAATGCAGACCTCTAAAGCTCTCAATTACGTCGACCACGCGCTCATGGGTCCCTACTACTTCACCTTTATGTGTGTGTGGATCTATACTCGGCACTACCTCAATCTGCGCATCATCTACAGCCTTTTCACCGAGTTCAAGACGGTCGGTCCCTACGAGCTCAATTGGGAAACCGAGCAGTACAAATGCGACATCTCCTTCGTCATCACTTTGATCCTGCTCAGCTCACTGCAGGCTCTCAACCTCTTTTGGCTCTTTTTCGTCTTACGGATCGCCTACCGCTTTGTCGTGCACAATGTCGCAAAGGACGACCGAAGTGATGCCGAAGAATCCGAGCTTGAAGACGACACGGCCAATGGCAAGCCCAAAGTCGCCGCTGTCGCTGTCGCCAACGGCTCTGCCAAGAAGAGCTCGCGGTGAAGCGATCAAGCGGATTGCACACGCTGCTCGTTTCTCCCTCCCGGGGCGAGGCGTCGTTTTTTACACGGTTCTGTAATATATTTGGTGTCCTAGACGAGACGGGCTCATTGTTTGAGGAGAAGCCTTCGGAGGTGATAAAGCCCTTTCCCTTTTCGTTTTTGGCATCGCTGCACGGAATTTCGAGGCCAAGCAGGCGACCAAGCGGCCATGAAGCATGTATCGGGGCGTTGGTCGAGGAGATATGTCCGGTTTTCTTCTTACATTTTCCACATGGCTTTGGAGCATCGTCTGTCAACGCATATGCTGTCACTCGCTGGGATTTTTCACGAAGAATTTACGCTCGCTTTGGTCTTGGTCGGGTGTAGAAACGGTGTTGGGTCATAATGAAAAGCAATGTACAATGGCTTGATTAGGGATGAAATGGGGCGGCAGCACTCGGGGAGTTTGTTCTTGTCCATCGGGCGGGCCGCTGAGATGGATGGAGACTGGGACGGCGTCGGAGAAATGCAACGGCTTCAATGCTGTGGGAAACGACGCCTTATTCCGGCCAAGTCGAGATGACAGGTTGAGGGGAAAGGGGCCAGACTCTCCCGGTACTTCCCATCTGTGCTACTGGTATGGCTCGGATCTGGGAAGTGTGGAGGCCAGATGCAAGGAGCATTCCATTTAGGAATCTCGAGCGCAGCTCCACCACCGGCGGCGGTATGTGAAGGAAAGGGGGCGCATAGAAGCTGGAGTTATAACCTATGGCACTCGGATTTCGGAACATAATACTCTGAATAGGACCTCTAATAATACAATTACTAATAGAGAGACGGGGGAGAGCAATAAACAAACGTGCTAAGTAGGGGTACAATGGGGAGGGAATGTGCGGTGGTTTGCTTGTGATGGGTCCCAAGGAGTCTTCCTTTTCAGTGTTTCTTAAGCAACAGCCTTCTGCTTCTCCTCTGCCGGGTAGTACGTACGTCGTTTTCACCCATGCTGGGTTCCAGACTCCCCGTTTCCTCACTTTACACGTTCTTCTATCCTGGGTCCAAAACGGAGGTGGGCATTGCTATGAGGTGAATTTGCTAGCCAGCGAGCCCTCCGAACAGCCCGGACAGACAATACGGACAACGACACACATCGCATACTCACTGCTCAGGAAACAACAAAGGGACAAAATCAATGGACAGCTCAGGTCACAAATATTTCTTATTTTCACTCTTCTTCCCTAGCGACAACGGGGGTCACCTACCCCATTCCCACCTTGCCAGGGGCGCAAACGACCCGTCAACTCCTCCTCCCAACTGCAAACCCCTTCCCGAGACCTGACCCTCAATATGCTCCTCCCTACCCACCACCTTCTTGCTCACACGGTAGTACCAGAGGAGGGAAAAGGAGACACAGCAAACAGAGGGAAAACCTTGACACAAACCCAGCAAACCGATCCAGGGATAAATACGAATAATAAACCCCGTGCTCCATTAGCACCATGATCATTCCTGCCCCCAACCCCAGGTTTGTACCCCCCGACCCAACCCATCCCCCTTCCCCAACCGTAGAACAACACGAGAGGAATAAAAAACCAACGCCGCCCCATGCTGGGAATCATGGATTATTCATTCATCTCATCATTACCTTGCCGAATTGCAAAGGTTTGCAAAGAAGAAAAAATCGGGGATCTGTCTTTAAGACCCGACAGCAAAAAAAGACAAGACAGAAGGAAAGGGTTGGACAGACAAAGCGAAGCAATGCACGACAAGACAAATTGTGGGTTAGGAGGTGACTAAGTGAGAGGGGAAAGGGGGATGCAAAATTAACGGAGCCGTGTATATAATTAACAGAGAGGTTTGCCGACGGACGGCAAGACGTTATTGGTGTTGAAGTCGTGTCGGTTGGTTATGTTGGTTGATGAATACTTATTAGACTGGCTCGTATGTCGTGCATTAACTCGTAACCCTCGATTTGACTTGTATCGTGCGTTGCATCACATGCCCGAGGAACCCGCTTTTTCATGGTAAATTGCAAGCCACATCTATTTCCGTTGCGGTCGCGGTTGTATCGCGAGAGTCGGCGGGATTAAAGTGGAGGCCATATTTGGTTGCCTCGCTGGGTGGTTGACGGGAATTATTGGTGGTGGCGATAAGGTATGTGGGATCGACCCCCCTTGGAATCTCCATCTATGCCGCCGACATCATATCCACTGCCCTCTGGGTATTAATCTAGTTAGGAAACCTGGCTTGCGGTCCGGTTGAGACTAAGGCGATATATGCGTGTCCGTTGAACGGCCCGCAGAAGACTGTGACGGAAACGAGTAAAGCAAAGGTCGCCGGACATTATCCGGCCGCTCGGCATGCCCCAAAATGTCGCGGTGACGGTGTGCATCGCACCCGTCGTCTTGGAAGGTGCCTTCGGAGCCAGAGTGGCTAGAGTTGGACGAAATCGACGCGGTTTCGTGCCCATCGAGCTTCTGCCGAGGAGTCACCTGCCCGCTAGGCAGGATAGTCGACGACCGCATGCTGCTGTATCCAAGCGATAGCTCGTCGCTCCGCGAGATATTCGCTTGACTCAGCAACTTCTTGGCTTTCCGTGTGGCGTGGCGTGCCTGCTCGGCTGCCCGCTCAGCGTCGCAGTGCTTCTCCCACATGGAGGCGTAGCGGCCATTGAGAGCGAGAAGCTCCTGGTGCGTGCCCCTCTCGACCACGGTTCCGGCATGCAGAACAATGATCTGGTCGGCATGTGTGATCGTGGACAAACGGTGACTGCCAATATAGGTTAGCACGAGGATCCGCAAGGCTCAGCTGACACTAGGGTGTACTTTGGTCTACACTTACGCGATGATCAACAGGGTACGGCCCTGTCCAAAATTGCCACTGATCAGCTTGGACTGGATCTTCTGTTCGGTCTCCCCGTCCAGTGCTGACGTTGCCTCGTCCAACATGATGATCTTCGGCCTCTTCAAGATGGTGCGTGCGATTGCCACGCGCTGCTTCTCGCCTCCACTCAGCCGCAGGCCGCGCTCGCCTACTTTCGTGTTGTAGCCGTCCGGGAAACTCATGATGCGGTCGTGAATGGCAGCTGCACGGCACGCATCAAACACATCCTCATCACTGGCCTCCGGATTGGCGTATTTGAGGTTGTACATCAGCGTCTCGTTGAATAGGATGGTATCCTGAGGGACCACGCCGATAAAGCGGCGAACCGAATCGATTGTCACGTCCTTCACGTCCCTGCCGTCAATTTCGATGCTCCCTTCCTGGCAGTTGTAGTACCGGAACATGAGACGGAACACGGTGGACTTGCCCCCACCAGACTCTCCCACAAAGGCGGTGGTGGTGCCAGGCTTGCACTCGAACGACAGGTCGTGCAGTGCGGGTTTCCGGTTGTCGTAGGCGAAGCCGACGTTGTTCCACTTGATGTGGCCGCTGCATTCCGGCAGGGGTTGCACACCAGGTCTATCCACGACGGTGGGCCGAATTTTGAAGAGCTCGAGCAGCCTCTCGCCCGAAATCATGGCCTGTTGTACTGTCCGGTAGAAGGTGCCAAAGAAGTTGAGCGGTCCCTGCAGCTGGCCTAGGTATGTGATGAGCAGCACGAAGTCACCGAGATCCCTCTGCCCCTGCCAGACCTGGAAGCCGCACGTCAGCAAGGCGACAAGCATGCCCAACATGAATACGACCGATTGGCACACGTTCATGTTGTTGATGCCCCACGTGACTTTGGCCTCAGCCGCCTGGAAATTCTTGATGGCCTGGCGGTAACGGTCAAACTCGTACTTCTCGGCATTGAAGTACTTGACCGTCTCGTACGATGTGATTGAGTCGTTCTTGACTGCTTCCTCCTCGCGGTCCGCGTTGACCATGTCGCGACGCTGGTCGGCTCTAGTGGCAGCCATGCGGATGGTCAGGTAGAGGTAGTAGAAGGTGATGACAGAGACGAAGAGGGAGTACATGGGCCCGAATTGGACGTAGAAGAAGATGATGGCGACCATGAGGTCGATTAGCATCGGCACCACCTGGAACGTGACCTGCTCCAGAAACTGGTTGATCGAGGCGCCCTTGTTGAGCGCCGAAAGCACCTCGCCAGTGCGCTTGCCCAGATGGAAATCTAGTGAAAGAGAATGCACATGCTCAAAAGCCGCCGTGGTCAAGGCGCGATACGTGTGCTGCGAGACGGGTATCCAGAGGATGGATCGGAGAGAGCCTAGAAGGCCAGAGGGTCCCTGCAGCAACTTATACAAGATCAGGAGTCCCAACTGGGTCCACGGCTGGGCGTCGGTGTCGCCTTTGTGCGCAAGGATGTCTGTCACGGCTTTCATCTGGGCGGGCACCAGGATGTTGACAACACGCTGCATGACGACAAGGATGAAGCATAGCAGCACCACGCCCTGAAGTTTGAGAGAGTCACCCGGCCAGAGGTACGGGAAGAAGACTGAATACCCACGGCAGTATTCATACCACGTCTTGTGAGGTAGCTTCTCAGGTCTGTAAAAGGCCGCCTCCTCGTCCGGCTGCTGGCAGCCCCGGCCAGAGTCACTGGAGGTCCCGTTTGTCCCGCCATAGTCCGTGCCTCGCCTCGCATGGCCATTTGTGTGACCACGATAGTCCCCGTGCCCGCCGAGCAGCGGACTCGCCTCGTCCGAATCTGACCGTTGGGCCTCCTCGTCCTTGAAACGGCGTTCTTCCTGTTGCTTCCTGCGAGCAGCCACACAATAGAGGCATATCAGAAACGCGATGAGACAGATGCGGATGGCCGCAATGCCCAGGTCGATGGCGTCCCACGAGTCGAGACTCGACTCAGCCTCAAAAGCAACCGCTGTTCTGCCATTTGCCGTATCGTAGCCCCCGTCGATTGTATTGATCAAGGCAAGCAGAATAATCAACTCGCCAGCGAGGCCGAGGGTCCAGAATATTTGGTGAACGATGGACGGACTCTGAGAGCCCTCCCAGAGCGTAATGAGGATGTAAATGTATAAAAACAGCGATCCGGCAACGTAGACCTTGGGCCGCTCATCAGTTGGACAATTCCAGGATTATGCGGCCGGCGCTGACGGGACCAGGGCGGGGCACAACTCACGACTCGCTCCTCACCGCACCACCAAGCGTTTTCGAAACCGGAACGCCGGATGGACTGAAGGGCATGAGCAGCAATTGCTGCGCCATTGGCGACGAACGACAAAACAACCGCGGCTGTCAGGTATTGGACAACGGTCTTGGAGCAACCAGTGCGACCAACGCTGTCAGTATGTGACGATGCCGTCTGCCCCCGCTTCCTCTTGGTGACAGGCAGCGGCTTGCCCCCGGGACCCGTGGCCGTGGGAACAACCAGCTCTTCCTCGGTATTAGACGAGACGATGCTGTGGACAGCGGCCGAGAGTATGAAGGCTAGGAGGAGCACGACGGGGTAGAGAAGCTGTGCCGTTTGCAGGATCGACTGGGCGAGAGGGGCCGGGCCACTCTCTTCGAGCGGCGTGTCCATGCTGTGGCCTGATGGCGGGAGAGCGGTGTGTTAGAGATACGAGGGCGACGGTAGGGAGGAGGAGGAGCAGGAGAGGGGAAAAGAAGAGGAGAAGGCGAAGAATGACTGCTGCAAGCAGCACTGCATTCTGGGTCCTCCCGAGGTAGGTGACGGAGGGGTAGGTTGTTGTTTGTTGGTGCTCGCAATGGCAGCAGCAAGCGTGGCGGTGGTGAGGATCGCGGTGGAGGTGGAGGTGGATGGAGTTCAGAGGTTGTGGAAACATACGGGGCTTGTTACGATGGGGCGACGAGGCAATGCCGGCAGCTCATGGCCTTTACGAGCTGTGGCGGCAAATGGAGGGAGCTGGAAAGTGGTTTTGACAAAAGTCAGCATGCCGAACGTTCAATGGTGAATGGCCGAGATGGCCCAGTCGAACCATGATGGGGATGCAATGGTGGGGAAGGATAGGATCGGGGGTGTGCGCAGCTGACGAGGTTGGTTCAACTAGAACAACTTGGCTGTGGCTTTTCGCCACTGGACAGCGGGTCGCGACGGTCCCCTAGATCGCAGATGACCTTTGCTACTGACCTCTTTTGCAGAGCTCTCGAGATCTACAAAAAGGGCTCGATCAAGCTGTTGGCTCACGCAGCTCAGGTGCTGGTTGATCTCTTGGGCCAGTTCTTTTCGGCCGGGGCTTCAGTGTGTGTAACCTGCCGTCACCGAGCGCCGATCCAAGCCGATGATTTGGAGGAGGCGGGAACTTGAGGCGCAACAACAAAACCTCAGCTCCAAAAATACCTGGAAGAAGGGTCCAGAACAACTAAAACGAGCGTGATGGATGAGAAGTTCGTTAAGTGAGTCTGAAGAGGAAGTCAAGCTTCCAGACGGTTAACAGCGGGGTCTCCCATGTATTATCTCCTCTCTCTCTGCCCTTTGCTGTATAACGCGGCTAAAGGTCAAAGTCGGTAAGGCAAAGGTCGGATCCAATTGGAATTCTGTATTGGAGCGCTAGTGTACTGCGGTACCTCCGTACTTTGCCAGCCCTTCGCTAGACAAGCACCCTGGGGCACAAGCATTGATCTGATGGAGGGGCTTGCAGGGAAGCCCTGCTAAACGTTCTGGCCAACCAAAGGGCGGCCATTCATGGGCTGTTCTAGGGTGTTGGCCCAGAACCCCGGCTACCCACTTTCCTGTTTTATACTGCTCACAGACGGGTTCGCGGTGTCGCACGAGCCCACGACCCAACTCTGCCTCTTTTCTGGAATGACATTTCGAGACGGTAGATGCATATGCCGCGAAGACGGTGCTTGTCTTTTGCGCCCTCCCACCCCTCTCGAGACGGCATCCCTCTTGAAATGCGGAGAATATCTGAGACCGCAACGGCCACAAGGGCAGAGACCGTGGCAGTGCAGTGCTGGGACCGCCCAGTAACGCAGGAAATTGGGATCCTGGGAATCACCGCTTGGATGTCCTGTGACTGCTGTCCCTATCGACGAGGCAGCAGGGAGCGGGAAGGAGCCCGGATGATCGTCTTGATCACCAAAGCTAATAAGCCCAGGAGCGTTGCCGTCCGATATTGGCCTTCGCACGGGCGGATTCGGCAGGAAGAGTGACCCTTCTCTTTCCAAAAAGAAACAGCACGGGAACAGTGACGGGAAGGGTATCCGGGCGGACCGGTTCTTAGGGAGGCCCGCCGGCCACTTGCTCATTCTTGTAGGATAATACTCAACCTACGGGCCCGTACAGTACGGGGCTTCCGGCATCGCAGGCTGCGACTAGCCACAGGCAAGCTCGAAGCTCGCAGCTGCCAGCAGGCCAACAGGGGAGAGACGCACAGCCCGCAGCGGAGACATCAGAGACGCAGCAGTTCCGTGGAAAATGCAGGTTTGTCTTCTGCGGACTGGAAGGTCGGGTGTTCTCGACGACGAGGGGCAAGCGGGTACCTATGTTAGCACTGCGAATACCTGCCTGGCGCACGCACTAACACCACCCGGGCCATTCCTCTGGGCCCCGAGGTCTCTTCACCGCCTTGCGAGGTTGAGAAGTGATTGCAGCAGCTGGCTGCATGCAGACGCACGCACGCATACAATTTTCCACAAAAAGTTATTTCTTTCGGTGTTCTCTAGTCCGGGGTCTCGAGGCTCCGTGCCGTTAGTCGTTGCCCGCCGGTCACGGCGGAGCGTGCTGGAATACTGGTAGTGGGATCTGGAGTGCGTTGTCAGCTCATTGTAAGCTGAGACAGCTGGAAGCTCTGGGATGGCTGGGCGCCGATTTGCTGCCCCAGCTGCTGCAGCTGCCTTGAAAGAGACCCAACATGGACCCCGTTTAATCTGTATGTACTCGCACCAACCCAGCGAATGTGCAACAACGGTGCAGTTCGGATGGTTTGGGCAACACCAACATGGTGTCGAGAGACGTACGAAGCCTAATAACGATGTAGCTGCTTGTGAGTGGAGCGGAGAGATTATCCGCAATGGCTGGGCGTTAGTTAGCCAGCCCAGCTGCAGGAGAGAGGACGACACGATGTATGTATGGAGAGGGGCGTGTAAGGTCTGGGGTGTGAGGTGAGCTGCCAGCAAGTGCCCGAAGGAAGCGCCCGGAAGCGCTCCGGATCACTCCTCTATCATCTGCGTGCAGGCGGGAAGTGAGATGTGACACTGGACGCGGCATCAACCAGTCCTCGGGCATCGAGGCTGTTTCTTGGTCGGGAGAGGGAGAACCTGAAGGGAGAGGTTAGGTTCCATCGTCGCCGCTAATGATAGAGACAATGGACTCGGAGCATGTGTGAATATGAGGCAAGCGACCAGCCTTCAAAATAGACGAGGCATTGCGGTTTTGTAACAGCGGTCCCTGAAGCAATTTTCATTTATTCGTCCCAGACTTCCCAGGAGTCCAGGGACCGGAGAGGGAAAATCGGAGCAGCCCGCCTTCGTCTTATCGCCAGATCCGGCAGCCGTCAGGGGATGCGAGCATCGTTCTCAGCCAGCATTGTTCCCCATCCGTCAACTCTCGGCCAGCCCGATCTCCCTTTGCTTGGCGGGGCTCGGAAGGTTTCGTTGCATCTGAGAATTTTCACGTCATCGGCAGCCGCCCCTCCCCCCAGGTCTTGAAGGTACGGCGCCTTTTTGGCGGAAGTGTGCCAAAACCCAAAACCACAAAAATTTTTATTCGCCCACACCCGGGTAGGCTTTGGGAAGCCTACGGTTTTGCAGTATAACTGCAATAAATGAATTTAGCCACTGTCAACTGGATGCAATTGAGCTTAACTGACTACTCATCTAGTGGATTAGCAGTTGGCTTACTGGGTGGCCTTCTTCCTCCCTTATCCTGGCCGTACTATACTGGCTATCATTGCCAGCATTCTGTTGAAGTCCTCTATGATATTCTTTCCACTTATTCAACTAGTGTAACCTATCTATGATGATTTGGGGTCTATGTTCCCAAGGATCTTGGTAGTGAAGTCGTAGGGCCGCGCGTGATCGCGGGCATATGTAAGTGCTCGAAGAGCTGATTCCTTAGGTGGAAGGCTGCGCTGTAGGCTTGGGAGGCGCATAGCGACGAAGGCAACGTGAGTCGAAGGTGCATGTGACTGGGCACGCGGATAAGGAATTGCTTGGCCACGTGTGGCTGACTGGGTCGAAGTGGGCGACTGGGCTGTCGAATTGGCCAGGGCAGTCGAATTCGCTGAATTGGCTGAATTGCCTAGAAAACGCGATTCCTGGGCACTTGGCGAATTCGCTTCAATTTGCTCGCAGGGCGTACAAGCCACAGAACTACCACAATTGCCAGCCACCTCTAGGGAGCTTAAATCGCTAGGAACGCTCTCACTACCCGAGCTCGATTGGAAGCCATTTGAAGAGTAGCGAAAAACACTATACAATCGAGTGTAATTGAGTGGGAACTAGGAAGTAGGTTGTAAGGTGGAAAAGAAGGCTGGGTGTGGCGGGAAATTCTTAATTGGATTTAAATAGAATTAACGGGGTAGGGTTTCCTGCCTCGGCGTGAGCCTAGTAAAAAGATTTGTGGTTTTGAGGTTTTGGCACACTTCCGCCAAACAGGCGCCGTATGAACGCCTTTTTCCCCACACCCACCGGCATCTCCCTTTCAGAAACCAAACCCGGGGCAACGGGAAGCGATGCCACGACAACGCACATTCAAGCTCGCTTCCTTGGAGCCAGAGCTTCACCGACACGGCAACAATGCATGGTAAATGCAGAGCCAAGTCGACCGGTCAAGAAGTGAGGGGTCACAAGGAGCCCGAGCACCCTTTTTTCCAGTTGAGACTTCTTTCTGATCGTTGTCGGCAATTCTGAAAGTTAGGGAAATACGGGGGACTAATATTAGCTTTTTTGGCGCACGGTATATGGAGGCGGCGACGGGATGTCGAGAACCGTCTAGCGCAACACGCCGTGACACCTACCTACCTTACCTATGTACGTCGGCTCCAGAATTGAAACTGTCAATCTCAACGTTGTCGTACAGGTACAGGACATGGTGCAACTCGACAACGTGGGCCTTGGCTGCACAGCAGGCCGCTGAAGACGCGCCCGGGATCTGTCAAGTCCCGTGCTAGAGTCATGAGGAAGAGCTGCGTAACGGCGTTACAGCGTATAACAGCAGAGACAGCGCAGAGAAGGGAGATCTTCAGAGAGGATGAATAAGGTAAATATTCGACAGTGACAGAGAAGGAAGGATCCGGCTTCTCCAGCTTTTCCCGATTCGCTATATTACCTATAATGTTACTTTGTACCCCATTAGCATTTTCATTTCCAAAGTATCGGGCTGCAACTGCATTCCCCCGGTCTTCTGCGCCGGCAACCGCGCCCCTTTGCCGCACCCGAGGACGGCGACCCGTTCGTTTGCCGTTCGCCGACGGCACATCGCGGGCATGTGCCGTAATCCGTCAGCGAAGCTGCATTGCATCTAGTGTCTCTATCCCTTACCTAGCTGCAAGAGAACCCTTGACTGTTCTGGCCCTGGTCTGACCCCCTTTACGGTGCAAGTCGATTCCGTGACGATCTTCCTTTTATTTTCTTTTATTTTTCTATCAACTTGATCTTTTTACACTAGATATGGAGTCAAATATGGAAAGCTGACTACCTAGGAAAGAAGAACCTAGAAACCAAGGCAGTATCTACGGGTATGAACTACGGTATGATCTGCCTAGGTAGACAGTGCCTCGGGGGTCCCTTCTCTTACCACAGTAGCTCCTGCCTTACTACCTTGAATAGAATCCTCGAGAAGTCGGGCAACTTGGGCTGCCGCCACAGCATGCCGCAGCACGCACGTCATGCCAACCGTGGCACGGTTCCCTCGATGGATCTGGGGTAGTAACGCCCTCGAAGCCAACCGTCGAGGATCCCCCGCATTGTGCAGGCGTCTCCCCATGAGGCACATGACGGGGAAGGAGCACCAGGTCCGGTATCTGTACCCGTTCCGAATTTTCTTTGTGACTCGCCTGTGTGCATCCCTGGGCAATTTCTTCCATCTCCTTAGCCAACGATTTCTTCTGATGTACCACGCTGGTTTCGAGTCACGAAACTATTCTCGGCGTGTACACGGCAGAATCACTTGGGAATACGGGGTTTTCTGGCCGAGCCCCTCCGGATTTGTGGTCCATTTCACAAAGTGCTAGGCCTTATTTCTCTTTTCGAGCAGCTCAAGCAGTCGTTTCTGGCTGAGGCACATCCATGATGTCCCCAAAAGTGAAGCAAATCGTTCAATTCCTGACGGCCCTCTGAGGGCATCCATCCCATCTATGCTTGAAGTTGAATAAAAAGCAAAACAGGCGTCTCTCCTCTGCCCATAACTGGGCGCCAAACACCCAATGCCTCCCTTCCAAGGAGGAAGAAAACCAGAAACAAGGATAAAAAAAGCAAAACCAAAAATAGGCTGAAGCCGCCAGACTACTGCCGGCGTCTGCGCTTCTGCTCCAGCTCCCTCTCCCTCTCCTCACGGATCCGGCGGATCCAAGCCTCCCTCTCGGCGTCGTCTTCGACGGCCCACTGGTAGGCCGCAAAGTCGGCCGCAATTTCCTCCTGTACGGGGGGAAGAGATTGGTCAGCAAGTGCACCAAAGGAGGAGACGGCGTTGTTGAGGGGCGTTCTCTTGTTTTGCTTACCTGAGTGAGGCAGCGGGACCGGTCGCGCTGGCGCTCGCGCTCCTCGGCGTCACGGGGTGGAACGTTCTTTTTGGCTGACTGTTAGCTTTTCGAATGGAGTTTCTGGATTGAAAGAAACTTACGGCCAGTCTCGGAACATCACGAATGGCGTCGTAACGCCAGTCGTTGGGGATCAAGATGGGCGCCACGGTCGCCGACGGGCTGATGGCGGCTTCGTCTAATCCATTTAGGTTGGTCAAGTTCTTTTGTTTGCTCTTCTGCTCTGGGAGAGAAATGGAGGCTCTATCTTCTTTGAGGGTTTTATCTGCTCTCATTTTTTTACTCACCTTGGGGGACGGGCGACGAAGCCGGCGACGGAGAGGGGGAACGGGAGCGAGAGTTGGCACCGCCGTCGTTGTTGTTGGCGGCCGTCATCAAGAGGTTGGTGAGCAGGCTCACACGGCGCTGCTCGCTGGCGGGCGGGACGGGGATCCGCTCGAAGGTCATGGGCGGCTGCGGCGGCCAGATGGCAACGCGAGTGCGGCCATCGGGAAGGGGAGCGGGGGCACCGTTGGCGCGGACGGGAACAGCTGGGGCCAGAACAGGGGCGGCAGCAGGGGCGACAGCGGCAGCGTCATCGCCAGGGAAGCGGTCGATTGTGGCGGTCACCGTTTCCGTGGCCATGGTCGTGGTGGTGGTTACGGACGCGACGATGGTGGTGGTGGTTGTGGTGATGATGATGCCGTCGTCGTCGACGACGCGGCCCGGGTTGGGGTAATGACCCCCGACACGATCGTCGCCAGCCGGATGAGACATACTTATTGTTGTCTAATTTGAAGAAGATGAGGAGGGGCAGAAAGAGGGACGGTTGGTGATGGATTTGATATGGTTGCGTGTGCTGCTGCTGTGGCTCTGGATGCAGTGAAGAAAGGAAGAAGTGATGGTTGACGGTCACTTTTGGTGATGAGAGTGTGAAGCTTCGGAGGGTTAGTTTGATTTCCGGAAGGAGCCGGCGACGACGAGGTGTGCTCCGCCGGTCTGAATAGAACTTCGGCCACGGGCAAGCCGCGCGGCTGCCGTGGTCCGGCGTTGAGTGCCGCCGTGAGGAGTTGCCTCTTCCGGCCGCTTCCGGCTCCGCTCCGCTCGGCACGACCATTATTGCAGGACCTACGGGGACGACGAATGGAAACTCAAGGGGATCATACGGTGACGAAACGCCTTGCACAATGGACAGGAGGAGTATGTCTTTTAGCCTTCAGGAGAACAATCAGTTACGAAGTAGGTTGATCCTATTGACAGCTGGATGCGTGGAATCAGGGGCTATCTATCTCTAAAGGAATAAACAAACAACAAAGCGCAGCAGCCTTCAGGGGTTTCGGAAGGGGTGCACATAGAGTTCCTTTTTCTTAAGCCTCCCACAATCCTGAGGACTCCCCGAGCTGTGTCATATGGCAAAACAGGCTTATTCTTCAATGCAGGCATATTCCAACTCGACAGGATGAAGTCGACGATAGTCATCTACGTGTACTAAGCGGTAAATGGTAAGGAAGTCCATAACCCCAGTGCTGTGAAGCGCATCAGGGTAGTACCCAAGCCACTTAGAAAGTGCCACAGCAGCTTGGCTTGTCGAAAAGGAACGTCAAGTAGCATGGGATCGACGCAGCCTCATCACCTGCATGAAACGCAGAACCATGGTGCCGGATCAGGTCCTCTGTTCCATCTTAGATTCCAGCACGGCACTGCACTGAAACAGCCTGTAAGAAAACAGGCACATAAGTCCCGGGTTCTGCCAATGAAGATGTGCTCTCTTGGGGGCCCTTTCGGCTTCCGAATTGGGTTCGCTGCAGATGCATCTGGTTGCTTAAGGACAGAAGCCTCCCCTCCTCTTGGCTACACGTATTGTGTCTATTACAAACGCATAAGTACCTTGAATAGCTGATTATTACTTTAACTGCAAAAGGTACCTGGGGGATATTCTGTAGGACCTTGCAGAATGTCAAGTGTTGGTAATATCTACTCCTCCTTTCTCTCCTTTGTTGACAGCAACTGAACTTTCTCGAACCCTCTTTGGGTTAACACAAGCTGAATGATTGCTTTATCAGCTGCTAAAGAAGATCAATATTTAGTAGCTTGGCATATTGACTTCATCCTGATTCTATCCCCCCAACCTAGCTCCAAATCTGCTCGCTAACCGTCGGCACATCGTCCCATGTCCCCGATTGTGGTGGTGGGCGGCTTCACACCTGCAGCAGCTACTGGCTAATAGCCTGCCGCTGCGTCACTGGCGGCAGAGGAGTTGGGCCCTGAGTGTCTCATCGGGATCGAGGCTGCCAGTGAGGCGTGTTGTGTATGCACACATGTACCGGATACTACTACTACCTAGTATCTCTGCATGTTCATGCTTTGGGTACAAGTATCATAACCTTACTTAGAGTCACCCCCCTCCCTACCCTCTCACAGTTCCGCCACCAGACCACCAGGACGCGGTGACTACGCCAATGTTACCGTGGCGCCGGCGCTAGGCCCGCCGTGTTGGATCTTGCAGCTGCAGGTATGCCCATCAGGGACAGGTACAAACCTTGGGCGTGCGGATAGAGCAGAGAGGTTTCAAAGTAGGGAGGCGTTAAGACCGCCAATCGCGCATCCTGCGCCTACCCTTGAGCGATCTGATCTCCCGGCTGTTGTGCGTTAGTCTAACATACTGCCTCCTGGAGATCCCATCACCCAGAGCCCTTTATCCCGTGAAATGCCGTGTATCGTTTACTTGTGCTTTGCAGTGCTGACACATGTCTCGAAAGTGCTTCCCCATTGGGCCAGATTGAAACGAACTTGGTCTGGCTGTACGTAGTGATGACCGTGTGTATATTGTTGTCGTTCAATGTTTACCTCGTCTTGGATTGGATAAAGAGAACCGAAATAGATGCTTACTGAGAGCGACAAACCCATGCATTAGATCCAGTCCTCTTCTTTTTCTACTCTACTTGTATGTTTCTTTGGCATCATTTGGTGCCACGAGGCGGAGGATACTGTTCCCTTGCTCTGGTTGGTGAGCTGTTGACCCCTCCCCAAACATTGAGAAAAGGGGCTGACGACCACAGCACAAGTCTACTTTGCACGCTTAGAAACTGGCCTTTCAGCTCAAATTTAGGGCAAATCAACTCCACTGTAGAATAGCTAAAGAGTCGCACACACGAACGATCGGTTTCACGGCCCTTTGGGAAGGGAGGCCACACAGTCTGACGAGACCGCATAAAGTACCCCAAGGAGAGGCAATTGGAGACAAAATACAAAGAATCATTGGCAAGCATCTTGGCTATCTGATTTCCCATTAATTCCTCCAAGTTACGACTAACAATGGAAATCAACTCGAATACAGCAGGAACCTTCAGATCGCAATTATCCCTCTGCTAACACCCTTCCATTCCCCTGGCTTGGAACTTGGCCGTCCCTAGCTCATGTGGACAATCCGCGGCAGACTCAACCCCGACCACCCACGGTGATCGTGATGGCCGCTACTCCACCACCTTTACCTTTGCCAGATCCTCCACCACCACCACCTTGACCTCCCCCACCACCCTGTCCACCGCCCTGACCGCCGCCAGAACCTCCGCCTTGGCCGCCGCCCTGTCCTCCGCCTTGTCCTCCGCCTTGTCCACCACCTTGTCCGCCACCAGAACCACCACCACCACCCTGTCCACCACCTTGGCCACCACCTTGACCGCCACCTTGTCCACCACCCTGTCCGCCGCCTTGTCCTCCACCTTGGCCACCGCCCTGTCCTCCACCACCACCACCACCCTGACCACCACCTTGGCCACCGCCTTGTCCACCACCGGAACCTCCGCCGGAACCCCCACCGCCGCCAGACGCAGCATCGTCATCATCATCACCACCACCGCCGCCACTGCCACCACCACCACCACCTTCACCACCGCCAGAGCCACCACCACCGCCGCCGGAGCCGCCACCTTCACCACCGCCGGAGCCACCACCTTGACCACCACCTTGACCACCGCCCTGACCACCGCCCTGACCACCGCCCTGACCACCGCCCTGTCCACCGCCCTGTCCACCGCCCTGTCCACCACCTTGACCACCACCAGCACCGCCGCCTTCTCCTTTACCGCCACCTCCGCCAGCACCTCCACCGGCGCCACCGCCAGCGCCTCCGCCAGCACCTCCACCAGCACCACCACCACCAGCACCACCGCCTCCTCCACCAACTACACCACCACCACCAGCACCAGCACCACCTCCTCCTCCGCCAACAAAGCCTCCACCAGCAGCCGCACCACCCCCACCGCCGCCACCGAACGGGAACCCACCACCAGCAGCCCAACCGGCACCACCGCCGCCGCCGCCATGAAGCCACCAGGGGAAGCCGCCAAGGAAGGGCCAGATGGCATCATTAGCGGCCGCAACGTCTCTGCCACGGATGACAGGCGGGGGGCGGCGCGGGGCAGCAGTCGCAATGGTGATAGTAAGCGGGGCGTCGGCTTCCGTCGTCATGATGGTCGCCGTGGCCGTTGCTGTGGCTGTTGCCGTAGCAGAAGCCGTGGAAGAAGTAGTGGCATCGCCGTCATCATCAGCAGCAGCAGCAGGGCTTGTGGTGGCGGCAGCAACGCTGGAGCTGGAGCTGCTGGAGCTGGAGGAAGCCGAGGTAGTCTCGGCCGCGGAAGAAGAAGTCGACTTGAAAGAGGATGAAGAAGAAGAGGAAGAGGAAACCGAAGTGGAGTCGGAGACTGAAACGGTTGCTTTGATGGTAGTCGTACCAGCAGCCGACGTGCTAACAGCAGCAGCGGAGGGCTTCTCGGCCTTCTTCTTGGGCGCGATGCACCGCACGCGACCGCTGCCCGTCATGGGGATGTCGGTGCAGACCGTGTCTGGGTAGATGACGCCCAGGAACTTGCCCGAGCACGAGAAAGTGGTGGCGTCGGACGACATAGCGTAGGTGGAGTCCGAGTAGGCGTAGCCAGGGACTGTCAGCTGAAGCGACGCTACGTCGCTGGGGACTTCGAACTGCACGATTGTAAGTAACAAGACAGGACAGGGAGGGGTGAAAGGGGCAAGGGGGTAAGGAAGCCAAATAAAATACTTACATCGCCAGTGAAAGACGAGCTTCTAAAAGACAAGTCGTCCATGGGGTAACTGCAAGAAGCAAAGGTTAGCCACCCGGTTTGTGTCTGGCCAAGCAGCATCGGATGTGAGCAAGCAGTTGCAGTTGCTTACCAGTTGGGCCACGTGTAAGTGAAGACAGCGGGCATGTCGGGAGGAACAACAAGTTGACGGCGGTCAACAACCGGCGTGGCCGGCGCTGCGTTGACGCCGAAGGCCCAAGCCGTGAGGCCGGCCACGAGGGCTGGTGCGGAACGCATTGTCTTGACGTGTGGCGGTTTCGAATTCTTTCGGATCAGAGGCTGAGAAGGTCTTGATGTCTTTTCCTGGCAGAGACGATGCGTAGGAGAAGAGTTGAGTCCGACGGACAGCTTGGATCTGGACGAAGCAGAAGAAGCTGTATTATACCTGGCAGTCCGGGAGGGCAACACCAGTCGACTTGCTATCTAGGCGTCCCATGGTCTCGCTCCACCGAGACACGATGGCTACTAGGAGGAAGACGGCCCTCACGGTCCTCACGGTCCTCTTGATGCAGATACAGACACAGAAATCAGGCCACTTCATGGCATGCTAGCCAAGGCGGTTCGTTGTGCGACCGCCCGTTGGCGATTGCAGCCGCGCCATCAAAGCTAGAGCTTGTCCATGGTCGGTGGGAATAACGAATAACGACCGACGAGTGTGATGGCCCATGATGGCCAGGTCGAAGATCCAAGAGATAGCACCTCGGTTCTCGGTAGTAAAGCGCTGGTCAATCTCTTCTTGGTGTTCTCGTGCCCAGTGATCAGCCACCGAGTTGCGTTGGAGCGTTTAGAGCCGAAGCCTAGATAACAGGGCCAGACTTGGTCTGGCCCCGTCTGCCCGCCGAAGGGTCGATCACTCGCCTACATTCTCGGGCGGTCCCGGGGTACTTCGGACATTGCTGTGTGCGCGGCCAGCTATCACACCACATCGCGCATAGTCTAGGATGTACAGTAAATGCACTTTGAAGTAGGAAGGAAATGAGAATCTGTCATCAAATGTTGGAATTTTCACTAATCAATTAATTAGGTTGACTGGAATTAGAGTTGTGCGTCCCAGTTCGGGAAGCTCTGCGAGAACCCGCAATTCCGACTGTAGATTCGTTGAAGTTGTCGTCGTACTTATGTTAAAAAAAAAAAAAACAAAAAAAGAACGGAATGAAGTTGAGAAACGGCAGGTACTGTAAAGGGGCGAAAACAGTCTGGAATTTCAATTCCCGTCGTTGGGAGCAACGACTGCAAGAGATCTTGGCAAGCGGACCCCGGACTTTGTTCCCCATCTTGGCAGGACCGACCGACCCTGGTCTCGCGGATCTCACGTGCCGACGATTCGGTTCGGGGTTCAACGGTCCGTAAGGTATTCATTCAGCCTTGCTCCAGACATCCTTCAGCCTTGCGCAGCATCTCAATTCGAACGGTCGAACATATGCTCCCTGCTTCATCTTGGTTTCTTCTACGCGACTAGTTACAATTGCAGTCTCTGCTAGTAGGACTGCCCGTCGTGTTTGTAACACGTTCCTGCGCGCTGTCCGCCCTCCTGTGACCCGTAAACACCTTTTGAGCTGCACCATCTCGGCACCTCTTGCCTCTGCGGCAAGCAGCGCCAATCGGGGCAAGCCCGCTAGCGAGCGGCCATTAAATCTGCCTGCAGAGGGTGCCTCGTTCAATATCGTGACTCTAAGGACGACATCTGGTTCCCACCTACTCCTCTTCCAAAACCCCTCAGCCGGGACCCATCATGGCAAGCCAGAATCCCGCGACGCCCGTCAAGGTGCCCTCCTCGGCTGCCAACTACACAGCCGCTACACTCGACCCTGACCTCAGGTCACAGATCAACACTCTGCTAATAAAAGACGGCCATGTTACAAAGTAGGTTTACATAGTCCCTTCCCTGCGTTCTCATCCACTGCAAAAGCATGGTAAAAAACCGAGCTGACACTTCACCCTCGCCTGCACAGAATTCAAGACCACCTCCTCCATTCCCTCCACGCGCACCCTTCCAACTGGCCCACAGTAATCCAAACCCACGCGCTTTCTCTGCTCCGCTCCGGCGACGTAACCACTTTCCCTGCCCTCCTTCGCCGCGTCATCGAAGATGTACGGCAAGACACAGCGCTGGCGCCAAACACCACCCGGCCCGTAAACGGTTCCAGTTCTTCCGACGACGGAGGAGGAGGAGGAGGAGGAGTCAATGGCAAGAAGACAGAAGGTACCAACGGCGCAACGGCCAGCAATAACACCGCCAGCGCCGGCAGACCAAGCCTGGCTGTCCCGCAGGCGGTTGTCGACGAAGCTCTGAAGGTGACGCGAGAATGTCTGGATACGGTGTGTGAACTTGAAGATAGCGGAACCACATGAATGGCCGGGCTGAGGCGAATAGATGGATACATGGCCAGACAGGCCAGGCCGTTTGGCCCAATGCGCTGCCTGGTAGGCAGGGCCTGCCGTCGCTCCCTCACACCTCACAACAGAGCGGCCATGGGATCTCACAAGGACAATGCAGGGGCATCGAGTGACAGACGGGTTGCACACAAGTACCATGCCAGCAATGTCGGTCATCACTTGGAGGAGGATGGCCAGCGGAAGGGACGAGATGGCAACAGCAGTCCTGCTCCTCCCAACCACATACCTCCCCGGCTAAACAGCTCAACGGCAAACTGGGCGAACAAACCACATGATGATCACAACGTAGATAACGAAAGTTTCTTTACTCCTCAAAACCCCTTCAATGTATAATAGACTCTTCTTCTGGGCGTCCTGTGCAGACGCCCGCAGTACAAAACAGCATGTGCCCCTATGAACAGAGCCGTGCTTGATCAAATGGCTGGTTTCAAAGTCCCAAGCTCCATACGGCACGAGTCCAATCCCGAAGCTCCAACCGTCACAGTCCATTAGCCAAACCAATGACCGGGTCCTCGATATGCAGCCCGCACAACCTGCCGCCGTAAGGTAGTCCGTCCATCAGTTAGCGCCGCTTAGGGAATCGTTATCAGAGCCATCCGCCAGCAGCGTCGCTCCAAACCACAACCCCAAGTCCCGTGGCCCTGTGTCTGGGACCTCAAATCAATCTTAGGACAGGTACCTAGTTATTCCACGTTCTACCCTTATAGCACGGAATGAAGCGTTCCTATCGAATCCCATCCCTTCAGAAGGAACCCCCTGGGCAAACCTTGGCTGAAATTCATCCTCGTGCTCATCTCGATATCTAGATGCCTGAACTTCTCTCCTACCCAGTGACCATGACCGTAACCATAACCGTGATCAATTGATCGACAGTTTCCAATGGCTTGTCGGAACCCCCTTGGTTTGTTCGTTCGCTCCCCTCTGGGAAGGAGGGAGATGAAGGGATAATTAGCTACTTGGCTTGATTGACTTGTCAAGGTATTTTGAGAAGGGGAACATCTGTTAGTGCAGCCAAAATTTTGTAAGCAAAAATCATCCTCTCTACTACCCCTCTTAACAGAGCCTCCGGTCTGAGGAGGTCCTGTTCTCCGAGACAAATTCTGCACTACACTGCTTCGTAGGCAAGGTAGTAGTAGTTACTCAGCATCCGCCGCATGCCCCTTCCCAGCCTAGCAGGTAGAGTAGAGTAGAGTAGAGTAGAGTAGAGTAGAGTAGAGTAGAGTCTGGTGCGCATAGTATGAATCCAGTCATCCATCCGTCCGGTGAACCTCCGCTGCTGCACTTACATACTTCATACTGGGCTCAAGAGACCTGACGGACCATTGACTATCCTCCAAAGCTAAACTAAACCAACGGTATCTCCTGCCTCGCACACAGACACAAACACGGTCACAGCACTTGGCTTATCCAAGCTTTTGCCGATCAACCCAATCCACGTTACCGCTCGAGTCCCGCCTCAGTCCAAGGGTAAGAGGCGCCCCGTATCAATCCCATGATCGGGGAGCTGAAACACAACCAGGCCCAGTTCGACCAAGACGGCGCTGGCAGTGGTCTCTGCTGCTCCTCAGCTTCACGAACTCTGCAGAAACTCTACCCGCCACATCTGGGCCAGTTGGTCCATCTGTTAGTCCAGTCAGATGAACAAGCAATGTCGCTTGTATTGTATTGTCCAAGTGGACCAGGTTTGCAGAGCACAATTTAACCACACCAATCGCAAAACATTCATTCACAACAGGGAAACTAAACCCGAGGCAGAGTAGTATTTTTTTCGCAATCTATAGATTGGAAACCTGCGCTATCTCTGACGGGCCGCAGAGCAGTCCTGTACGCAGTCCATCAACCGGCCTCGTGTCATGATATGGACCCTCTATCCGACTCCGCCTCTCCGATGCAGCACCCTTGTTTGCCAAAAAGAACCACAGAGTGGGCATTAGCTGAGGTAGCATCGCCCAGCATTCTTTTTGGCCCCGAAGGACTCCCTGCTAGGTGCGCAGACGGTGAGGGATCATGAAGTAGAAGGAAAACTAGAATACATCAGATCGGAAAACCCATGACCACACCTGTCTAGGACTTGAGTGCCCAAGTCGTCTAATCGTAAAGGCCATCGTCGTTACCGGCGTCGCCAAATGAGTTGCCGGCGCCTCCAGCGTTGCCGCTGCTCTCCACCCCGCCCTCAGGGAACTTGAAGTAGGCGCCAGGACCAGCATTCTTCATCTGCTGGGCAAAGGCCTCGTAGCGGCGGATCTCGACATCGCTAACCGAGCGTCGAGCCATCTGCATGGCCTCCTCAAAGTGGCGCTTGGTAAGCTCGGGAACGGGGTCCTCGTCGTCTTCCATGTCGACATCCTCGCCAGCGGCCTCGCGCTCCTTGGTCCGTTGGATGTCTGCCGCAATAGCCTCCTTGATGGCCAGCTTGACGGCTCGCTGAGTGATGAAGCCAAGATCGGCACCGGAGAAGCCGTGCGTCTTGGAGGCGATGTATCTAAGGTCTACATCGGAAGCGACTGGCGTCTTCCGCAGCTGAGCCTTGAGAATGCTCAGACGGCCTTCCTCATCTGGCAGAGGTACGTAAATGAGGGAGTCCAGACGGCCAGGACGGCAGAGCGCAGGGTCAAGTTGCTCAGGTCGGTTGGTAGCGCCAATGACAAAGACGTTTTTCTTCGAAGTCATACCATCCATTTCTAGTAACCATGTGTCAGCATATGTGCATGAGCCAAATTTGTCTGAAGTGGAAGAACTTACCAGTCAGGAGCTGGTTGACCACACGGTCCGACGCACCGCCCGCATCACCCACAGACCCACCACGAGCCTTGGCGATGGAATCCAGCTCGTCGAGGAAGACGATGCAGGGGGCAGCGGCACGAGCCTTGTCGAAGATGTCGCGGATGTTGCTTTCCGACTCACCGAACCACATGGAAAGCAGCTCAGGGCCCTTCACCGATATGAAGTTGGCAGCACACTCATTGGCAACGGCCTTGGCCAACATCGTTTTACCAGTACCGGGCGGGCCATAGAACAGGACGCCACGGGATGGCGAGAGACCGAACTTGAGGAACTTCTCAGGGTGGTCGACAGGGTATTGGACGCTCTCCCTGAGCTCTTGCTTGACCGTCTCCAAACCACCAATGTCTTCCCAGCGGACGTTGGGCACCTCGACGACGGCAACCTCGCGGAGGGCCGACGGGTTGGAGACGCCGAGGGCAAAGCGGAAGTTCTCCATCGTCACACCGAGCGAGTCGAGCACCTCAGCGTCAATGGTATCCTCGTCGAGGTCGATGAGGTCCATCTTCTCGCGAATCTGCTGCATGGCAGCCTCGGAGCAAAGGGCAGCAATATCGGAGCCGACGTAGCCGTGTGTCTCGGCAGCGATCTGTTCCAGATCAACGTCATCCGCCAGCTTCATGTTCTTGGTGTGAATCTGCAGAATCTCAAGCCGGCCAGTAGGGTCGGGAATGCCGATATCGACCTCACGGTCGAAGCGGCCGAAACGACGCAGAGCAGGATCGATGGAATTTGGACGGTTGGTTGCACCCATGACAATGACGTTGGACTGTGATTTCATACCGTCCATCAGAGTCAGGAGCTGAGACACCACGCGGCGCTCGACCTCGCCGTTTGTCTTGTCACGCTTGGGGGCGATTGAGTCGATCTCATCAATGAAAATGATGGCAGGTGAGTTCTTCTCGGCTTCCTCAAACGCTTTCCTCAGGTTGGACTCGGATTCGCCAGCCATTTTGGACATGATTTCGGGCCCGTTGATGAGGAAGAAGAAGGCACCCGTCTCGTTGCCAACGGCACGAGCCATCAACGTCTTACCAGTACCTGGAGGCCCGTAGAGAAGAACGCCGCGAGGAGGCTTAATACCGATCGACTTGAAGAGCTGAGGATGCCGCAGAGGTAGCTCAACCATTTCCCGGATCTGAGCCATCTGCTTACGGCAACCGCCAATGTCGTCATAGCCGACTTCCTTGAGATTGTTCTCCTCTTCATCACGTTGAATGGGCTCGCCTTCGCAGTGAATGACCGTGTCCTGAGCAACGATGCCATACTCGGGCGGGTCGACCTCGACGACCTTGAACTCGACTTGCCTCATACCGCCACGCACTATGAAAAGGTCACCTTGTCTAACGGGTCGGTACGCTTCCCGGAAGTACGGCGCGAGGAAAACGTCGAAGAGAGAGCCGGTCAAGCCCTCAACTGTATCGGCGATCGGCAGAACGGCAATCCGTTTGGCCTGAGGCATTGTCAACATCCTGTCCAGATGCCAGCGCGGGCAGCTCGGTACTCACATATTTGATATCAGGGCAAGGGTGAATGGTGATGATGTCGCCGTGCTTCACCCGCAAGTTGTGGCGAACAACTCGGTTGATACGAGCGCTGCCATCATCCAAGTCATCGTCGGCAAGGACGATCAAAACGGTATCCTTCCTCTTCTTGCCGCGAACCAGCACCGTGTCGCCACGGAACAGCTGGAGCGCTTCCATTGTGTTGTTGGAGAGGGCGATGATCGAGTTGTCATCATTGACGGCATCAGTGACCCTGTCCCTCGTCAGCAAGCCGCCTGAAAAGAGTTTAAGGGCACATTTCACGTACATCAACTGGTTAGGCTTCTTCTTCTTCTTGAGGATGGCAGTGGCCGTGTCATCCTCATCCTTGCGCTCGGCGCCAGATGCATCGCTGTATCCATGGTTAGCTGGCTATATCGCTTCCAAAAAACTTGAAAGGCATCAAAATAAGGCAACATACGTCAAATTGACCTTCTTTTTGTGCTCGCGGTGATCGGGGTTAGGCTCCGGTGCCATCTTGTCGGTCTGATCCGGGAACGTTGAGGAAATCGCGGGGAGTGAGGACAGCGCAAAGCTGGAGGCGGGCACCAGTCAAGAGGGTGGGTTGTAGAAAAGGTGCGAGTTGACGTGGGCAGGAAGAGAAAAGAGGTTTGATGAAGGGAGGTTTGGATTTGGGAGAGAGAGTTTTGCGATGAAGGAAAGAACCTTAAAGCGTTGCAGCCTTTCCTTGATGATTATCGGTCTTTGGTCTCCGGAAGGCCAGCAGGCGGCGAACTGGCTCCAGGCGGCCACTCAGATGACGACTGCGGAGCTTTGGGCGGCAAAGTCCGTGCACTCTCAGGCACTGCTGTTAAGTTGGCCCAAGCTCTTCTGGTTGCCAAGTCCCAACCTGTTGTGCAAACCTCCGCTTCCAGCACTCACAGCATCTGTTTTTCACTATCAGCTGTGGAACCTTCCAACACATTCCAACGTTCATTACTCAAGCAACTCAAGAGCCTGCTGACAGAGCCTCTAGTGTAAAGGCAAATGGCGACGCCGGAAAACAATTGTTCAATCCGACTGAGCTGAGACAGTATTGACTTGCCAGCATCGCTCTCTCTTGCCGGACCCGCATTGGAGTCTGAGTGTGGCACCAGGCACAGCCAAATCGCGTCGACAATGACCGTTGCGAAGTTGAGTGTCGCCACCACAGGCCGAACATCGCTGCTGGACCGCTCTGGGACCCCTCGTCGCCCAACACCATATTCGTAGGATTGAAGCTCGTTCTGCAGGCCAGCAATGTCGCTCAGCTGCTTTCCTCAGTGTGTCTCGCCCCAGCAAAGCGTTTGCGCTGGAGACCATCCATCGAAAAGGTGTTAGAAGGCTCGATACTCATTTCGAGGCCCGGCCATGGTCGAAGTGCATCATCTAAGCAGTGACGCCAGCCGGAAGGAGTCGACTTTCAGTGAGGACGTTTAGGAGACTGCGGGCAACTTTGTGCCATGCCTCACATACCCATCGGCGACCCTGTACAGTCGAATCAGCCGCCGCTTGCTAGCCTTGCACAGCTCTAATTGCTTTCTCGTGGCTTGCATTCATGAGGGGCCATTTGATTTTCAGGGTGGTCCTGATGGACACCCTGTTGCCGGAAGCGAGCAGTGAGGCGACCAGCTCTCGAGGGGGAGGTCATCGCCCATAGATTCTATACCCGCTTGTCAAGCGTCATCTTCGAACCCCAACACAAAGGAGCGAGTGAGGTCGACCTGGCTGCTAATGATCCGCAGACCTTGCGTAAAGCTGATTGTGGCAGAAGTCTTGGTAGTTCCGGATTGCTTTCATCGACCGGCGCGGAGCGGATCGTGCGGAGGATACAGCTGTCCAGAGTGTTGAGGGCTTCAAATTATGCTTGGGGCCATTCTTAGTAGCTCCGTCTCGTGACTCGGCGGCTGCGACAAGTCGGCGAGAAGATTGCGGTTTAAGGACGTGCGACCAGGCATGGCCACAAACCCTCCCTTTACCAAGAGCCACTGGCTCGGGAAACGGTCCTCCATGACTTGTCGAACCCGCGTTTGGATGTTATACGGAGCGAAGCAAGCTCGGTGCGCGGACGAGCTAGATCCCTACGAGGTGTCGTTACGCGACACACGCGTCACAATGCTGACCCTCCCCGTCTGCTAAGCTAAGCTGCTTCCCCTGTTCCAATTTCCAGGTCCGGAAGAGGATCAAGGATTCTTGGTTCTAGCGCCCTAAGGCGCGTATGGCCAGGAAAAAAGACAGAGCCGCGTGGCTCTTCAGCATCCACGGTACTTCACGGTGCAGTTGGTGTCGAGCCAGTCAACTCTACTATGTTTCAGCCCTGCCATTCCAGGTGCTTGGAGTGCTTGGGTTGCTCACATTGTGTTCCACAACACGAGGCCGAAGCAGCTTTCAAGAGGTGCCTTGTATGACAACAGCTGCCAGTGGCATTCAGAGAAGGGTCTGACGCCACCGGGGGCAGAGGCATCTTAACTTTCTTCGGGAACCTCCTCACCGGTGCTCGATCCCTCACCTAGGTACTGTACAGTACAACCCCTTGATGCTGCATCAGGGGAAATCGGGTTCGCCGAAGCTCGCCATTGGCAAATCTGTAGAGCGCGATTATCGATCACAGATCTTGAAATGACGCCAAGATCCCACGAGTGTCACTGAGCCGGTCCGTTCTGCGACCGAACAAGGTGCCACCGCATACTTTGCAGATCTGCTGTTTATTTCACGTATGCTGTGCCTTCGGACAGTCGCCCAATAGGCTGGTGTCGCCTTTTCTCGCTTGATCGGCTAATGGCGCCTTGAAGTCGTCAGAGCGGCGGGCGCTACGGAGTACAAACTTCATAGCGCGACCCTGATTGTTGATCTGGAGACGCTGGCACATCAACCTGGAAGCTTGAGCTTATCTACGTCCAGTCTCAACATCAACGGCCCAATCAAGCTACGCTGCACGGTCTTTGGAAGCGCGGCTGGGTGAGGGAGGCAGCCCGGAGGACGGCCCCGCTTCCCCATCAACACGCCGTTAGGTCCGGACCCCGGATTTTGGAAGTTCGAACATCGGGAGAAGTAACTCCACTCACTCCATAGCGCCAAAGCATGGAGATACAGTAGCAATGGAATAACTGGCATGCTGACTTATATTTGACTAAGGGAACGCCACTGTACAGCCCTAATCCTGCCGGACGTTATCCAATCTCGAGCCCATCTACTTTGAACGGACGGTGTTGATGCCTTGTCATCGCTAATAAACAGGTACCAAAGCCGAAGTCCCACGGGAAGGAAGCTTGTTCCCCGGGGCAGAGTAGAACATGATTGGCTGCGATCGACCTCTTGGCTGTCCTCAGATTGCAACGTCCCTGACTGCGGAACCGTGCAGAAGTGGCTGACGGGCAGCTTATGGTGGTGTGTGAGGGTGCATCGTGCCAGGAAATTAGGCATCGACTATTCGACTTGCGGTCTGCAAATTCCCAGCAAACGGGCCAGGGCAGTGCTACACAACGGTACATACAGAGGGTATAGATCCCTTTGAGCTGATTCGAGAAGTTTGCGAACCGATGGAACGACGCCAAGCCATGCGCAGATGATGATCAGATATGTACGCGAGAAGTCTCCGAGGTCGTTTTAGTTCTCAATTTCTGATGATTGATTCATAAGCAGCCCTTGGGGAAGCCAGGACGTTGTCGATTCCATGTCGGATGGGTTCTGGTCTAGCTCTCGAGCACTCAACGGACCTTATATTGAGCCATTGATGAGACGCAAAGACCGCGAACATGGAAGCAGTCAACACCCCAAAGGTTCACACTCAGTTTTGTATGTACATGTAGATGACACGGGAGCCCAGAACGGACACGACCCAGACCTATGAGCCCGGCTCCAGCGACCGCAGCTATGCACAATACCTAAATACTCCCTCCATGGAAACGGGCATGCGGAAACAAGGCGCAGCAGCCCTAACGTTCCCCGGGCATCGTTTGATTGGAAATCAGGTACGAAGTAGCTTTCAAGCACAGTCTGATGCGAGTGCTTTGCCGCATTGGAGAACCCACATCATACCTTCCTACCTCCTAGTACTTCATCAGAGTTCAGACAGCCTTATGAGACAGTGCCCCTGAGCTGAGCTGCCCGCCCACTTACCGGGGGCCAAGAAAAACGGCCGAGCAAGGAGGATTGGAGAAACTGCAATTCTCCGCTTCGGGAATCGGGATATGTAGCCCTACCTTACCTCCGTCCTCCGCTCATTTTAGACTCACGTAAGCATGGGCAATTTACCGGTTGCGTTTTGGTTGCATTTGGAAACGGCAACCTGTTTATTGTCTCAGATTTTGTCCTGAGATGTTAGGTACAGTACTTGAGTCCACCTTTGTTTAGAGATGCTAAATCACCTTCGTTCGTCTCACTTTCGATGACATATCCAACTCTTTACAACCGCCAGCGCTCGCCAGGTGGCGGTGAGTGGTGAGTACAGGACATTAGCTGGAAGAGATGTTGATTTCAAATATGGATACCAGTGGTGAGGTCTGGCACACTTCGCCCTATTGCTGCAGATGCAATGCTACAATCTCCACGCAAGTGCGGAAGGTTCTGTTGCCGCCCTTGTTCGACATTGGCTGGTCAAGCGCTTGGAGGACTGGTAGGGTTCCAGAAGGATGCTCAACGACCGAGATAAGCTTGAAGCTCCGCTTGTGAAACCCACCCACACAGCCCAAGTTGTATATTGGCTCACTCATCAATGCACTAAACTACTTTACACTTTGTCCATGTCTACCCCAGGTGCCCCACGGCGACAAGAACTGGTGTTGATTGCCCTCCAACCAGCCCCGTGCCCCTACGCCAAAACATGCATGCCACAGGCAATCGATCCTATTCCTATTCATTTACCTTATGTTTCCTGGCTGGGACGGAACTGTTCCAAACATGGAGGGCAGGCAGCTACTAGCGGACCTAGCCTAGCAGGGTACCGTACTGTATGTAAATTGATATGCTAGCGGGAGGTGCTCCAGTGCTACCTTCCGGGTTTTGATGTACATACTGTACAGTCCATGGTACTTGTATGCGTACACTATACCTTGAGAGCCTGGGCCTGGGGAAGCCGAAGGACCCGGCGCAGCGCTGCGGGCATAGTCAGATCCTTGAGTCCGTTTAAACATGGTTTTCGCCCAGCGGCAGTGGCACTGATCCAGGTCCATGGGATGGCCGGGGGGTGGCAATCTAGAAACCGAGGCTGTCCCATTTCTCTAGAGTACCGTCGGGTAGAAAGCGGGTTGGTGTCGTCGCACCTGCTGTGCTTAGACCTTATATGGGAACCGCTGACCGCACCTTCGCTCTTCGGGGACCACATCCCCCATCCAGTCTCGGACCACGGCGCGCTCTGCGGCATGACCTTGTTCGTCCAGATTCCCAACAGAGGGCCACAAGAGAGAAGAATTGACCGGGAAGAGAGGAGAACCGAGCGGAGGGAATCAACAAAAGACATATTTCGGCAAATATGGGTCCAGATTCACTCGCGGCCGCAACCAACACACGGCCCCCGCATTCAGGAAGGAAAGGATCCAAGAAGGTCAGGACAGGCTGTATAACATGCAAGTGAGTCGGCGACCATTTCCCCATGTTATCGAGAGTGCCTTCCCCCCAACCACTGTTTATTCTTCTTCTTCCCTTTCCTGTCTCCCATCATTGCTCCAAGACAGCCTGAGGGAGTGACATCATGGACGCTCTTGTCGCTAACCCAAGGCCTGCTCGGTTCATGAAACAGAATCCGCAAGGTCAAGTGCGATGAAGGAAAACCGTTCTGCATGCGTTGCACCAAGACGGGCCGCAGGTGCGATGGATATCTCGACGCCAAAACCATGGCACAGCGACGGCGTCGGTCCGCTGGTCTGGGAGCCCACGGCACCGTGGGGCCGCCTCAAGCGCCTTTGACCATGCTCTATCAGTGGGCCTCCTCAGACGAACGGCGCGCCTTCCACTTCTTCCAGCACATCACCGCGCCATCCTTGTCCGGAGACCTCGATGGCGTCTTCTGGCGCGTCTTGGTACTCCAAATGTGCCAGTCCGAGCCGGCTGTGAGGCACGCAGTCCTAGCTGTCAGTAGCCTTCACGAGGGCATGGTGCAGAACACCATGATGACACCTAGTATGAATGCTGAGGACCGAGCCTCGTTCGCCCTGTATCAATATAACCGAGCCATTGCGTGTTTGTTGGACCAGATGCGCACCGCTGACGCGAGACCTCTGGTCCCTCTCCTTACATGCGTCCTCTTCGTGTGCATCGAGCTGATGCAGAACAAAGACCGGGAATCGTTGGATCATCTCAAGCAAGGACGGCAGATTCTCAGTCAACTGGGGCGCAAAACGTTGATGCGAAGCCCGGAGCTTGACCTCATCAAGCAGCACCTCGTCCCGATGTACACCCGGCTCAGCTTAACGTCGCTGATGCTTAGCGGCGATCCCGTAATGATACCAACGCCACTCAAGACGCTGACCGAGGTGCCCCTCATGTTTGAAACCATCGATGAGGTCCGGTATGTCTTCTACGACTTTATGGAAGAGTGTCTCCGGTTCGCCAAAAAGTCCCACGCAGCCAAGATTGGCGAGATACCCTCAGAAGACATGCGAGCCTTCGAGAATGAGCAGGACTATCTGCTGAGGAAGCTTGCCAAGTTCAAGGTCGCCTTCTCCCTGTTCCGCGCGGCAAAAGGCCGGGATGGGCCGCCAGGCAGCATCGCGCTGTTACAAATCCACATGCATACAACCTTTATCTGGGTTTCTACCGCTCTCAGCAGGCACGAGACGGTATTTGATGACCATGTCGACACATTCTCCGCCATCATTCCCCTTGCAACCGAGTTTATGAACGCGCTTGCAGCCGCTCCGCCCATCAGTGAGCAGCACACTGGGAGTAGACCAACAAGCTCCGTGCCCTCCACCACTGACACACGTCGTCTCTCGGCCATGTTCACTTTTGAGGTCCATGTGATCGCTCCGCTCTATTTCGTCGCCGCCAAGTGCAGGCATCCCGTGATTCGCCGGGCAGCATTGCATCTCCTCCGACGCAACCCTTCGCGGAGAGAGAATCTGTGGCGCGCGAACGTCATGGCTGCCATTGCGGAGCGGACAATGAGGCTCGAAGAGAAGCACCTTCGTCCCCAGCATACAGAAAGCCAGCCGCAATCACAATGCGTTTCGCCACGTGAGCCGTCAGCACAATTTCCCTACTCTTTCGGGCCGGGGGATGCTTGGGCTTCCAGCCTGCCCGATACCCCATTCCCGGATAGCTTCTTCCGGGCTGACCTGGGAGAAGCGGCCGTAGGAGGCAGCGGTACACCATTCTTTAACACCTTCGATGCCGGTCAAAGGCCGCCGGCGACGACATCCTACCCTTCTTCCTCTGTTACCACAGGAAGCATAGATGCTCCAACCATAGACCACCTAGGCGGCATCTTATCCAGTCACACGCCCATCGACCCAAACCTCTTTTTCGACGCCACCGAGGTGTCATCCACGGCGCACTCGTTCAGCGTCGCGCCGTCGACTGCCTCCTCGCTAGACGACATCGGCGGCATCGCGGCTCCGTCGGCATCCCCTTATATCAGCGGACGCGGGCCGCGACCAGCGGCATCTGCGGAGCAAGCTCCCGAAATGTGGGGCGCTGTGTCGGCAACTCACGCGCCGCCGGGCATTGCCCTTGAGCCGCCCACGCCCGTGAACCATTCCTCCTTTGCCATGTCCTTGACGCTGCCAACGCCCCACCCACACCCTCAACCTCATCCTCAGACGCACCAGCGAGCGCAATCACGGCAAACGTCGTTGGGATCCCCTTCTATAGGGTCTGAGGGGTCTTCCCCGTCCCTCCACGCTGCCGAGGGAGTGGAAAGCACGGATATGGAATTTGATTTGGTAATGGAGATGTTGAACACTTACCACCACCACCCACAATATCAACAACAAGAGCAGCGGCAGCAACAGCAAGGGACAGGGGGGATTGGCCCTGGGCTGGACCTGGGCATTGACCTAGGACTGAACCTCACGGGCCTGCTGAGCCCGACGGCGACCGTCTCGCGGAGCGCCGATGCACCGTTTGATGTGCCTGAGCGATTCCGCGTGCACGAGTCCATCATTGGGCCTGACAAAGAGGACGGAACAAGCTGGGTGATGATGTTTCGGAAGCTAGGCGGGCTGGATGCCGAGTGGGACGTGTTGACCGAGCATGTAGCTGTTACATGAGTGAGCGTGGTCTGGCAGGATTTTGTTCTTTGGCTGCCAGCAGGATTTCTGATTTGATTGGGATTGGATCTCCAAGAGGTCTTAAGAGAGTGTGAAGCGCATAGATACCCGGGCTTATGAAACACAAGAATAATAGACAGATGTTTCCTGTTCAACATAGGGTAGTATTTGATACAGGAATACGGACTATCTGGACATGATGTTGAAATGTGGTCATTGCGTAGGGTTAGGGTACCCTAGCCCAAGTGGCACTGTGGCAGCCACTGTGTCTTGACGTCTTCCTGCAATGGGAAATAGTTGCAACATCACTCCCACTCCCGTCAATTCATCAAGAGACATATCCGTTGGCTAGAGTTCGTATGCACTTATTTCTTTAGAGTTGGCCCTTTAAGTGCATACGAAAGCGGAGCCAACGGGGAAGGTAAGAGTGAGCATCAATACTTGTACTAGGTAACTTATAGTATTTATTCTAGAACCTTCTTACTTGCTACAGCCCAGCACCACCATCTTATAAGCTGGTTTTACTGAGCCGACAAGTACATACGACCATACCTACTGGAAAGCTCGGGATCCCGTCCGCTCTCCCCTAAATAAACCAGTAAGGGCCAGATTAGTAGTTGGGTCGGTGACGACCAGCGAATCCCTGGTGTTGTATGTTCTTTTTCGCACCTTTTTCCTCCGCTTCCAAATAAGGTCGCTTGTTGAACCTAAAGGATCTACACTATATGTGATGATTATGCGTGTTTTTATCGTTTTATGTCGGGGGAACATACGATCAGGTGTGGTTACTGTCTCGAAGAGGAAAGAATCAGGTAGTCGACTTACACACCCTATCTTATCAGGCCGGGAGTGGCGGGCTCGGCGGGGTGTCGTCGCCTCGCGTTCAAACAATTCGCGAATGACATCAAGCGCAGCAGAGCTGCCATCTGGCTTTCACTCTAAAATTCCACCAGACTTTCAAGTCATTGGAGGCCCGTTGAAACCCCCCTGAGTGAGACTCGCAAAGAACAGAGCGACCTAGCTGCTCGCAGACTATACAGGAATTATACAGACGTTTTCGACCCTTAAAGTGCTCTCTATCTACATCTTCAATCATCAAGTTGGTCAACATCTCCCAAAGGCAGCGCGTAAATGGCTTCAAGTTCCCCCGATCAGCCCGCCGCCAAAGAGATCGGTCCTGTCCCGCAACCGGGCGATCGAGCGCCGTCGTTGGGTGATGCCGTTCAGTTTCCGCGCGACAAGCCAGTGATGGTTGTCTTTCTCCGGCACTGCGGCTGTCCTTGTAAGCTCGAGTCCCGTGTGCCTTCTGCATCAACATCCCTCCCCACCAAGAACAACCAACCCCTTGCTACTAACCTGACCCAGTCACTAAGAAACATGTAATATGGATTCAGTGCTGAGCTAACAATTAATTCTTCTTGCGCCCCGCAGTTGCCGAGAAGACTTTCAACCTCCTCACCAAGGTCTCGACCGAGCACCCGGAGGTGCACTGCGTGGCCGTCTCACAATCCACCCAGGAAGACACTGACAAGTGGTGAGTTATAACCTCCTCGCCTTCTTCTAGCGCTCTAGAAATAGACCACCCAAACTTGCATAGACCAGACCAACAACAATTCCTCCTGACAAACGCGTATTTGATCACAGGATTGTCGAGGTTGGCGGCGAATGGGACGTCCAGGTCGTGGTCAATCCGCAGCGCGACCTCTTCGCCGCGTGGGGCCTGGGCACCAGCTCGACGTGGTATGCCTATAACCCGTGGACGGTGTGGTCTACTATCCAGTTGCAAAAGAAGGAGAGGATAGCGTATGTTTATCCATCTTTTTTATCGGTCATGTTCACCCCCTTTCCCCCCTTTTTCGACAGTCTTTATGTATATGTAATCCAGTCGTTACTCCATGGTGTGACTTGACGGCCGTGTAACTGACAGTTCTCATCAGCACTCGTGGGGAGCAGAGCGGCAGCAAATGGCAAATTGGTGGCGCCTTTGCTGTTGATGCGAACGGGTTTGTCCGCTGGTCGAAGCCCGCAGCCAGCGCAGACGAGGTGCCCAACTTTGAGGAAGCTTTGAAGGCACTTGCAGAATGGAGGGGACTACCGTAGTGTGAGTCTGCTTGTGACTAGTGTCTCATCCGCCTCTCATCTTTCCTTACTATTTCACCTTTTCCCTTCCCGTGCATGGCGTTCACGGATGGTATCAAATGTACGAGTTCGAAATGCACCTTTCATTGGCTTCTGGCTTGGTATTATATTCCATCATTTTCTCAGCACCAATCACGCGCAATTGCTTCTTGCTTGCGCTATCCTCCGCTGCCATGTCTGTCGTGGTATCAATCTAGTGGGTTTGCCCCTGACTCAGGAGTGTATCTTCACCCTTCCTATTCCCATCGCATTCGACCTCAGACAGACTATCGAAAGACTTCCTCCACAGCACGTGCCACTCTCTCTACTATCTCCGTAATCAGTTTGCTGGAGATATTATACGCTGGCATGATCATGACATGGTCCCCCCGCCCGCCTCCAGCGCACCCCTGGCCATGATAGATTAGCACCTTGAAGTCCCTCATGGCTATTCTCTGCACCCGCTGTGCAATCTGCTGGCCCGGTTCAAACGGCTCCTTGGTCTTCTTATCTCTGACGAACTCAATTCCCCAGAACAGCCCCTTCCCCCTGATATCTCCGACATTGGGATGCCCCTCAAGACGCTCCCTCAACAGCCTCTCCAACAACCGCCCCTGGACTCTAACGTTTTCTAGCAGCCTCTCCTTCTCCACAACTCTCTGCACTTTGAGCGCCGTCGCAGCCACAACAGGGTGATTCTGGTACGTATGACCGTGCGTAAACATTTTGCCCTCCCGGCGCATCACGCCAGCCACCTTTTCCCCGACCAGGAGCGCCGAAGCGGGCTGGTAGCCGCCGGCGAACCCCTTGGCCACTGTCTGCAAGTCAGGCACCACCGTCGTTGCCAAACGTTCTCCTCCTCCTCCCTCCAACTCTTCACTCTGCCAAGCATGCAGCGTCCCTGTGCGACCCATCCCGCACATAACCTCGTCCAGAACCAGCAGCGCCCCATGGCGCACGCACACGGCCTGCATCGCGGCGAGGTACCCCGGTACGGCGGGGACGCAGCCAAGCGCGGCGCCGACTACAGGCTCGAGCACCACAGCCGCCACCGTCGTCGGGCCCAACCGCTGGAACTCGGCCTCGAGCTCGGCCGCCTTGCGCGCCACGAAGGACGCGTCCGATTCGGCCAAGGAGAGCCGCTGCCGGTAGGGATTGCAGGCCGGGATGTGGTGGAACCGTGATGGCAAGAGAATGCCGCGGAACGGCTCACGCCGGGCGACGTGACCCGATGCGGAGAGCGAGCCGAGGGTGGTGCCGTGATAGGATTGGTCACGGGCTATGATGTTGACGCGGGATGGCTGGCCCATCCAGGTGAAATACTCGATTGCTAGTTTGAGGGCGGCTTCCATTGCCTCCGAGCCTGTGGTTTCGTACGCTTAGTGTGGGCTTTTCCTCGTGTACCGACTCTTTTCGTGAGAGTAAAGGTTTATCTTACCTGAGCACATTATGTAGACTTTCTGCATCTTTCCCCCCGTGCTCTCAATAAGCCAGTCGGAGAGTTCTTCGGCTGGACTCGTCTTGAAGTGGGCATATGAGGCGTATGAGCAGTCCTTCATCTGCGCAATTGCCGCCTTGATGATGTCGCGGCGGCCATGCCCAAGGCAGGCAACCCCAGCGCCTCCACAAGCATCGAGGATCTTCGGGCCGTTAGAAGGGTACCAGTAGTGGCCTTTTGCCTTGGTAAGAACTGGGAGATTGTCCGAGAGAGTATCTGAACGGGTCAACTCTGAAGTCGAGTCCAAGATATCTGCCTCAGCCTTGCGGGGAGTGTCCTGACGGGAAAACTTGGAAGTGGTGGAGAGGAACTGCCCCATCCTTACTGGTGAAGCAAGAAATTGACAACGTTCGATGGAGAATTAGCTAGCACGCCCTAGCAAGTGTACCGACAGACACCGGAAGCTGCCTCTTTATGCTTGTATGGGCCCGCCTCGCTTGTTTGGAAAAGGGACGTATCGACAGACAGATGTTTTCTTGGCCAACCCACAAACAGCAGCCTTGATAAGCGGATATGGCTTGAAGTGGCCAGCTAGACTCCCCCTTTCCTTCCGAGGACCTTCCGTGGTACATCCATCCCGAGGATGCAGTCGTCCATTCCTATCTCGCCGTGATGTGAAAAGTCGCGAGAACCGAAGCGCTGTCTTGGCCAACAGTAATGAGCGGACGGGGGACGCCCTCTGCATATGTCAAGCCTCCTTGCCGACATCTGGAAGAACGTGCTCTGCACATGTCAAGGAATCCTTGCTTATCCTTAGATGGCACGGCGGGAGATCAGATGTGCTTGCTGTAGTACGCGGTGTGACAAACGGCTAGATGCCTTGGTTCACAAGCAGTTCTCGAACGACTCGTCCCCTTCGAGTTCGGATGCGTCATTCACGCCGATTTTCGAGTCTGAAGTCTGAGCCCATGGAGACACGGTTCAATGGCAGCGGCTCTTGGCCGATGCCTTACCGGATCTACACAGTAATGTGACAGTCGGCGAGCAGCACTACATAGAAAGTCTAATTGAGATTTTCGTGTGCATGTAACGTAGCCTGGCTGAACCATGGCTGCATCCGCTCAGGGCTCTTATTGCTTCGTCAACCACGGGGTTACCTTGGAGTGGTAAGAGCCGCCGGCTGGTATTACCTTCGTCTGTGCAGTCTAGTCCAGGGCTTCCGACTGGGTTTGTGACTAGACGAGGCAGTATCAGAGGTCCACGGAAAGACCAATCGCCCAACGGCTGCTGTGGTGGCGCCTGGGGCACAGGCAGCCTCACAGATTGTGCTTCTCCTCGCGATCTCCGTAGTTTCTGCCATGTGGTGGCCGTCAGAGGGCGTCTTTTGCTCATATCGTTGCTCGGATAAGCACAAGTCCAAGCCATCCCAACGTGTCGGGTCTTCAGCAAGGGCCGATAGCAAGTGTTTGCGTCGCTTCAAACGGCGGGTAACTGTGAAAGATGACAGGAGACAGGCAAGAACAAGGTATACGACCTGCGACAAGTTCGTCAGACAGATACATGGACGGCTGAACGGAAGCATGTAACTGGGTGTATGACTGACGGGCAAAGTCAGAAAAGGACTTGGAACTTGAATCGGTCACGGCGTGAGCCTTTGTCTCGTTCGCACCGTTGTTACTGCACATCTGGGAAAGAGCTCCTGGTGTCGAGTCAGAAAAGAGGAAGGTGTGTGCGCGCCTCACCTGCCCCAGGAGGAAACTTCAGCTGGCCGTGTGTGCATTGAGTAAGGCAACCGCGGGTGCCAGGTCATCGTCAGTCCGAGATCTTCATCATTTAGCAAACAAACTGTGCTGATTATCTTGCTGAGGTCTGAAACACTTTCATCCAGGGATCGTCCGTGTAAACGACTTACACCGGAAATGGAAGACATTCAATCAACCAGAAAGACCAGAGCAGGGTCTTTCCAGATCCCCTCTGGACCCTTGATGCCCGTCGCATACTGTTCAATCCCATCCGCTAGCGACACATAGCCGATGGATGCCATGTCGCACCGTCACAGACACAAACAAACCTTTCCATTGGTGCCAAACGACTAGGTAGGAAACAGAAAGAGGCCTCGGTGTCCCGGCAAACAAGCTGTCACCTGACGTCTACCGTGCGTCAAGTTTGGGATAGGTACCTTATGCACGGAAGTCTGTCACTGCAGCCGCTCGGCCTGTCCCGGTTCTCAACGTCAAAAAAGGGGCGATGCGATTGCGACGGCGTCGGGGACGGCAGCCAATGGCCCGAGACACCGAACGCCCAGTATCGGCCCGAGTATGTCCTTCCGCAGCCGGGAAGAGGGCGCAAAGTCGTACCAATAAAGAATCACACCAGTGAAGCCGTAGCCGTGCGTGTTGTAGAGTACATGTATGTACTGTACATACATATGCATTTTACAAACAGAGCGCGTGGGGGTAAATCAGGGGTAGTACAAAACCGCCAGCCCGTTTGCCCATCACGTTAATCTAGCATGGGCACTTACGCTGGTCATCTGTCCGTTCGTGCCCAAGGGAACAACACCTCGACTCACAAATGTAATCCGCTCTGACGAGTATCCTCTTCGAGCGTTTAACTCCGTAGGCTGATCCCTTGTCATTCTCAGGGAACAACAACATGATTCGTGATCCATAAACAGACTTCCTGGTGATGCGAATAACGCATGAGGAGAAAGGGATTTGATAGGATACGTATGCTCATATGCTACACATCAGACTCGTTCTTCATGATGGACTCCTCTCCCCGAAAAAATTGTCGGATCCGATGCTCATGCACAGCCAACCGATTCGCCCTAACCCACCCGTTTAAATCAGCAGAGAGAAGAAACGTGCGGGCCTGATCAGAATTTCAAGCCTCCAATCAACGCCAAACCCCAGAATATGTCTGGTCCTTAGATAAGGAATGCAGCAATTCCAGATGCAGAGCGACCACACGAAAAATGTGAGCAAAGCAAGCCGCCCGGTTGTTAAGAATACAGGGTGGCGACTCCATGATGCTGGCGGCCTCTAGGGACTTGCCAGCCATGTAAGTACGCTCAAGAGAGCCGTGCCAGCCGACAATACGCTCTAAGCGCTGCCACTGGCGGCCAAATCACCGTTTGCCGCGGGCTGCACCTGTTTGCCGTGCCCAACTGGCGCGTGGTAGCTGCCGATGCTCTGAAAGCCCCTATTGTTGAGCAGTGTTAGTTTGACGATATCTCCCTGAGAATTTGTTTCTTAAAGGGTATGAAATGAGCATACTTAGTCAGATCAAAGCCATGCTCTTCCTCAACCACGGCTGGGCTCGGGGGGTCATCCACCGCCGGGCGGCTGCTGGCCCGGGTCGGGCTCGGTGCTGGTGATTTGCTTCCGCGGGCCACAGGCGGAGGACTGCTGCTAGCAGCCGGCAGGCCAACCCCTGGCTTTGACGGGCTGAGCTCGAACGAAGCATGGGCAGGCTTTAGCGGCGTGCTGCCAATGTCGGCGTACTTCCAAAACGGTGCCGGCGAGCTGGTCGGCATGTGCTGGCTCGGCCGCTGAGCTGTGCTCGGAGGGGCAAGCTTGGGGTGCACTCTGTGTGGCGCCGGCGTGACGAAAGACGCGCCATCGTCTTGCAGATAAGAAGACGTTAGAGTCGGTGACGCGGGCGCTGCCTCTACAAGTCCTAATGTGCTCGATGTATTCGGCTTTCTCAGGCGGGGCAATGGACTGCCGTCCGCGCCTGTTCCGGCTTCATCTGGCAGGGGCTTGCGTGTCGCGCGTACGGGAGTCAAATGCGAATCCCGGAGCGTCGAGCGGGGTTGCGGAGACCCAGACGGCGACACCTTCCGCTTACGGGCCGAAGCAGGGTCCCTCGCAGCCATGTCCTTCGGTCCTGAAGTGATGTAGCTCAGTTGGCTTGGCGACGACGGGTTCGAGGAGCCACGGTGGCCGCCCCGCCCCCCACGCCAGGCCGACCGAATCATCTCCTCGCGAGATTCGGGAACGAGCTGCCATTTCATGCCTTTCCCAGGCTCGTCCGTGGAGCGAGCAATTTTCTCAAAAGCCTTGTTCAGGGACAGATTGTGCCGGATGGAGTTCTCAATCAGAGTTAGTGCTGTGTGTAACAGGGCTTGCGCATCAGAACGAAACTAACCTGCCAGCCATTGGGGGGCTGATGTCTATAGTAGGCATAGCGTGCCTGGATATAATGATAAATGCCTGAAAGGTTGAGTTTTTGTTCTGGCGTGTTCATGATCGCCTGCGTGATCATCTGGGCGTAGCTAAACTGAGGCTTGATGTGACGGTTCTCGTCCAAGCTCAGATCTACATCGCCGTTGCCCATGAGCAAGGGCCCTGCCGACTGCTCAATCATCGGTGTCTTGGCAACGGTCGGGGCGCGACCCCGAGCCGAGGGAGGGGTACCCGGTCTCTTATAATCAGGCGGCGCCGGAGCCAGTGGCTTCTGCGAGCCTTGGCTGCGCGACGATTTACTCGGGGAGCTCGAATGCGCGCCATCTCCCGATGGAAGGGGGTGACGCGTCGGCCGCGAAGGCGCAGCGGATGGCTCCGTCTTGACAATGCCGGCCCGCTCAAGGTACTGCGGTGCAATCCGGAGAGGGCTAAGCTCAGTCGGGAGGGCGAACATCATTTCGACACCACCGATTTCAATAACCTCGCCACTGTGCAGGGGTCCGGCCTGGCCAGCCTTCCACAAGACTCCGTCCACTTTGAGCGAATTCCGGCCTTTGACGAGCAACCACCACTTCTCTTGGTCGCGGTTGAAGTAGATGACGGCGTGCAGGCGCGAGATGAGCTTGCTGGGCCCCAAATCGATGTGGACGGCATCGTCATCATTGACCTGATCGGCTCGGAGCTGGGATGGCTCGGACGACCGGCCAATGTTGACACTAAGTTTGGTAATAAAATAGGTCCAATCGAGTGCCGCGATCTTCGCATAGGCTTTGACGCCTTCTTTGTTATACTCGTGGATGCTGTTTGCGTGGTCTCTGCTGGCTTGCACCGGTATCGAAGGGGCCAGGAGATGCTGCGTCACCCGCGTGACGATCTGGTCCTCATCGTCCACCACAGACTGATCGGCAACGTGCGAAGAATCCCCTTCGTCGATGGGTTCCGAGGTCTCACCTGGCTCGGCGGTCGCATCGCCATTCTATCCAAACAAAAAGGACGGTCAGCTACAGCAATGTTTGTGCGTCGGTCTGGAGATGCACGGGCCGGGACAAAAAGCGTCTTTCGGGAGGGACCGCAATCATCCGGGATGCGCGCGACCGAGGGGCGCAAGGCTCGGGCCCTTACCTTCTTTCTACGCTTTGTCGGGCGAGGGGGTGAGGATTCAACAACGGCATCACTACGCAACTCTCGACGGGCGCGTTGCGCGCGCTTCTGCGGCGTAGGCATCTTGTGTTTGTGTGTGTCGTCGTGGGATGCGCCACTAGATCATCTGGTGGATGATGGTGAGGAGGGGTAGCGAACGGGTTGGAGGTGGTTTTTGGCGACGGAACGTTGGCTTGCCCGGATCGGAATTCAGGTGCCGCAGCCAAGCGGCCACTTTGGATGCGACAATGTTGATTCCCAGGCGAGCAACGGCCGGAATACTCAATGGTACGAGCTGTCGGCGTGAAAGGAGCTCGATGCGCCGACTACCGGAGGCTGCAAAGCGCAATGGAGGTTCCAATCCTTCGCAGGGCCGCAAATCTACCAGTTGGGGTCGAACAATCAGTGGGAGTCTCGAGGCAAGAGTGATTTGTTTAATTGACCACACGAACGCTCCCAGGTTTTTCGCGTCAAAGGCGCGAGGCAGGATTGAAGGGGCAATGCCCAATCAACGCAGCCCGTTTGAGTCAGAGTGGGGCAAAACTGACAAATGCACGTGCACTTTGTCCGTCATCAGAGACTTTGGAAGCGACCAGCCACCCGGAGCAAATCGAACAAAAATCGAATAAATCCGGGGTTGAGGCAGGAATGCAACTCCACTTCGCGCTTGCGATCTGTGAATACGACGCCGTAATTCGGGTCAGAGTTTCTGGTTCATGACAATAGTTGTGATTTTGGGTTCCTCCATTGAGCAGACAAAGTCTGCAATTCAACCAGTAACCATACGTTTCTGCCCAAGAAATTGTCGACATCCAGAACTCTGCCAGTCTCAACTTTCCAAGTCAACAAACGCCATGTATCACAAAATGCGCACTAGACAATCTGTCTCAACCGTGTTAGGCAACACCCATCCTTTTGACTCGAATACCTCTGCACATCCAAAGCGAGACTTTCCTCCTAGCCATTGTCTTGTTGGCGCCGTTGGATCATTATCAACTACGTTGGTGGTTTCTCAACCACCAACTAACCGCCTAATCCCCTAACCAGCCTCCCAACGTTATGGTAACCAGGTCACCAACATGCAAGCATCCAACACTCTCATAACGCCGTACCTTAGTAAAGCACATGCCACAATAATAAACAAACAGGAGAGTTTCACTTCCCGGTTCTTTGCTTGATAAACGTGCATACCCTCCCCATCACCACCGTGTTTATAAGCCCCTTAATGTTATCCAAAAGTCACGTGCCCAAAAGGGGCTGGGTATGCCAACCCTCCAAACGACAAAACAAGACGAAAGGTGCAAAAGACGAAAGCCAGCGCAAACCGAAACCAATTCCATCCCGTCCATGACAGAGTGAAGATTTGTTCCCATTTCCCAGGTCGCCTAGAAACGCTCGCTTACACCTAACAATGGTGATACAATACCCCCCCGACAAGTCCGTCTATGCTCCGTTTTCTTGTCCAATCCGCTCAACCCTTCCTGATATTTACAAGACAATGCTGGAAGTGAGTAGGTTTAAGTTTTAGGGTAGAGATAGGACTTTTATGCAATACATGCAACCACCATGCGTAGTTTTCTCCCCTCCTCTCAAAGGCATCATCATCAATTCCTCGAAGAAATACAGCCAGGCTTCAGCCGGTGAAAAGAGGAGTATAACCAGATAGCAATAGTATACAAGTACAAGCCTCGTGTTTTGGTCCAGACTAGGCGCTAGCACCGGATGCGCCGCCTCTTCTCTTGGGGTTTCCGCGGCCAGCACCCTTCTTGCCAGCGCCGCTGCCGCTGGGCTTCTTCTTCTTGTCGGTGCCCTCAATGTACCGGATCAGCTCGTCGATGCTGCGGCTGTCCATCGAGGGCGGAGGGGCCGGCTTGCCGGGCAGCTCCGTCGGAGCCGAGCTGGTGGCCGAGGCGCCGACGCTGATGTTCCGCGAAGCAAAACGGTAGCCGGCTCTCGCCCTGCGAGCCTGGAGATCCTTGGCCTGCTTGGCGATTGAGACGGCGTTGTGCGTCAGCTGCTCCAGCCAGTGTTCCGCCTCCTTTGTGTTCTTGTCCTCGGGTCCCAAAGCGTTGCGGAAAATATTGTAACTCTCCCGCATGCGGTCCACGGCCGCCTTCGAGTCCTGGTCAAGAGCAAGGGCCTGCGCCAGCTGGAAGAGCAGCGTGGCCGAGTTGATCGACTGTCTTCCAAACACCCTTTCGCAGACGCGCAGAGACTCATCGAACCAGCGGCGAGATTCGTGGTATGCTTTGATGCTCTGCAGCATCACCGCATAGTTGTTGATGGTGGTGATTGTGTCGGGGTGATCGGATCCGTAGATGACCTTCCACACGTTGAGCGCATGCTTGGCATAGCCGAGCGCAAGCTTGCTATCGCCGCGCTGGTGAAGAAAAAGACTGAGATTGAGGTAGTTGAGCACCGTCTCTGCAGAATCAAGCCCGACTGTCCTCTCGGCAACAATCACAGCTTTCCTTGCGAGCTCCACGGCCGCATCCTTTTGATCGAGCTGGAAGTACAACTGAGAAAGCGTGTGGTACATCTGTGCAACCTCTGGATGGACAAGGCCATAAATCTGCTCGTGCAGGGACAGCGACTCGAGCAGCAGATCCTCGCCGAGCTTCCGCTGGTTCTGGTAGATGGAGAGACGCCCAGCTTCCAAGGCCTCCTCAGCCAGCGCACTGCGCGGGCATGAATCCTTGATTATCGGTACAACATTGACGAAGTCGTCAGGGGCGAAAGTATGCGGCGCCCTTACGGGTGACGGCACACTGGCTGGCGAACCTTCGCGGGACTTTTTCTTGTTCTTTTTCTTACCAGCTGGCTCGCCGGCAGCAGACGAAGGGGCCAGAGCCTGCCCGTTGCTGGGAGCAGACTCTTCGGCGTGCTGGGTAAAACGGAAGGTCTTCATCTGTATTTGAAGACCCAACTTCAGCGCGGTTTCGCGGAGCAGCTGCAAATGTCTGATCCGCTCCCACCAGCCATCCTGCAAGATGAACCTGAACCTACGGGCAGTCTCGCCTTGGATCTCTTCCCTCAGGCTCTCGGGGGTCACCTGCTCAAAAGCGAGGTCGGCATCCCCGAAAAGTCGCCTGTAAGACTCGTCAACCTCAGCAACCGGCTTAGGGTTCAGTCCAGTGCCCAAAAGGCAGTTGTAAAGGTGTGAAAGGCAAGATGAGGTTAACGGCACCGGCAACGTCTTGAGATACTTGGAGGCGACATGCTTGAATGACCTAGCGATCATCTCACGGATGCACACCTCGCGGAAGCACTCTAAGCGGGGGTTGTCACTCAGGGATGCTAGCTTGCCAAGATATCGCAGGTTGATGCCGCGACGATGGAGCAGGGCAGTAAGAGACCGTCCATCCATAGGGAAACTGATATCCGACTCGCTGAGATCGCGCAAGAGGAGAGGAATGACGGTGTCACGAAGATATGCGCAGGCAGCCCGGACATCTTGCTCGTCCTTGGCCATCTCTGCCTTCTCCTCCTCGGTCTGGGGAGTCTGGCCGCTAAAGACATCCGGATTCAACGCGAACTTGAAGCTTGACATATCGATCCTGTCATCCTTCTCGGCTTTCTCGGCCTCCTTCGCTTCGCTTCCCTCCTCATTCTCGGTTTTGTCTTGGGCTTGCTTCTCCTCGGGCTTGCTCTCATCCAATTGCTTTTCAGCGTCGTCCTCCTTTGTTTCTCCGTTCGTATCGGCCTGCTTCTTCAAAGCACCGCGCTTGAGCAACTCCGCGTTGACATACTCGCGAGCCTTTTGCTTTTGCAAAGCCTCGACAAGCTCAGGACGCAGCACCGTCATACGGTGTGGGTACTCGAAGCCTTCGAGACCACTTTCCTCCATCCAGGCAATATCCAGCGGAGTGATGCGGTACAAATCGAGAACGTACTTGCGGCCGTCTGTACCAAGCAGACCCTTCATTTCGACGCTCGCCTCCAGGTCATAGCGCTTGTTCTCCTTGTCCCAGACGGCGTGCTTCTTGACTCTCAGGGACTGAGCCAGCTTCTCAAACACAGGCGCAAAGCTCTGGTCGGCGGCGACCACGTCCTTGCCGTCTACAGCGCCGTAGTGGATCTGGTTCTCGCCAGGCTCGGGTTGCTTGAAGATGCCAGGGACAATGCTCTGACCAACGATGCGTTTGCCGAGGTAGTCCACAACGACCGTGCCCGGGGTGTACAGACCATCAATATCGAGCTGGTTCACAAGCTTGACACCAAGAACGTCCTTCCCTGTGGCGACCCTGGCGGCCTCGTCACCACCTTCGCTCGTGAACGTGCCGACACCGTCGGCACCAAAGGAGAAGAACACATTGTTGTACACAAATATCTGGGCATCTCTGCCTTCTGTGGGGTTAAGAGGCGCAACCTCCCCGCGAGCAACCAGCACGGCACCGCGTGCAGCGGCATCGTTGTAGTCTGCATACAGCTTGGCAAGCAGCCTTTCCCTGAAAACGCGGTCCTGGATGCTATCCCTGGGGAGCTCCTTGGCCGACTGGAACTCTTCGTTCCAGTCTCTCAGGGAGTCTGTGTTCTCGGCGCCACCTAGCAGGAATGTTTCCTGGGACCTGGTCGCGTCAGAGATGTGGGCAACCTGGGGTGACGAAGCGGGAGGCACGAGCCAAGGGGCCGAGGGAATGGTGTTCCCAATCTGGAATGTTGCTAAGGGGTCCTTGGCATTGGCAAACTGCTGGAAATCGGCGAAGCTTTTGGCAAACGACGGCGAGATCTTCTCTAGTAGGGTGAACAGAGAATGAGCTGAAGCGCCCTTGGAATCGGTCCGAGCAGAGGGGTTGAATTTGTCCTTGCTGGATTGGTTGACGAAGAAGCCCCCAACGTGCGCGGTGATATGGTACTGCTCGCCCTCGTTCGTTGTCACTGCCAGGTAAAGCAGATGGCCCTTTTGCCGCCAGGGGGCAGGGGGAGGGTTCCATGGGGACAGTGTGATTTGCTTGACCGTCTTGGGTGCTGGGCCCGTTTCTTTGGGCAGCAGGGCGGACAGGTCGGCTGGCGCATTGAAATCGTAAGGCTGGACCTCCTTCTCGGCTTCCTCGGCAGCACGGGCTGCAACGTCATCATGGACGGAAGCGCCAGCGAGAATGCCTTGGGCGCTGTCGGTGCGATCTCCAGCAGCTCCGATCAGTTCCCGGATCCGAATGAAATGGATCCTGGCCTCCTTCTCCGTGTAGGGATCCTCCACAACGTGCAGCTTCGAACCGGAAGCGAGACCCTCGACGTCCGAGACCTGGACAAAATCATTGATGCGCTGCCCGTTATGTTCGAGGTGGAAGCACGAGTATTGCACAGCAACTGGGTGCTCAATGATGGACTGGCGGATTTCGTGGATCTGCTCCAAGGGTGACACCTGTGTCGTCTTAGCACCCATCTGCCATATTTCCTAGCTGCAACACGTACCGGGAGCTCAAGCGTCTTGGAGTCATTCGGGAGGACAATAGTCACAGCGAAAGGGGCATCTGAACAGCAGTTGGATCAGCAACGGCATCCAGTGGATCCAATGGACATGACGTTTGGTAAGCCGGGGTCACATACCTTCGGGCTGTTCAGCACCATCGTCTACAGCCTGTGTTGTTGCCGAGTTGTCAGAGGGCGTATCTTGGGCTGTAGGTGCCTCGGCAATTGGTTTGTCTGCCACGAGGAAGTGTGTCAGTCGCAAACGAGCCGAACTACTGCATGTTTCCACGCCATCGTAGGGGCATGTGGACGTACCGGCCTGCGCGGCGACATTGCTCGATTGTGAATCAGCCATTTTGAACAGCAGGGCCTAACGATAGCGCGGATTGAATAAATACTACGTGATCGAAAGCAGGCCGGTTCTGCGGGCGTCCCGAATCGAAAGAAGATATAAAAGGATCAACAGCAAGCCAGATCTAGAGGCAAATAGAGCAATAGAGGGTGCAAAAATAACCCAATTGCGAATATGAAGATCCAATCTGCTGCCGAACACCTGAGTAAAGGAAACGACAGTCAATATAGTGGCAGGGAGAAGTGCTGTTCAGGACATCGGAGTCGTTTGATGTATTCGAGCTGTGCTGCGTTGAACTTTTTTTTTTTTTAGCCCGGGACCCATGATGCAGATTTGCGGTTTAGCGGACGCAGCGGAAAGGACCCGACTTTCCTGAGTCAAGACCCCACGGCCCACGCGACTCTCGGCACGACTCGGGAAACACCAGACAGCTGCTACCCCCACCTTGTAAGCTAGTGCCAAAGCGGCAATCAAGTAAACATTTCTTACAACGGAAACGAATCATACCACTCGGATTGGCCCGCAGCAACGGGACAGATAACTTTACAATTTAGTGAACAGAAATACTTACACTTCATACCATGTCTCTCATGGTCTTCAAGACCCGATATCTCAATTAGCACGCCACCAGGCGATAGGTTGCTTAACGTCACTTATTTTTGTACTTTTTGTACTTTATGCTCGCCTGTTATTTTCACTGATGGAACATTCAGCAACATCGCCCAAACGTCGCGATCAACAAAGACAAAGCTTCGCCTTCTCCGAGACGTCCTTGCCGTGGACGGCGACAAGATGTCACCGTCTTCTACGGCCGCTTCTCGCGCATGTTGCGTCCCTCAGAAAAGTGAAGGAGCGCAGAGCCCTGACTCACAACGTCGCGGGCTCAGCAGCGCTGGGTCGAACTACCAGGCCGCGGAGAACAGTTTTGGGCAAGAGAAGTTACCCCGCCGACGATTCGGACTACGACGACAAGAAGCCATGTCGCAAGTATTCGAGAAAAGCATCTCGCAGAGCATCATCATCATCGGGTGACCCATCATCTACTCCCCAGAAGCAGCGCCGCCAGCCAGACAACAAGGCCTCCCAGGATTTGGCGTTGCCGACTCCCTTGCTTCGCCGCGTGCGGAATCACCAGCAATCTTCTCCGCAAAGGGGGCCAGATGAGAAGTGCCTAGAAGAGCCGGCTCCGACCAATGGCCGCTGCCTCCATCAGGGAAGCTGCGGCAGATCTTCCCGATGTGCCTTTGAGGCCGAGCTGGCTAGTCTCCGCCCCACAATGGATGGCGAGAAGTTTGGTCTCTATGAGTCTGCCATCAAGGCTTTCGACTCGCTCCTTAGGGTCACCTCACCTCGGAAAGACCAGACGGCCGGTTCAAAGTCATTGCTTGCCATGTGTCTTCGCAAAGTCCCAGCCTACATAGCAGCGCTTGAGGAATGGGAGGCTAAAGACGCTGAGGAGAACGGCGAGAGGCCAGCGGCCCAAGGCGCGGGCATGTCTTTCGAAGTGTACTCAGACCTGGAGTCTCTGGGGCCATTTGAAGGATGGAAACATCTTAGCTTTGTGGTACGGGCTCATGGCGTAAAGATCATTCAAGACGCCGCTTCCGAGGGCTTGTTGGAGGACCCAGTTACGGATATGTTGATAAGGCTATGCCTCGAATACATGCCATTCACAGAATGTTTAGGCCTCATTAACACTTTTGTTGTTCGGCAATATCCAAAACCCAACCCAAGCGACAACGACCTCTTCGCGTCCCCACCACTTCGACCACTCCGCGTGCTACGCAGTTGCAGAGCCTCTAGTAGCACCTTGCTACAGGGTATTCTGGCTGACCTTCTTGCCGACGGCCTGCTGCCAGCTGACTGGATTCTGACCAAAAGCTTCATGGCCCTCTGGCCTCCAACGGTGCGTCTGATCACCGAGATGAAGCCTTGCCAGGACACTGCCGACTTTGTTATCATTACGCTCGAGCAACTATGCAACCTTGCATCCCCAAGACGGCCTCGAGGCGTACCCCAAACCCGACTCCGCGGGAAACCCCAAAACACCCTGATCAGCGCCATCGCAGCTCTTGGGTCCGTTGTTCTACTAAGTGAAGAAGGATCAAGTCAAGGCCCGGGGCCCTCGTCTGCAGCCAGAGCGGCAACTCTTAAAAGAAGGATCGAGTACGTGGTCAAGACGTGTTCGGAGAATCTGAAACGGCAAAAGAAGGGAGGGAAGAAGCTCGGCACTTACCTTCTAGCTCTCTGCTCCTTCCTAAGCCTCGAAACCGGCTCCGCCTCTGCGGTCATTGAAGCCTCTTGGGAGGGCGTGCAAAACTGCCGGGGCAACAACAGCCTCATGCTACAGTATGACGCCACGACGGCTCTTATGAGCGCTATGGCGCACTACTGCAGCCGCGGAACAGGTCTGGCGCCCAATGTCTATTTGTCACAGTTCTGCGACAAGCTAGAGACCCTACGCCTTCCAAACGGCGCTCTGAGAAACATGCGCGTGGATGGAGCGCTCCGTCTGGCAGAATTGACAGGCGATCTCCGAGACCTTGCGTTTGCGGAGAGTCTCCGGGCCAAACTCAAAGCCGCCGCAACGAACAGTACACCCAAGTGGACCCGTCGGAGCAGCACAGACAAGAAGCATGCGAATTCATTCTCCGGAATCCGTTGGGATGACGGGATCAGCGAGTGGGTCGCTGCTACCCCCGCGACTGATCAGCTTACACGGCCGACGCGGTCGAAGGGAGTAAAGAGGCCTGCACCTTCTTCCGAGGACGATAGCCACAGCTACAGCGACAGCGACACGGCGAGGACCCCTGACTCGAGCGCTTCATCCCTGCCGCTATCACAAACAGCCGCCGACGAACTCGACCTGGAATCCCTCCCCGTAGGGGACAGGAGTGACGAGTGTAATGCAACCACCAGCGGCGGCTCTGAAACGCTCGAGGGGGATGAATCCAGCGCGCCTTCCCCGCGGAGCAGTTCTATAGCCCCCTCCATACAGGCCGAGTCAGAGCCAGACCCGGCATCGAACGAACATCAACCAGCCACAAGGACCCGCGACGACGAGCATTCGTCACCGTCACCATTGCCGCCGCCGCCAACGCCTCCGGGTGGTTTCCTTGCAACGAGACCCCGCCGCCTGTCGAGACGGATCATCATCACCCAGGCGAGTGATGTGCTTGCTCTAGACAGCCATGCCAGGGACTCAGAGGACAAGGAGAATTGGCTGTGCCGAAAGAAGCCTGCGCGGTTTCGCCCAGCGGCGAATGCCAGTGCTGCTGCTGCTGGCGGCGCTGCCCCTCATGCTGTGGTGAGAAAGAGAGTGGCGAGGGCGTCGCTGGTGTATCTCCAGCCCATTGAGAGAACGAGAACGACTGCCAAGGGAGACGAGCATCATGCGGAGGGGCAGAGTGATGATGAGCTGAGTATCCTCTAGGATTCTTGTAGGTTTATAGCGGCAGGGGTTTGATGAAGTGTTTTGGGTGTTTGGTGAATGCTGTCTGGTTTATTGTGTAGGATACAGGATACCCACTGGGACTGGGCGTGAGGAGTACTAGATGCTTGACGGATGGATAGAGTCACGGTGCGTGTCTGTACTACTACTAGGGTATTACAGGAGGGTATGATTGATATAGCAGCAATGTTGGAATTGCTAGCAATCTTATGGATGGATGCAGGCAAGCATATCGTTCTGAGGCTTGTACCGCGACTGACACTGATTGATCCCTGATATCGAGTGGTTGTCGGCGGGAGCGTGAACAGAGCAGATCTACGAATAGTGTACCCGTACACTGCTATTGCCTACGTATTGTACGTATATACAAGCTTACCAGGACTATAAGTGTAGCCTACGCATCTCAGTTAATCAGTAACATCTACATACACCTATGTGGTCTCGGTTCGAGTTGCATCTCTGCTCGTTTCTTGGGGGAAAGACAAGGCTTGACGACCTGCCGCATGCATACAGAACTGACCTTGCCGGCGATCCAGAGTTCGAGTATGGTTGACTCAGGGGATGGAGGCCCGGGTTTGTCGTCCCACATCCCGTCAACTCGCATGACACACTAGTGTTATGTAGCCTCACGAAACGTGGCGAATGGCCAGCATTGATCACGAATGGGATCGTGATGGTTATGCATTCACTAAATGATGTTTCTCAGGCACATCTTGTTTCTCTTTTGACCCTGCTTGCGCAGCTTTCTTCGGGAGCTAGTCATTCAGTCGGTCCCGTCCTCGACGAGTCCATCCGGAGTCACACAATTGGATTTTGGAATGCTGTTCTTTGCTTCTTTTACCCCTTGCAGCTTGACTTGAGCGCTGCATGTACAGTACATACAAAATATGCAGCTTTAATGTGCTCGGGATTGGGACGACCTAGACTTGCATGCTCAGGAGGTGACAGGAAAAAGTCGACCATCCGTTGATAAGACTTTTGGGCGCCGAATTGCTATGGGTGGCTGTTTCAGGACGAAGCCGCTGTCGTCACTCGTCATCCCTTCCCCTGCTATTCTCCCGCCAAGTCCACACGAGTGGAGTGACCGTCGACCGTGATCGCTGAAACACCAAACACTCGGTGACGGAAACCCGGCAATTGATCCATTGCGTCAATCTTGTCCAAACGTCTAGCCGGCGGGGAGCAGGAAATGTTGGTGTCTTGGCAGTGTCTGGGAACCTTTCCACTGCGGAGCGAATACGTGCTTTGCTTTGGACGCAGGAAGTGAATAATCCAAACGATCAATTTTGAGGAGGCTGCATTCTCTAACCATCGAGTTCCATCCTGTCGGCGTTCCAGCACCACGCAGGCGGGCCATTTGCAGAAGGACAAACATATATTCTTGCCGCGGGACAGTTACCTCCGTCCCGACTCCCGACTCCCAAGTCGATACCTCGGTGGAGACGCAATATCGGGCCCGTCCGGCGGCCATCCACATCCGCGGCTCGTGGGTCCAGAGAGTGCGCTACTGCAGTGGAGCGCTGCCGGTCGCACAAGATGCGACAAGTTACCTAGGGATGATGGTGGATTGGGCAGCACCAGTCCCTACCTGGGCCTACATACCTAAAGTGCAGGTGTGTCCGGTATTCTGTGCTTTATTGTTCGATGCCGCAGAAAGGTTTGCCTCGGCAGTTCTCAAAGTCTACACTAAGCAATTGATTGTAGTGCCCTTTGGCATTGCCTACCCTAGCTACCTTAGTTATGTATAAGGTGGCGTTGGCCTTGGATGCGGTCGAAAATTTGAGCTCGAGGCCGTCGGAATCGGCTCGCAGCGTTCGGTTTTGACTGCCGTGGTTGGCTGCGTTCCCGAGGACCTGTAAGCGGAGAGGGAGGAAGCTGCGCAAAGATCTCGGCCCCTGAGATCAACCCATGCATCGTTTCACTCGCTCGCCCTGCGGCGAATCAGTGCTCTGCAGTCCCATTCGCTGCATCGGCGTGGAGAGCCCAATGCAGGAACATGGTCGCGTCGTCCGATTGGCACAACATCGGGCAAATTGGCAGGCCCTGGGTGCTCGGGCGACATGCGCAATCCACTGACGGCCGACGATCCACCGCCACAAGAAAACCAGCGACGGGAGCTTCGACAGGTTTCATTCGCAAAGCTGACTCGCAGATTTTCCATTCCAGCAAAGGCATAAAAATGAGCGTGCGTGTACGTAACAGACTAGTCAAGTGTTTTGGATGACAGGTATCCGTAAATACACTAGGCAGAATCAGCAAACGATTCATCCTGTCATCCTTCACGTTGCGTGACGATGTCTGGGCATAAGACACCCGCGGACGCAGGACATTGTTGGTTGGGAGGTGAGGGGTCGTAAGAAAAGCCTAACGGAAGGCTTTGCAAGTACACGATTTCTATGGATGTGGCAGTGCGAAGTACATACCCCAGTTATGCGGTGTAATTCTTAGTGTAAAGTTTCCTGAGAGGATACGGAAAGAGGGTACCACCCTCTGGGAAAATGACTGATGTGAAACGATCATTACCGTATCGCAGCGTAGCGAATAACCCAATCAGGAAAGATGAGGGGTTCCAAGATCCCCTTCATCTTCTACCTTTTCCCAACCCAAGGCCTGATCCTGGGTCCGATCGCCCTCCAGTCCACGCAACCCACGGACGATGAGCTGGCTAGGTTCAGGTTGCCGGTTCTCTCTCTTCTACTCCATTATTCTCAATGCCCAGATCCATATCTGAGCATTCTTTCCACACTCCTTTTTTTCGACCGACTACCTGGGCGTCGCTCCGTCTGCTCACTGCCGGCCACTCATCCTTTTCTCTACCGCTGGTCGCGTTCTACCGTTCTGCTTCCCTTCTGGCAGGCCGACACATTCTCTCGAAACCCCGGAGTGCACATGGCAAGGTCGAGGTAACCGAGCAATAACACACTTCGATGCATTCCTTTCCCTGATCTTCACGAAAATCCGTCCGTGAAGGAACGCAGTAACACATCTCACCACATCAACCGCCTTTCACTATAGAGCGGTTCCCACCCTCCGCTGCTGGGTTCGGCGAGCATTGGGACTGTGGCAGTACTCTCATTTTCAAATCTTCACAATCTGGCCCCTTTGACAGCGGCCGTGACGCAGAATTATCCTCACACCGGATTCCAGGACGACCGGAATAACGCTTTGATACTCTTCATCCGACATTGCTGGAACGAGTCACTCGTTGGGTAGCGTGGTTTCTGCGATAGGGTTGACATCATGGCTGCGCCGGCGACAACGACGACAGCGGCGGCAGCGGCCGGCCAGGGGAATGGAAACGGTGGGAGTCAGGCCCAGGGCGGTACCACCTCCAGCGTGGATCCGGATGTTGTGAACGAGATGCTTTCACACTATCTATTTGTCGTTCTGGGCGCCCTTTCCGTCGCCCTCGCTGCCTGGCGCTTCACAACGCTCCTGGTCAGGTATGTCCGGACTGTGACATGTCTGCACAACGACACACAGCGCTACTTCGCCAAGCCGTCCGAGAAGCTATCGTGGTTCAAGAGAAACATCATCTACGCCCCCATCCTCAGCAAACGACATAATCGCGAGTTTCAGCTCAGTTCAGCGGTCAATGTTGGAACTCTCCCTACGCGGTTGCAGCTGGTCTTCCTCCTCGGCTACTTAGCCACTAATGTGGCTTTTTGCGTCCTGACCATCGACTTCTCTCGACCTCTGGCCCAGGTTGCCGGACTGGTTAGGAACCGGACTGGATACCTTGCCGTCGTCAACATGATACCCCTGATCTTGATGGCAGGCAGGAACAATCCCCTCATCTACCTGCTTGGAATGTCGTTCGACACTTTCAACTTGCTTCACCGTTGGCTAGGCCGCATTGTCATTCTGGAGAGCCTTGCCCACACCTTGGCCTTCCTCGTCAATAGCGCTTCCAAGAATGGCTGGGATGCGGCCTTCGCTGGCGTATTTGGCTCGCAATTCTTGCTGTTCGGATTCATCGTATGTTCCACATCTGTTGCTTCCATGTGACCTCAACTGACTAGTGCAGTCTACTTGCGCCTTTGTGGCCATTGGTGTCCAGGCAGCGAGCTTGTTCAGGCACGCCTACTACGAAACTTTCAAGCTTGCTCACATCGCTTTAGCAATCGCTTCAATCGTTGGCCTCTGGTACCACTTGGACCTGAAGAAACTGCCGCAAATCAAATATGTCTACGTGGCCGTCGCCTTCTGGGCTCTGGATCGTGCTGCCCGTCTTCTCCGTTTGGGATACCGCAATCTAGGCGCTGGCGGCACCAAGACGTTGGTGGAGGCACTACCCGGGGGCGCCTGCCGCGTGACGGTGAACATGGCACGGCCGTGGAAGTTTCGACCAGGGCAGCACGCGTACCTTTACATGCCGACCATTGGCTTTTGGCAATCACACCCTTTTACAGTTGCATGGAGCGACGAATTGGAACAGCACGACAAGGAGAAGCTCCCTGTGGCCCGCCAAGACGTCCTCGCGAAGAAGAAGACTACGGTGTCATTCATCATCCGCAGCCGAACCGGCTTCACCAATGCACTGTACCTCCGAGCGGCGGCCCAACCGGACGGGAAGATGGTGACGCGGTGCTTGGTCGAAGGCCCTTACATGGGCTCTATCAGGCTACACTCGTACGGGACTGTCATGCTCTTTGCCGGAGGTGTGGGCGTCACCCAGGCGGTGCCGCACGTCCGGGACCTGGTGGCGGGTTATAGCAACGGCACTGTAGCGACACGCAAGGTTATCATGGTGTGGATCATTCAAAGCCCGGAGCACTTGGAGTGGATACGCCCCTGGATGTCAGAGATTCTGGCAATGGAGAAGCGGCGCGAGGTGCTGCGCATCATGCTTTTCGTAAGTCGCCCGCGGTCAACCAAGGAGATCCACAGCCCGAGTGCCACAGTCCAAATGTTTCCTGGCCGGCCGAACATCGACACGCTGCTCGGCATGGAAATGGAGAACCAGGTCGGTACGATGGGCGTCTCGGTGTGTGGCCCGGGTGCACTCAGTGATGAAGTGCGGAGGGCGGTGCGGAACAGGCAATACCAGGGGGCCATCGACTTCGTCGAGGAAGCTTTCTCCTGGTAGGCAGGCTGACAAAGGAAGGGATTGGTGTTGCCGGTCTGACCATCAACTTCGCGGATGAACTGAGGGGTTGATTCGGGATTGCATGTTTCCCATATGTCGGTCATTACTGTACAGGCATCACGCAAACCTGCTAACGGTGGCAGCCCGTTAAATGGGGCTCCCCGGGACAAAATTCTTGTACATGATTTACTTCCCTCGCATCTTAGGAGCGTGGATTTGTATATATCCTATGTAAATCAACCATTCCGGTGCATTCATGGCCACTTCCCTTGAAGAGTGTAGGATAACTGTCACAGCTTCGCCTCCCCCTTTGACCCGCCGTTATCACTCCTAGTAAGGATAAAAGGTATCAATGAGCAATACCTCTTGTCTCCATCAGATTCACATCTGGCGAGGCTAAGGTAGCCGGTAATCAACCTACTGGAGCTAAAGGCTCGAGCTATTAAACGCCAGGAACTAAGACTCATGTCATGAGTGCTGCCTACCTAATTTACCTAAGGTACCTACCCAGACTCTGCGTTTGAGTTGTCTGGAACTTGGTTGTTGACGTTGAAACGAACACCTCCAGGGCCAGGTTACCAGGTACGATATTGATAGAAACCCCGCAGACCCCACCACTTATTCAGTGGGTTTACTGCAGTGGGTTACACGCTAAGGATACAGGACAGTGCGTCCACGCTGACAGGGAGCCTGGCCCTATCTCTGCCGCTGGCATCCATCTGACGTCTTCCCCAAAGTCGATTGCAACCCTCCACCCTGTGCTACAGTCCCATTCTGCGATTCAGTAGCAGACTGGCATGACCAGGTGGACCAGTTGACAGACCCGTTCTTTCCATTCCAGGACAAAGGTGAGCTATCTACCTGTTACATAGCACGGTGTCTGGTGTTGCGAGGCTGCCTCAGGTCTCCAAGGCAAGGAAGTCACCGCTTGCGGCGCAGCGGAGAGATCCTCTAAAACATACAATTACCCCAAGTTATCTTCTCTCTTGTCCATCTCCCGGGTCCCGAACTTGAGCCTGCCACGTCAGGCTTGCTGCATGTCTGGTCACCAGCCTCTCTTCGTTGTGGCCTACCTGTATCACTCTGACAGCTTTCGCCTCTGGCGCCTAACAAAGCCCCCTTCAAAGCCGTTGTCCTCGCCGTTGTCCACGCTGCCTCGGCAAGCTGGTCAAGCTGCCCCCGCCTCGTCGGCACTCTTAGTGTGGTACTAGGATAAAGACCCCGACGATCCCACGCTCAACGTTCCCCCGTCGAGTCTTCCAGAACCTCACACATCATCCTCATCCTCGTTCTCACCCTTATCTCCGACAGCAACAGCGGGATATCCAAAGAGAGAACCAGCGATAGCGGGCAAACACAATGGGTCTCGCCTACAACACGTATCTTAACAGCGGCCGAATCTACGGCTGCAAGAAGTGCCAAACACACCTTGCAAACCATGAAGATATCATCAGCCGAGTAAGTACCATTCCCTCTCCCCTCTCCCCCCCTTTCCCGTGCTTTCCTTTATATGACTTCCCCTTCCTCTCCAACTCCTCCCCCTTCCGACAGACCAAAACCAACTAACGAAACGACAATGGACAGAACTTCCGCGGCCAGCACGGCAAAGCCTATCTCTTCAACAGCGTGGTCAATGTCGAGACGGGCGACCCGTCGGAGCGCAACATGACGACGGGGAGGCACGTGGTGCGCGACATCACTTGCCGCATGTGCCACGACGTGGTCGGGTGGAAGTACGACAAGGCTTACGAGTCGAGCGAGAAGTACAAGGAGGGCAAGTTCATACTCGAGGCCGAGCTGCTTGCCATGGTGAGTTAAAGAACGGTTCGAAGAAGGCTTGAAGTCCGGTCTTTGAGAGGCTTATGTTAGGTATATGGGAGCTATGCGAGTACAACAAGTACATGGAGCTGTAGGGAATGAGTGCAGAATACGACCCGGGGAGACACTGGTTGAATAGGGAGGCAGATTCTTTTGGTTCTCTTTTATCCTTCCTGTCTCTTTTCTTTTTCTTTTCCCCTTCCATTTTATTCACTTTGATACGCACAGCTCGGAGGGAGACACAGGAGCATCACTGCTGAGGACGGCTTGGAGTTTGGGCATCTTTGTATATATGGCTAAACAGACTTGCTGCGTGGATGGGACAGGTAGGATACTGTAGCAGGATAGCACCTGGCAACTTATGCGCTTGAATCAAGCAGTATCACTTAATGCAGCTGGTGGTGGTGAACAGGATTTGGCAGTGACATTAGATTGATTCCCTTGCGCCAATGACTCCGCTGGGCCAGTACAGTGAAAACTCTAGCTCTGTAGAGATGAAAAGAGCAAAATGATACCCTTCCGATATGCCCAGATCCAATGATGTGACTCCAGATTCACCCCACCCGCAACGCCGTCAATCTGATGACATGTAACCTGACCAAGTGTATCAACTCCTACGCGTCCACTATCGAGTGTATGCACACATACAGAGCCAAGTATGTACAGAGACAGCACGACGCCTAGTTGTGCTCAATCGGCTCCTCAGGGAGCAGCTCCTCAACCTCCTTGACGCGGAGGAACTTAAACGGCGGCTGGACGATGCCGTTAAAGAGGAAGGTGAAGTAGACGAGCAGGACGAAGCCAACCACCTGCAACCACTTGAAAGTCTCCCAGCCCAGGCCGAGCGAGACGATCCAAATGAAGAGGGTGCGGCAAGTGTCGATGGTGGAGCGTGAGGTGGCGCTGACGCTGCGGGTGACCGAGAGGCCAAAGAAGTTGAAGCCCCTAGAGCACATCCATGTCAGCACATACCATCCCCCCTTTCTAGTGCAGGTCAAAGACAAACTTACCCAATGCTGATCATGATGAGAATGCTCGAGACAAACACCGACTTGTACTCCCAAAATTGCCGCCACCCTTCCACCATGTCAAATGGCCCGCCCTTTCCACCCGGGGTCCGGCCGATGGCAAGATGCAGGATGACCATACCCAGCAGCGTCACGAGAAACCCAAACAGGCCTTCCCACCCGACCACCCTGATGGGCTCAATAGCAGACCTCTCAAGGATCCACTCCTCGAGGACAAACTGGGTAGCCGTGAAGATCTGTGCGCCGGCAATCATCAAGACGCCAATGATGACGCTCAGCGCATCGGGGTGAACCCCGGAGCCAGCCCCGTCCACGACTCCGGGCTTCTTGTCAGGCTGGATGGCGCCCGCCAGGCCCACGAGGCCCACGCCCACCACCACGCCCACCAGCGACAGCCACTGGAAGGCGTGCAGGTGCCGCCGCAAAAAGATGACGCTGAACAGGCCCACAAACAGCACCAGCGCGCCCCGCGTCATCTGGTAGATGGACGCCGCCACCAGCAGCAGGCCCGCGTTCATCAGGGTCGTGCCCAATATGTCGCAGATGGCGGGGAGCGCCAGGAGGCACACGCGCCAGCCGCGCAGGACCGACGGGTGGTCGTGGTTTTTGCAGATGGAGGTTGCGGGGTTGTGGTAGGTGTTGTCGTTGTTGTTGCCTGCGCTGGTGAGGGCCGTGGTGGAGCGGATGCTGGCGTTGTCTGCGGCGGTGCCGTCGTCATCGTCGGGCGTGGTGCGCACGGGCTGGTAGGAGACGGTGGTGGTCGACGACCGGGGGAAGAAGCGTCTGTACAGCGCCATAATCCCCACCACGAGCCAGCAGCCCATCTCGCCGATAAACATCTGCAGCGTCTGGATCACGGGCTGCTCAAAGTGCTTGCGTCTCTTGGGGTCCGGGTCTGAGCAGTTGACGACGCATTGGTTGTCCTGGGCAGATAGACGGTTAGCCAGCTGCTGATAAGCTTCGCCGGGAGGCGACGTTAGTGGGTTTGTACCTGATACTTGGTCAAGAGCGTGTTGCAGACGCCGGTAAACAACATCATGGCGACTAGAAACGGGATAATGGCCCGTGAGGGAATGATGGAGGACGCCATTGTGAAAGTGTGACGACTCCTTGTGCCCGGGCAGGACTTGGAGTTGGAGTGCCCTCCGAATGGGAGGGTAAGGTGCCTGGATAAAGGCACTGCGTTGCTGAAATGAAACTACAGCTTGACGATAACCGACCTCGTCGGCGTTTGTGGACAATACCTTTCAGCGGTGGTGATCGAGGCCGGCAGCAACGCCTTTAAATGCGAGGTGTGGGTGGGAGCACCTTGTTGTCTCGTTGCCTTTGTGGAAGGCTGGGCCGGCTAATGCGGGACCCCAGATGACGCTGAGGCGATCACTGGAGCCCAGGTCTGGCCCACTTGGGCCCAGAGCCCTGTCAACTGATAGGCTGTGGCCTGTCGAATCTGCCCTAGCACGGGCCTACAGCCAACCCAATGCCCTGTGACCAAACAAAGAAACGCCGCCAAACATCGAAGACATGTGTTGGCTGTCCGTTTTATGGCCTTGCGACATTTGCGGCCAATGGCTAAGGCTGCAGGCTGAGCAACGACTATGGATAGATTATATCAGGCACAAAAGAGTCTGGAATCTGAATTCCCGCCTCGGATTAGGTAAGGCAGTTGATTATGATGTAACTACAATGCAGTGGCTCGCATCATGGTCTCTACCAATGTATCCCATGTCAGTCAACCCTAACCCTTTTACCTGTCCAAACACAATGCAAGGGGTATCGTGTACTTGGAAACCCTATTATCACCATCGCCAATCAGAACCCACGACCGCTACTTCTCCCCGCCGTGTTCGAGATCCTTTGCCTTCCGTTTCGGCTTTTTGTCCCCAAGGTTGTTGTAGTGTGGAATGCCCAGCTCCTTGTCCCGTGCCAGCTTCTCGATATCCTGCTCCGTGATTGGCACACCCTCGATGCGCTTGACCTTCTTCCCTTCCAGATATATCGCGTGTCCTCCCATCATGGCGATGACCATCCCGATGGCCACCAAAAAGCCGGTAGCCCAGCTCGGCCGGTCATATCTGTTCATACCCCACATGATGCCGCAAAGGCCACACTGGGCAAAGGTATTCCATACCATACACTGGATAACATAGTCCAACTTCCACACCGCCGTCGCCGGAGCTCGCACGCCCGTCAACGGAGGATTGGCCATGCTCTTCTCGGGGATGGGCACCGAGGACTTGGTAATGGTATCCGGGACGTTGCCTGGCCCAACATCCAGTGGTAGCTCCTGTGAACCTGGCAGTCGAAACCAGCTGCTATGAATCCCAGCGAGCCTTCGCAGCCCGTCGTAATCCTTGAGCATCCGGTATCTGAGGAGAAAGTATAAATCCCGGAACCTCCAAGGTGCGAAGCCGAACGCTGTGACGCAGAATAGACCTGTTAGGATCTGGGCGGTCCACTCGATCCACAAGCGTCGCGGCGAGTCGATGTCATCGCAGGTGGGGACGCACATGGCCGGGGCTGCATTGCAAAGTAGCAAAAACAGCATGCCACCCCAGGCGACGACGTTTAAGCCGTAGATGGTCCAAAAGAAGCCCATGGGCGTGATGAAGAACTTCCAAAAAGAGACTAATCCTCGCCGCGTCGTTTCTTGCCATGGGTATTTGGGCGGGAAGTGGTAGCCATTCGCGAACGGCTCGGTGCATTCTAGCCCTCGCGCGCCGTTGCCAGTTTGCGTTTTAAGGGTAGCCTCCTCTGAGGATGGCGTATGGCTGGCGCCTACGCCCATTTGTCGTGCGTCTTCAAGGCTTGACACTCGCTCTGCATTATGCTCAGCTGCCTGCGTTCGATCTTTCCCGTCTACCGTCGCGGACGCCGTGCGTTTAGCGGCCAATGTCGAAGCCAGCTCGCCAGTCGTGGCCATAAACCCTTCTGGCGGCCGCGAGTCTTGAAATTCTTGGGACAGCCTTTGAACTACCGATGAGGCGTTTGACCCGGCTCTAGTTCGCCCGTGGTTGGCCGCATTGTGTTTGGAATTATCGTCAATCATGTTGAAGCTGCTCAGGGGCGAGGACTCAAATCTTGTTCTGCATCCAGAGGCAGGAAAGGGGCAATGGCTCCTAGCAAATTCACTGGAAACTCGAATTCAATCTTGGTAATTAAAGAAGATAACAATTCTTGCCCAGTGGGCTGAAACAGAATGTCACATAACGTTATATATGTGGTTGCAGGACCAACATGGTATCCGCGACAGGAGGCACGGGTGACAGCCGGTGTCGTCACTCGTAGTACTTTGTGTTCTGGGCTCCAATGGGCAATTCCTCCCCGTCGCTGCTGGCAAGCGCCACGGCCACTGGCGCGTCAAAGGGGGCGCAAGCCAAATTGGAGGCTTGGCAACGACTGTTTCCATGCGTTCCTACCACACATCTGCCGCTGTAGTTGGTTGTGATGTCATGGGATCAACAGCTGTAGTTCAATGGGTTTTACAACATCCGCTTTCCTGCGAGTCTCATTCATTCACAGTTGATCAAAGTTAAGCCCAAAATACAAACCTAAGGAAGGTTTTGCGGGAGGAAGCTGGGAAGGCACCATGACGTGTGGATCTTATTCGGCTCCCCAAACTCAATTCTTCGCTAAGGTGTCCTGTTATCGTTAGGCGCATAAAGTTACGCGTATCCGTACACGTGTACGAGTTCTTCGTATTACTTCGTACAGCACTCGTGTAACTTTAAAATTAGAAGGTTACCTGGTAACCCTTAGCAGTCGATCTGTGTTACGCTAAGTTGCAACTATCAAAAGAAATCCAAAGTTTTCATTCAACAGCGTCAGTGTCTATAAGATTAAAACAGGCAAACTGGCTTCGGATATGCATCTCGCGGCGCTCAGCAAAATAGTGCTCAAGAACTTGGAATTCCAGCACGACTGGACAAGTCTACAAGAGCACGTCCAATCAAACCTTCCCAGGTCGCTTCTTTTCGGACTCCCGCCCAAGCGTCTGTATGTGCATCCCGACGAGCAAATCGACATCATCAAAGCCGAAAAGCAGCTCAAGGAGCGAATTCCGCAGGAACCCGAATTCGAGTGGGTCTTGCCGTTGCATCTGTCCGAAAAATGGTCCCCTTGCCAATTCGCAGCTGTATTTGATGCCATCGAAGCCATTCCCCCGCCCGGTGCAGCCCAGGAGTCAGTCGGTCTGGACTACGCGGACGCTCCATGGAGACTCTGGAGAGGCCCAAAGCGAGGGAAACGGATCCTCCTTGCGACAGTTCAGGATGACTCGACCGTCACATACTACTGGATACATGATGGGCTCGTGAAGCCCAGGCAGAACTGAGCCATCCATCTCCATCACGACTCCCCAGCGCAGAATCTGCTCGGGGAACACCTCAGCAGCTTCTTGTCGCTCCATAGCACAGTTGAACCAACCGCCTTCAAGGTTTGAAAATGACCTTCTGCGCTTTCATGCTGTCAAACAAGTCGTAGCCCTCGACGGCATCTGAGAGCGGCATGATCTTGTCGAACATGAAACTGTGGCCAGTCAGTGTGAAAATCCACGAGGCACGCAGCTCCGGCCAGCGACGCGTACCTAAACTTGTCCTGGTTCTTCGTCAACACCGGCAGCGCCTCCTCAAATATCGATCGAACAGGGCAACGACCCATCTGAATCCTCGGGTTCTTGCTGTTCGCCGTTAGCAAGCAGCTTAGCGTGTACCGCCGCGGGAGAGGAATGAGAACTTACCCATATGCTTCAGCACCTGTCCACGGTATCTAATGACAACTTGTTAGCCAGATCACATACAACAGAAAATAACAAAGGATGCCTACTTCTGCGTTGTGGACACCGATACTGCTGATGACGCCAAACGGCCTCAGAAGATCAAAGGCAGTCCTCAGTGCGGGGCTCAACCCGACAACCTCTATGACAGCATCCGCGCCCCTGCCCTCGGTCACATCCCTCACCCTCTTCATCATCTCCTCGTTACCATCCTGGAAATTCAGCGGCTCAGCACCCAGCTGCCGCGCCAGCTCCAGCCGCGAGGGCACACCATCCACGGCGAACAGATGCTTCGGGCGGTGCTCGAGGGCCGAGACGATGGCGCAAAGACCGACGGGACCACAGCCGACCACGACGACGGTGGCCTCGGCCGCGGGCTGCGGGCGCAGGAGGTCAAAGGCATTCTTGGCGCCGAAGAAGCCCGTCGGGAAGATGTCGGCCATGAGGATCAGCGCATTGTCCCCGATCTCGGCCGGCGCCTTGGTCACGGTGCCGTCGGCGTAGGGCACGCGCACGTACTCGGCCTGGGCCCCGTCGAGCGCAGCGCTCCCGAACAGGAGCGAACGCACGCACCGCGACGAGTAGCCCCGGTTGCAGTAGAAGCATTCCATGCTGTATAGCCCCCGAGTCCGCAAGGGTTAGACGGGGTCAATAGGAGGGTTTGGGTCAAGCAGCCAAGGACATTGCCTCGTTTTGGGATATGGGACATGTGTGTGTGTGCGTGTGTTTGTGTTGAACAGGGCTGGGAAGTCAGGACTCACCAGGAGACGGTAAAGGGGGCTACGACCTTATCGCCGAGCTTGATATTCTTGACGTCGCTGCCAGCTTCAACTACTGTTCCGACGAATTCGTGGCCCATAATGAAGCCTGTCTCGGAAGGCTGGTGGCCTCGGAAGACGTGCAGTTCTCTGCAACATGTTTAGACGCCTAACATAGCAATCCAAGTCTGGTACGGCATATAGGGGGCGTTAGTAGCTATCTGGGAACAGTACGTACGAGCCGCAGAGCGCTGTGGCTTGGACCTTGACGATGATGTCCTTGGGGTCCTGCACTGCATATCTCGGACGAGCGTTAGTAAATGTCTTTGTTGGCTTAGCAACAATGTTGCGGGTATTGTGTGACAAGATAAGACGAGGTCTGATGAGGAGGATAGGGGAGTTGCATGCGTTTTGGCACTGGCCGTTCCTCGACCGAGACTTGCTTGGGCCCGTGGAAGACGACGGCTTTCATTGTGGCCGGAAGTGTCGACATGATTCTTGTGATTTAGTAAGACACTCGGGTTGTACGTGTGTATCCTGCTTGGAGATTTCAGAATTAGATGGATAGGTGAGTGTACTGTACATGACGTGACCTCGATCTGGACGTTTGGGGTCGTAGCTTAGTGTACGGAACATACAATCATACTAGGTCTGGTCGTATCACATCCCGACCCCACACCGGCTGCGCTCCGGGAGCTTACAATGCCTCGGTCTCGACCGAGCTTGCCGAGCCGAAGCCGACTAGATACGTACGTAGGCAGGCTGCGGTATGCCGAGACCTAACTCGGAGCGATGCCCTGTCAGCACGACTAATGTCTCCCTTACTCCCTTACTCCGTGCATTTATGATGTTTATTGACAGACTGCGGCCATGCCTCATTGCCTTCAACAAGAGAATGTCCGGCCAATGATCCACTCTTCGGCGCACTCACCTTGGAGGCACTACCAAACGATGTCTGATGCGCGGCATCTGATCTAAACCTATAGAATGGGACTCGTTACCTACTCTGACCAATAACTCGGGTGTCCCAGCTCTTTTTGACTTGTCAAGGGATCTTGTATGTGTTTGGCTTCGCGGACAAAGATACGAGCTACATTGCGTTGCCATACCCGGGGCAGGTCTAAAGTCCAATTCGGCCTCTTAAAGCGCACTAAGGCTAGCTAAATTGAGAATTTGAGATAAAGGCAACCTCTCAAGCGACTTCAATACTTCATTATAATATTAATCGAGTTGCTACCGATATCGCGGAACCTAGCGCATGCCCCTTTTTGTTCTTGATTCTCGACGACGCCCTGGACTCTAGCGAATTGAGAAGCAGTCTTCATGAGGAACGATCGACCCGGGCAACGAGTGAAAAACTGCGGACGGAGCGCTGTGTACCAATTCGGAGCCGGAAGGAAGCGCAATGGATAATAGGCCCATGGGACGGATCCAACTTCCAATGGTCCGATATCCTCGCAACAGGCCTCGTCGGGTGTATCACCACAACAGACCCTAGATCTAATAAGATGAGAAGATAACCATATGTCCCAAAGGGTGCGGCTCGAAATGCCGCCGCGATTTTTGTCGCCTCGCATCTGCACCTTTAAACGCCACCGTCGCAAGGATCATATCAACCGACCCGAACTGGGAAAACACCGAGCATTGGCGATTGCGGGGAACGCATATTAGCTGTAACGCTTCCTTGGTTAGGAGAGCAAATCGCGCAAGAACATAACCTGAAGCTGCATGTTGAGTGGACGCTGTCAAAGTTCCATCGGGTTTGCTACCCATAGAACCCTCCTCGCTTCCGAGGACACTAGTAGCTCGGATTTGTGTTTGATCCCAGATGCCAAGAGCGTTCTCTGGTGCTCACAGTTGAGGCTGACCCGAGGTCGTACTCTCACACGACTTAGATGTCTTCTGTCCAGGGCCGGCTAAACTGAAGAATCGATAGCTATGCTGCATGACACTCCAGGGCGCGATGCACATACATTCATACACTTGCTGGCCCAACCACGACTGCCGCACTTTTGAGCATAGCAGGTGACCTGACTGCATTTGGCGGGGCTTCCGCTGCCATGTAGCAGTAGTCGGGCGGAAGAACCTCACCGCTTGCTTCTCTGTGCAACCCAAAGTCGATGACATCGTTGGCCCCCATGTTGTGCGAAGACATGCGGCAGAGGAGTATTCTTCGCCTGCTTGGCCGGCCATTTAGAAAGGAGACGTCTTTGGCGGAAACGACGGGGACTGGACAATAAAAAAGCAGCGAGAGGCCTCTGCCTGGGAATTGTTGCGCCTGGCCATTCGCTTGAAAAATCGCAATGCAGGCTCTTGATTGCTCTCGGCAAGACGCTACTTGCCGTCCTTGCAGGCGGCAGGATTGGTCTTGGTCGTCGATGTAACCTGCATAAGCCTCCATTACTCTATGGCCGCTTTCCTGAGAACGGAGAGAGGCCACAAGGGCACATATCTGTTGGAAGCTCCAAAGAGAGGGGATCCGTGAGAAACCAAACGTCGGAGAGACAGGGTCGCTGCAGGACCAAGGCAGGCCGGAGCAGGGAACGCCCTTATAGTGCAGACCGCCTATGTGTATTGTCCGAGCAGGACGATGAGGCTGAAGTCTCGATCCGCCTGTCCCAACCGGCAAGCACGCTTGCAGAAAAGATGACCCCACCCAAGAGTCCAAGACTTCCCGTCGTCGCCAGTTGGCTTTGGGCCCGGGGAAGTCGATGCGGAATGTCGAAGTAGAATTATGAATCGTCAAGGAGGTATTGTATTGCGCACTTGTACAATACATAGCCAAATTATCTGCCGTCCACGGTTGTGTTTCCAGGCCCGCCCCAGCTTTCCCTATCCTTAGTGAAGGGAGCAGATGAAATAGGCGGTGACAGCCCAAAAGTTTGGTCTGGCTTGACGTTATCGGTAGGGAGGGTCAGGTTGGGCCGTAGGCAGGACCGCAATACCGCACAATCGGCCACCTCGGTTTGGCTTAGCTCATCCCAGGACCAGTTGGGCAAAACTTGACGGGAGTGACTGCGAGGCGTCCGGTGCAGAATAGGAGGGATGGGATGCGGAAAAGGGAAAAAGAGAAGGAAAAAAAGCCCTGAAAGGTACTACTACACAGTACGTGCCTGATGCCTGGGCGCTTCATAAATTCAACCGAGACACATACTTGTGTAGCAAGTGTAGTGTAGGAAATATCTGATGTGAATGGGTATCCTCTAGCATCTGGATTCTCTAATTCGGACGGTCCGTCCCTTGTTGAGATGTGGGTAGCGTTTACGGGTCTCTGGAACCGGCGGATTGCGGATCTTGTCGCCTCACCGGTCATGTCGTGGCGTACTGGCCGTATCCTTGCTCGAAACTTGAAACAGCTCAACGGACGCAGTTGACATTACGGTATTATTACATACCTCGCTCTCTGCACTGCGGATGACGACACCCCAGACGGCAGAATCGGAACGTGGGGTCAGCCACAATCACTCCAGCGATTGAGCCCCCGGATCAGAATCCATTTGAGCACTGCTCGGATAGGTATTGCAGGTTGACAGGAGCTGTTAGCAAGCTTACCTACGCTCGATGTCGAGCAGGGAGCTTCAACTACCTTACCCAGTTACCAGTACAGTATTATACACTTAACGTAACGATCATCTACACTACGAATACTAGTGGGACTCCTTAGTGTAGTGTGAAGTGTCAAGTCAGCATGCCCCACACTAAAACTCACAGACTCCATTGAGGTTATCACGGGTGCCTGTTGTTTAAGGTTGGGTACCGTACCTCAGGAAGGTGCTGCACAGCCCAGCCCAAGATGTTCTTCAGGTACGACCGGCTGGCACACACCGGTTTTCCAAGCGCATTGGGTCTTCGTGCCACCGCACCCATCTCGCTCTACATACACTGTAGGTCCCTTTTTGGCGTGCCGTCCTCGTCTGCCTCTCTGAAGTTGAAACCACAATCGACATCCCGAAGCTTGTCGGCAGTTTACCATAGCTGCAGGTTGCACACTGCTGAGATCATTTTACCGACTCGGAATCAGGGCAGATCTGCGAAACAGTGCCTGCCCGATCAGACACACCGCGACAGAGCCGCAACCTCTCCATCCATATCATAGTATGCCCTCGGTCGCACCACTGGGTCCTGCGCCTGACTTTACGCTAATTACCTGGACGAGGTCAAGCCCCAAAGACATCACGGAAACCAGCAGCTTCTGTCCTACGTCTGTGGCAACTCACTCTAGCGCGGTACCTTCGTAGTGTACAATACACCACTGTACTGTACACTTTTGCACTTCAATCTGTTTCCTGGCTGAGTGGGTGATTGTCCATTTCACACGACCGTTTTGGCCGGGAAATCGGGCTTCAAGTTGTTTGCTCTTGCACTCTGACACAGTGGACCGTGGGGCCTCCAATCCCGGGGTCAGCGGTCGACGGGACCTCTCAGCTGGGCCAAGCCCCGCCATCCTTACTCCAGTCTTAGCCGTCAGCTGTTTGGGACTCTGGGGCGACGCAAACGCATCCCGTAACTTATCGACTTTGCCCCGGCCACCCCAGGTGGCTGTTGTCCGTTCCCCTGCGGCTTAACTTATACAGTAACCAAAAGAAGACGAAGAAGAAAAAGTCCCGGGCGTGCGGCAAAGCTTCCATGACCCGCATCTTCTCAACCGCTCATAGCAAGCAAGTGTCCGATTCGTATCCGACTTTGAACAACGTCCTTACGAGTTACGCCTGTCTGCCGGCCCGGGTTTAGACCTACACTACTCCGTAGACCCCGGTGCCATTCCCTAACGGGTCGATACACGAGCACCCTTTCGTCTTTCACCTGGTTCTGTTGTCAAACAGGTACAGTGCAACCGTCACGGTCTTGAGCCGCATTCTTGCGACAGGGAACCCAGCCACCTCTCCCATCCCGGACGAGTTTGCAATTTACGAACCCCCGCTCAATCAACGAGTCACGGGGGTTTCTCCGTTTCCTCCTTCTTTCGGTACCTGCGCAGCCCGCCAGTTCCTTCGAGCCCCTTTGAGCCACCTCTCCCTGGATTGCTGCCCGCCGGGTCCCTCTCCACTTCTCGGCTGTGACTGAGCCTCTTATACGGCTACTCCCCCGCCTTCCGCGTCCTGTCGTCCGCCTGCGCATGCGAGCAGCGGCGCACGACGCCTTCGTCCCGGCCTGTCAACGATCCGAGGACAGGTGCCTGCAAAGGATTGCATTGCACCCACCCGTGAAGGGAAGAAGGGACGAGGCAAATAGAGCGCAGGGTAATCGGAAACGATATTGCCCACCGGCTTCGCGCAAGAGGGGGAAGGTACCACGGGCCCGAGAAGCCAGAGTTCCGGGATCGCTCTCGACTCCTTCGCCGACGGTCCAACTATCGATGGCGAGCTGATGCACCCACGGTTCGCGAGTCACAAGCGCTGAGCAGGCCTCGAAACTATGAGTACGTCAGCTGCTCCGGATCTCACAGAAGTCCCGGCTAGCGACCTGTACGATCCTGATGAGGTGTTACCAAAGGACAGCCCGCTTCTGGAGCCATATTATCCCAAGACACGACCGACGCCGAGCCCAACGCCCACCGTCTGCTCTTCTGTCAGTCCTCCCCCTAGTCCTGGTAACAAGAGGTCTAGTCGTCGGGGGAAGACGGAAGGGTTCAGCCACGGCGAGGTACTCCTGATAAGCCATCTAGATGGACACAGGCGCGACAAGGCAGCCTACGCCGAAATCGAGTCGTTAGCATCCGGGCCCGAAGAGCACGCCGATTTCCAAGACTATTCCGACTGCGGTGACTCCCCAGGCGAGAATCTGTCGGGCGCGGGAAAGGATCCTGACGGGCTGAGTGTGACGCGCGAAGAAGCGTCAGGGATCCCGAAAATGTCTCAGGGGTCCGCAGACCAGGACAACATGGGCGCTTTCGACCTGAAGTCTCTGGCAGCCGGCGCGTTGGCAGCAGTTGCGGACCCTCAGCCCGTCGATGCCGGTCCAACCCCACCAGTCACCGAAAATGACGTGGTGGGAGAGAGACCTCAAGCAGCACCCTTGCATAGTCCGATGGCAATAGCAACGACGCGAGCAGAGACTTCGAGAGACGAACGCGCCGTCCCGGCGGCAATGCCGTCTCCTTACAGTCCCCACAGCTTTTACTCACCACGCGAACATGGTGCCACACCGCAGTCCCTCAAATTGGATCCTAAGTCGCCCACCGTTAACATACCTCCCAGCGAGGGATTACCACCTATCCAGCTCAACTCGCCCAGATTTGAGACCAACGGGCAAACGCTCCCGTCCATCAGAGCGCAACTGGGCGATCTTCATCAACTCGCCAACAACCATGCTGCGGAAAACGAGAGGATGAGACACTCCAGCTTCCCCGGTTCTCCACCAGGTACTGTTCCTCGCCTGCCGTCCTTGCATCACACGTCCCCTTCCATGCTACCGGCCGAAGTGTATCGAGATCCTATTTCTCCGAGCCATCGGCTAGCCAGTCCCGGCTACTATTACTCTCCCACAAATGGCGTGCCTATACACCCCGAGTATGCCAGGAGCTCCGCAGAATCCTCAAGTCCCGATCAAGTGATTTCTACACCGACGGCGCCAATCACTGACCGGATGAGTATCGAGGGGATCACCAATCCACAGGGGATATATGTATGCAAGGTCCCTGGTTGCACGGCACTGCCCTTTCAAACGCAATATCTGCTCAATTCTCACGCAAACGTGCACTCGTCTGCACGGCCACACTACTGTCCGATCAAAGGGTGTCCTCGAGGCGAGGGTGGAAAAGGCTTCAAGCGGAAAAATGAAATGATTCGACATGGTCTTGTACATGATTCTCCAGGCTATGTCTGCCCATTCTGTCCAGACCGGGAGCACAAGTATCCCCGTCCAGATAACCTCCAAAGGTAAGTCTGATATAATTTATCGCTGTGCTACCATACAGCATACTAACTGGATGTTAGGCATGTCCGTGTACACCACGTGGACAAGGATAAGGACGACCCCCTCTTACGTGAAGTTCTCGCCCAAAGACCTGACGGCCCCAATCGTGGCCGAAGGAGACGAGGCGGCCCGAGTTGACCCACATCAACTCCTGAGCTTGCACAAAACACGTTCATTCGTTTTCCTCATATCCTTCTTGTTTATCTTTATTGTTTTCTTTGCACATACTTTTCAGCCCGTCTGTTATATTCGCCTTGACGGTCGCCTCTTTGCTAGCTCCTTCTTGCTGCCTGACGGAATGTACATAGGCAGAGACGGACACATACCTGAGCCGGTGTGGGACCGCTTTAGCCTGAAGCTATTCTCCCGCGCTGGTCCTTGGGATGGAACCCGTCTTTTTCCCTCTGTTTGCTTTTGTTTTTCGTGGCGTTCTGGGTTCCTTCCCCTTTACGATCTGCATTGGGCGTTTATAGGGTATTCGTTTCGGAGCTACTCACAACTCCGGTTCTGTATGGCACTGGCTGCAGGTTTCAACATGGGAGTCACGATTCACAATTCGGGCTGCCAGTTACCCCCTTCAGGATGGTGTTACCCTGGTATGGGCTTTACGTTTATTTCGCGTTGGTATGGTGTGTTGTTTCATGGGGCGTCCAAGGTGTTTCATTGATAGCTTTCACTTCCCTGTCATGCGACTCATATACCACCCTTTTGTTTGCATTTGCTTGACACAAGTCGAAGGAAGGAAAGAAAGGGAGCAGCAATCGGAATCGGAATTGGAATTGGGAGGGAAAACAAGGCAGTCGGGCCGACGGACTTGGTAGGGCCATATTTTGCTCCCTTTAAAGTTTTTTTAGCCTCGTTGTTTGCGAGAGCGATGTCGGGGCGAGGAGAATGGCGTTCATATATGACAGGCACGTCAACGGCAGCTCGCGCAGATGAATTTTACACACCGAAGGGGCTATGGATGACGGGTTCAATGGTCCAAGGAAGCCGGATGGGGAAAAGGGGAGGGCTATGGTGGACTTCTGCTGTGCAGTTCCTCGGCTCGAGACTCTGGACACTCAAAGAGTGTCTGGCCGCCGTGATGGGCCAAGATCCCAGTCGTGGCTCCAGTATCATTGGCGCGTGGAATACAATTGCTATTTGGCCGCTGGCTGATGTCTCTGCTCCCAACGTACGGACCTTGTCAAATTGCTCCGCTAGACTTGGGTCGCCCAATGCTTTCGTACGTGATATACATATCTCTCTGTGTTCTGTGGCACATGCCCTCAGTCCTCATCAGCATTCTCCCACGCGCCCAAGTGCACCACAGCATCGCTCAGCACCTCCACCTGCACACCCGGCTGCTGCTGCTGCCCCTGGAGCGGTAACCTCGAATCAGAACCAGCCCCGCCGCCTCCCCCAATCTGCTCCAGAACCACCCACAACCCACCCCGCTCCCGGACGAATTGGGGCTCAACGTCCACCTCGCCGGTCCGCAGCCCCATCGACGCGTCGGCAAACTCCCCCTCCCTGGACACGGCTAGCACAGTCCGGTGGGGACCCGTGCCCAGCTCGAGGGCAACCCTCACCGCCATCACCATGGCTGCGGAAGCGGGAGGAGAAGCAGAAGCAGAAGCAAAGGCGACAGAAGATGTAGAAGGAGTAGTAGTAGTAGTAGCCAGCGCGCTCAAACGGGTAAGCCGTTCCAGACCGACCCTGGCGCGTAACCTGCGGCTGTGCGCGTGCGACTGCGAGTGCGAGTGCGAGCCGTCGCGACGGGGTGGCGGTGGTGTCTGCGGTACGGTAGTGCGCAGCATACCCGCCGCGTCGGGTAGCACGGGGACGAGGCTGAGGGTCACGGCGGCCGAGACGCGGAGGGTGAAGCGGCCCGTCTGCCCCGGCTCGTAGGTGCTGGCCACGACGGTGTAGGTGCCCCGGTCGAGGGGCCGTGCCGTCGCGGTGGCAGCCGAGGCGAAACCCCTTTGGTACTCGGCGCTCGACGCCACCACGTCCCGGCCCGACACGTACGCCGCGCGTTTTGCTGCCGAACGGCCGTTGGAGGTGGAGGAGGTGGAGGAGGCGGGGGAGGAAAACAGGACGGCTACATGCACGGGTAAGTCCCGTGTGTCTGTGCTCAGGACGAGGGAGATGGGGGATGGCGTGGCCAGGGTGAAGGACCACTGCGGGTTGGTGAGATAGGTCGGATGGGTGGCGCTGCCGCCCGCCGTGCGCCGCGTCCAGGCGCTCCGAAGAGTAGTGCTATACGGGAATGGTTCCGGAGCCGGGGAGATGGTCAGGGGCTCCGAGGAGAAGAAGGAGAGGGTGAAGGTGTATGACGGAAGGGGCAGGTCGCTTTGCGCGACAACAAGGGTTTGCGGGATGCCTGGAGTAGGGTTGTAGCGGAGGAGGGTATTCGGGCTGTCGACGTAGGGCCCTTGGCGCAGCCGGCGGGTTTCGTCTGGTAGCGGGACACGAGTACCTGCTGGACTGGTCGCGTAAAGCGCGAGGGCCATGAACCCGAGTTGCTTGGAGACGTTGGCGAGCGAGGGGTCGGGCCGATCTCTGCTGGCTCTGCGCTCGCGGAGTATGTCGAGCTCGCCGTCCTGCCAGTGGCGGCTGAGCAGAACCCAGACGGGACTGCGCGAGGGAGACAAAACGCTGTACTGTGGATTGTGCGTAAAGACGAGTTCTTCGGTTTTGTCGGGCATCTCCCATTTGAAGTGGTGGTCCTGGCGGTGGGCGAACAGCGCAGGATTCCAGTTCACGTAAAGAGAGTCAAAGTGTTGGAGGACGTCCTCGAAGGCCATCCAAAACTGGTTCGACCCGTTGGCGGACGTCGAGCCTAGCGTGTGCGTTTTGAGCGTCGCCGAAGACCCGACACCGGTCCACACCAGGCTGTCCACCCAGGGGTTCTTGATCAGGAGTAGCCGGCTACTCCCATCCTTTTTCAGATCGAGCACGGCGTAGTCATGTTCCTTGACTAGCCCTAGCGCCAGCTCCTCCTCGGGCAAGATATTCCCTGTCCCCAGGGTGAGTATGGCATTGCCATCGTCATAGGCCTTCTTGATTCTATTCCATGTCTCGTCTAGTTCGATATCGTGGCTGGGGAAAACGAAACTAATCAGCCTACATCACCAGCCACCCTTTGTGCCCTGCTCACCTCTGGAGGAAGATCTGCTCGGGAATCCATCCTGTCAAGGCATGCAGGTCTGTCGCCGAGTTGCTCCCAGGGAAGTCGTAGCCGCCGCGTATTTTCAGATAGGCCTTCTCGATGAGGGCTGGCCAGATGAGCTTGGGATTGCGTCTGTCAACAACATAGAGGGTGCGATTGGTCGAGGAAGCAGGCAGACGGTCGTCGATGATGACCCGACGCCAAGTGCCATTGAAATACATGCGAAATACATACTTGCCGTTCTTGGAGACGGCGGGTCGTATGGCATTGTGGTCAAACGGGTGTATAAGTGAGGCAAGTAGCTATGGCAGCAGGTATATGCGTCAGCATACAGGCCCAAGACCCGCGATACGGCACGAGAGCTGCTCACAGAGTCTTTTGTAGGCCCTAGATGGCGGGTCGCAGCACATAGACTAGCTACAACAGAGCAATCGGTAGCCAAGTCCTGGGCGAAGTCCGTCTCGGTGACGGCAGCCATTGATTGCTCCAAATCTACTTCTGTAAGTCCGTCTTGAGCCCCTGGCACGAGTTCGGCGGGCCGCTTCCAGCCTGCAAAGATGGCCTGCTGCTCAGCAGAGAGCGAGAAGGGGGAGGGATCGCTTTAGAGCGACAATGTTAGCAACGGGCCAAAGCGGTTATCGACACAGCAACCTGCACACACATGTAAGCGTCCCCGGTGGCCCCGGTATCCTCGGAGCTGCCGGGGGCTTTTGCAGAATCCCAAGGCGGAAAGACATTGCCGTGCAGGTGTGAAGCCTTGAGGAGGATGGTCTTCTCGGACGTGGTCAGGGTACGGGTCGATTCGGGCACGGGGGGTCGGGAGGCAGCAGCGGCGGCTTTGGCGTTTGCTTTGAGACGCTCCCCAAGCGCGATGAGCTCGGCACATTTCCGCTTGAGACGGGACCGTTCTGCGTGAGTCTTTGCCTTCACGGCGGCCTGCATATACAATTCTGCAGCCGATATGGCATGCTTCAGCGCCTCCTCGCCCCGCGCACTCTCGAGCCGGCGCTCATGTTCCTGGCGTTGCAGTCAGATCCAATGTCACACCTTCTGTTGCTAGGCGAGCGAGGAAATCGATATGAATACGGCTGGCAGTTTGGGCTCACCAGGGCTTGGGCCTCCATTGATGGTTGTGAATTGCGCAACGGAAGGTCTATCCCTACCGCATTGGGGTGTACCGGCAGTGTCGACTCTCGAGTCTCCCTCTCGAGTCTCGACCGTCCAGGACACCCCAAGCAAAAATGGAACAGAACAGCCCAGGGAAAGAAGAAAAACTAGGGAAAGACAGGGCAATGCAACACTTGGCCGTGTCACCATTCGCGCATCATACACGATGTAAGATATGACCGACGCGAACTGTAACTCAAGGTTTGACGTGTTGTGGAAGGAGGGTACGGTATAGTACTAACATAAGCGAACGATTGCCTAGCTGATGCACAGTCAGAGGGCGGCTGTCATGATGAGTCGCTGGCAGTCATTCACTACCTGAAGGACCTCAGCTGAAGCGATAAAATCACAATATGACCGGAAAACTGCCTATTGACCTGGGATCGGTCACGAATATATTAGGTACGGTAGGCTGAGCGCTGAATGCATCCATTTGCAAGTCAAGATGAGAGAGTAAACGTTATCTGGAAGAAGAGAGAACCCAGGCAAATATTGTACTGTACAAAAGGTACTTGGGCTGCTGGATCTAGATTCAGGAACAGCATGTTCCACGGTGATCGATGTCTTGCATACACGGGCAGTACCCCGTAAGCCATTCAAGTGCCTTATAGGCACTCCGTGCATACTGTCCCTGGTTTTTCTGGATTCGCATCCCCAACTCGACCTGTCAGACAGGCAGATTCTTGTACACCTCAACCTATGTAGGTCTCTTCAGAGCGATGCGGGGCAATTGGAGCCCCCATGTTGCCCCGGACTTGATCGCAATCATGGCCGCAGCCGAGGCTATCCGGTTATCGATTTCACGGGCACCACACGCTGGAACACTGGCACTGTTTTGCGACCCACCCACGGGCCACCGAACTGCCGGGACCGCCTCGGCCTTCTTTAAATAACAGAAGATGTGACCCCGGTGTCGCTATTCTCTTCTGTGATTGCCATAATTCTCCCTGGTTTTGGTGTTTATCAAGCTGTTTAGCGGTTTCTGCAGTACCTAGTACTTTCGATTCTCCGACGCCACCGACGCAACTGCCGTAATTTAAAGCCAGCGGTGGGGACGTTTATTAGCCGGGCCAGAGCCCCGATTTCCGGACTCGACGTCGACCATTCCTCGCGGCCACCGACACAGACATAAGAATCGGCCTTCGACGCCGTGCAGGCCGCCGGCACGTCTTTTCCGGGGTAACAGAGGAGAAAGCGATGGCCGTGCAGTCAAAGCCAGCCCCAATTGGGCCCTGGGGTAAAGCGACGGCCGGCGCAGCGGGCGCAGTCTTCGCCAATGCGCTCGTGTACCCTCTGGATCTGTAGGTGAACCAATTGCAGATTCTACCGTGCCTGCTGTTGACAAAGTAAACACCACTAGCGTCAAGACGAAGCTTCAGGTTCAAGTAAAGCCGGGCGATTCCGACAAGACGGATGCCCCCTCCGACTACACACACTACAAGTCCACATGGGACGCCATCAGCAAGATTGCGTCCGCCGAGGGTATCGCAGGCCTCTATGCTGGTATGAGTGGCTCCCTCATTGGAGTTGCCTCGACAAATTTTGCCTACTTCTACTGGTACTCGGTTGTCCGCACTCTCCACCTCAAGTACGCCAAGTCCGCCGCCCCGCCATCCACAGTCGCGGAGCTTTCTCTCGGTGCGGTCGCTGGCGCGCTCGCCCAGCTCTTCACGATTCCGGTGGCCGTCATCACCACCCGGCAGCAAACTCAGAGCAAGGAGGACCGGAAGGGCATCATCGACACCGCCCGGGAGGTTATCGATGGCGAGGACGGCATCACTGGGCTGTGGAGAGGACTTAAGGCGAGTTTGGTCCTGGTTATCAACCCATCAATCACCTATGGCGCTTATGAGCGGCTGAAGGACGTTCTGTTTCCTGGGAAGAAGAGCCTCTCCCCCTGGGAGGCATTCGGTAAGCTTGATCATCCCACTGTGAGCCCAACCAGAGGTTAACATGACGTCTTAGCGCTCGGCGCTATATCCAAGGCGCTGGCCACCATCGTCACACAGCCTTTGATCGTTGCGAAGGTAGGCCTGCAATCCAAGCCACCTCCGGCGCGGCAAGGGAAGCCGTTCAAGAGCTTCGTCGAGGTCATGCAATTCATCATTCAGAATGAAGGTCCCCTGAGCTTGTTCAAAGGGATTGGGCCACAAATCCTAAAGGGCCTGCTGGTCCAGGGCATTCTGATGATGACCAAGGAGCGGTACGTTGCAGGAAAATCCCTGACACCGGTCGAGAAGGAAACTGATGAGTTGTCTGCAGCGTCGAGCTCCTCTTCGTACTCTTCGTCCGCTATATCCAGGTTATGAGGTCACGCCAACTCAGGAGGACGGCGGACCTAGCGGCTGCAGCCAAGCTGACCGCTCCGTTGACTGTTCGATAAGAACACAGCATCGACAGTGCGGTACTGGAAAGACTCGAAAGATGGGCTGACATTACTGCGTTGCTTGCCGGATTTTGAATTTGGTTTTGGGTAACGCTTTTGTATAAGAGCGCATTTACTTAAGTACATGGTAGATTTTGCAGTTTTGTAATCGTAAAGACAACCACTTGGGAAAATTCAATGAAGTTAAAGCGGTGCATGAAGTACGGAGTATGTACGAAGTAAATATGGTTGGATCGCTGTGTATTCGATTATCGGGTGTCATCAGCCACTCTCAGCCACACGCGATCTAGCCACATGCCAAATTAGGGCAGTCCATTTTTCCCTCCCACTTTTTGTGCGCGAGCTACGTTCCTCCCTTGTCGAATCTGTGCACCTCAGCTTCTCAGACTCAGCAATCGTCTTCATTTGGAGTCGAAATCCGTCACAATGGCTAGTGAGTGACTCTGATACTTTCAAAAACCATTTCCGGCGAATTATTGACGCTTTTTGCAGAGTCGAAGAACTCGTCCCAGCACAACCAGTCGCGCAAGGCGCACCGGAACGGGTACGGCACATCGATGGTGGAATGGTTAAGACAGACGAGCTGGACTGACAACAAGACAACTGCAGTATCAAGAAGCCCAAGACCTCGAGATACCCCTCGCTGAAGGGTACCGACCCTAAGTTCCGGAGAAACCACAGGCATGCGCTCCACGGCACCGCGAAGGCTCTGGTACGAATTTGACGACCCGCTCGAATTACAATTACGATCGATTTGAGCTAACCCCCGCTAAACAGAAGGAGTTCCGGGAGGGCAAGAGGGAGACTGCTTAAATTTCTCTTGTTTGCGCGGGTGTTTTGCTGGAGAAGCATCTTGGGACATGACCTTTACGAAAGGGATTCTGCGGTGACGGCATATCCACCGCTTCTCGGCCGGATTTTCGAGGTGTTATCTAGGGCGTCATTCATCAACCAGCGGAATTCATTGGTCTCATGTGGGCGCGGAGCGGAACCACTTAGGGTGCGTTCTTGCCCCTTTCTCGAACGAAGCCGTTGCGCCAAGGACACGGCCAAAAAGTGCAAGCGATGTCAGACCTATGGCGACTGGCGACTTCCCCCTGTTGATCTTCTCGGATTCGACTGGACTGTCGTCCTGGGGGTACCTGTCGGATCTCATAACGGCATTAGTGTGTACAGCTTTGAGCTTCTCTCCCCGTGCTCTTTTGCTGAAGGATTATATCGTGCCGAGAAGGAGCAGCCTTGCTATTACCAAACACCTTTGCTCTTGTCTTCGAAAGACCAAGGTGCATGAAAGCCAGGCGATATGCCCAATATACGCATCTAGCCGTTCACGTTTCTCTGCTACTTCCGTTGGTCTGGGCATTAGTGCTTAGTCCAGCTTTGTGTGGATCCGCTCCGCCTCGTATAGAGTTCAGTTCGTGTCAGACCATCATGGTTTTCTCCTATTTGTATCCTGTGTAGTGCCCTAAAGCAGCTTTGAATTGCTTACCATGGGTGCTGGCCGTCGCGTACGGTACTACATCCTTGTCCCGATATATTCATCTACCAAGAAGTTACTACATGGATGTCTTACGTGCCGTCTATCTTGTGTTACCGACTGAAGCTGAAGTCCATACCTAAAGACATTAGTGAGAGTTTGGCTACTTTAGTGCTGACTGTATGGTCGCGCCGCCAGTTGGCGGGAGATTCACCGAATCGTTTGCCTCATGGAGGCACTCCGTCGCCCCCGATCAATTGATGGTGGCACTAGTTGGCTTCGGGCACAATAAAAGCATGGGAACAAAGGTTGATATCTATCGCATATCTCAACACGAGACTAAAGGAGACTCGGATACTCACGGACTCAGTTCGTCTGACAAGACAAACCCGCTGAAAGTTGCTCTGCATTTCGACGAGCCGACGTCGAATTTGTTGTGGATACGTATCGTAATTATTAGTGCCTGGCTCGCCTGGGCATCTCTGACGGGAGGCCTGTGTGACCTAACTGCCACTGTAGCGGGGCGGCGGTTGTGGAAGGAAAAGCGAAACGTCTGTGGGTGGGGTCACTCCTGAGCGCTAAGCAATCGATGATTGATCCAGGCTCCAGCCTCAGCTGGGCCCGCTTTCGCTTCCGGTTTCCGTCCCATCCGTTGGTTACGTCCAGGTCTTCGAGTCCTTCGACTCTCCCTCCCTGCTTTTGTTCCTTAACCGCGAACCATCGACTCCGCTGGTTCAAGGCCGGAGCCAGCATTCGCCATTCTTTTCGCGTTGGATTTTGAATAGTCTGGCTTTGCTTTAATGGGTATGTCAAAAGCTGCGGCCTTTCCCCTCCACCCAAGTCAACGGGCTGTAAGGAAGAACTGGGAAAGCAAATCGCTTTCTTTGTCCTCTCTTATACCACACAATTGAAATTTCAATCTCAAAAGTTGTCTTTGGGGTTTTATCTCTTGCACCACCTTTACGCCCGTTGACTTCCTACATCGCGAAGGTGGTTCGCTTGCCAGTGCTAATTCGACTCCTTGCTCCCTCGGCAGAACCTCGTGACCTCTAGCAACTATTCTTTCTCGCGAAATTTCGATACTCCTTTGAGGCCAGCGGGTTACTGCAGGAGTTCTCGAAAGTCTTCGCGCTTTTTCGTACTTTCGTCCCGCAGCGACTTCGAAAGTCCTCGACAGCGACGCCGATATCCTCATCTGATATATCTCCAAGCGCATACGAATAATCGAATAGCCGGCTTTGGTACGTTTGGAACGCACTTGCTCTGTAGCATAAATCTGGAACCTGAAAATCACAAACTCATTACTTCCCACGCGTCGCTACCGCAGCATCAGCTAACGGGCAAACAGCCGCGAACCCTGTTTCATCTTTCCCTGGCACCAGGTCCCGGGCAATCTAGCGACCCTACTTCGGATTCTTTCCCGAAAAGCATTTTATAGACTTAGCTTGAGCAGTTCGAATCTTTCGAGCTCCGAGACTTTTGTTTCACTGGCGAGTATGCTCAACATGTCCAGCATCATGAGCAATCGCAACAGCACGCCCGAGGCTAGCAACCTCTCTTCACTGCGGCCCCCTTCGTCGCGTGCAGTTGGAGGGGCTACCCATGGTCTCCGCGCCTCGGCAGACATGGCCGCCTTGACTGGACAGGGGACCGCAAGCCGGATCCGCCCGTCCTCTGATTTCTACGGTCAGGTGCAGGCGGGCCAGGGCCAGGGCAACACAGATATGGATGCCCAGGACAAACTTGCTCAGCAGTGGATCGCCGATATCGACCAGTACGAGACGACCCTTGAGGAGATGGCTGCTGCTACCCTTGACCAGGATTTCAAAGACGAGCTCAGTGCTATTGAGCAGTGGTTCCGGGTCCTTAGCGAGGCCGAGCGTACGGCGGCGCTCTACGCTCTCCTCCAGCAGACCACCCAAGTTCAGATCCGTTTCTTTATTCAAGTCTTGCAGCAGATGGGCAAAAATCACCCCATGTCGGGCGTGCTGTCGCCCGCAAACTTCGACAAGGGTGCGTGTCCGGCTCTCCCGGGTATCTTACTTGCTTTTTCTGACTCGAGTCTTATCCAGACCCCATGTCGAATCGACTGAGCGATGCTATGAGCAAGCTGAACGTCGATTCGGCTCGGAACTCGCTTGCCCGCCCGAGCCCGAACGTGAAGCGCCAATCCGGCCTAGATTCGTCGACCATCAATGCAATGTTTCCCGATGCTGCCGCGGCAATCGCGACAGAGAAGGCCAAATTCACGCAGCAGACGGGCAATCCGCCCACCTCGACTCGAAACAGCCTGGTGGATAACCGGAATTCGTTGGTGGCGCCGACCATTTCTGCCCCCAAGGATGACTCTAACGGACAGAATCCCGCTTCGCCGTGGGGCCCCAATGATCCCAACCGGCCCAAGTCGTCTTCTGGCCAGCCGCCCATGGGCCAGTTTGTGCAACCTCCTCCGTCGAGCGGAGCGCTGCGATCCCCTCGCCCCCAGCTTACGGGTAACACGAATATCCAGTCTACAACGCTGAACGCTGCGGACCAGCAGCTTAACGATCTCCCACTTTTGTCGCCTTATGCGGCAAGTGGTAACTGGGCCTCGATGGTCAATACGCCGATGGTGCCGACATTTAATCAAACGCAAGGGAACAATGCCGACATGGTGGCCAATGCCACGGCGATGAAGCTTGCGGCTCTCTCGACGGTTAACAACCGGTTTGCGCTGGACGATGTCCGCAAGTACCGCCGCGCTCGCTCCAACGATGCGCCGGGGCAGGGACAGAATGCTTTATCTCCTGGAATCCCTGGGGCGATCATGGTTAGCGAACATGGAGTCTCTCTGAGTCGAGAGCAGATGATGGCTCTGCAACAGCCGCAGAATTTGAGCTTCGCGGCCCATAGGTCGCGGCCCAATTCGCCGGGCATTGCCGTGCAGAACTATGGCCCCGCTTTGGCCTTCACATCTCCACAGAATAACGGTTTCTTGAGCGCCTATGACGGCGCACCTTCGCTTTTAAACAATGGACTGGCTCCAGTAAACCTGGCCCAATTTGGGCTGGGCGGTCACCACGAGGGTTATCATTCGGACCATTCGGAAATGGTCCGTGGCCGGTCTCCCCGTGGACGGAGAGGCACCTCGAAGCCGCCGGAGGATCCGACGGATCCGTCTCTTCTGCAGGATATCCCTAGCTGGCTGCGGAGCCTACGCCTGCACAAATACACGGACAACCTCAAAGATATGAAGTGGACGGATCTCATTGAGCTGGACGACAAGCAGCTTGAAGAGCGTGGCGTCAATGCGCTGGGTGCTAGACGCAAGATGCTCAAGGTCTTTGAGCAGGTCAAGGGTAGGTACCGCAACTTCGAATGCCGGGAGAACAAAGCGCTAATACCGGTTAACAGAAGCCCGCAACGAGGGGAAGCTGGGCTAGTGGCTCTCCAGACGACCTACGAAGCGGGAAAGATTGATCAATACAGGAATCTATATTAGAGACGCAACGGCAAGCGGTATGGCATTTTCTTGAGCAGGCCAACCGCCCTTGCGGGCAGATCTCTGGGGATCTGGGAGATATGCGTGGATAAAAGTGACTGAGGTCCGCTCAGTGAATTTTGAACGAGCGTTTTGAGCCGAGTTCTTTGCTCTTAGGGCAGCTACTGATGCAATTGATGTATTTGTATGTTCCGGGACCAATCAGTGGCCAAGGGAGTTTGTTTGACGTGATGCCATAACCGCCAGACGTAGGGAGTATATTGACGGTTAGTTACCCTCGTCTGGGCCTGGTAAGGACGAATTGCAATGGCTGGTCTGCATTTGCTCGTTTTATGTATCTTGAGCAGCCCTGGAATCCGAAGTAACAGAAGGTCATGCCATGAGCCGATACAGGCACCGCCTTCTAATCACCCGAGTAGGTGCGATGGGCTAAGTGACTACCTACCCGACAGTCAGCACCTTGACTTGTATCCCCAGGGCAGAGAGGAAGGAACTGGCGTCCACATGTAGGTGACACTCTTCAGGGCCTGTGCCTTGCCCTATACCAAGCGTGATAACCGGTCGCTACAATGATGACAACCTTATTAGTGATACTGTGCTTGTTGTTTGGCTTGCGATTGCTGGTGCTGGTTTGCACTGGTGCCGGAAACAGGGTTAGGGTTTACACAGCCGATTGGGCTAATTCATACTCGAATCCAAGGTCATCCTTTCTTTCCATACGGACTTCCTTTGTGATAATGTGGGAACTGAACAATTCCACATCCGTAAGTGGAATTCAACACTTCAAACTTTGCTTTCCATCCTTGCAAGCCAATCTTGCCAAGCATCGCAATCAGCTTCTCTCAGCAACCTATACGCCTCGAAATGGTTGGTTGACCAATTTGAGATTTTCTTGCATGAACGATTACCTATTTGGGGCCCATGAGTCCCGTAGGCAAAGGTCATAGATATTCACGGAGCTTGGGAAAGTTCAGAATATTTGCGCCCAGCTTTAGACCAAGGGTGAATAGGCGGTACTCTCCGCTCAAGTCCTCAGTATCCCTGGTATCTTTCCCTCCATTCAGCGTCCGAGCTCACTTTATGTGAAGCACCGCACCAGTTGGCAACCCCCTGAGCACGCTGCCGTCGAAGCATGGATGGGATGGACATGGATCAGCCGGCCGCGGCCACGGCATACACGGCCGACAACTTCCAGATGGCGATGGTGGACCCAAGCCTATACCAGCAAGACGGGCTGGAACAGGATCTTGCAGCAGAGGACGACCATGAGGACGATGTAGCCAGCGACATATCTGCCGACTCCGACGCCCTCGAGCTGCGTGCCGAGGTTGAGCGGTTCGACCTCCAACAAGAGGCCTTTGTGGCTCGGCAGCGAGCTGAAGCGTCTGGAATACCCTACCAGCCGCCGCCACCTCGCAAACCGGGCAGAGGACCCGGCCGGAAGCCAAAGAGGGTTCTGGGTCCACGGAAACCGGCAAAGCCGCCCCCCGAGATCCAGTTCCGTCTCTCCCTAGCCAACGAAGCCTTCCAGCAAAAGGACTATGACAGGACCATGGCCCAGCTGAGCGAGATCATCCGCATCAATAGCGAGGTCTTCCACGCCTGGACCCTCCTCTCGACAGTGCACGAGACACTCGGGAACCGAGAGCAGGCCATCTGGTGCCGCATCACAGCCGCCCATCTGACCCCAAGGGATGTGCAGCAGTGGATTAGTACGGCCGAGTATGCGCTCGAGTCCATGGAGAATCTCGAGGACGGGTCCGAGAAGGACGCCGTGCTCACTCGGGCGTACGCCTGCTACACGCAGGCGCTTGAGACGGACAGATCCAACATCATCGCGCGTACAGGGAGGGCCGATGTGATCATGCTGCAGGGCAATGCGAACAAGGCGTTAATCGAGTACCAGAAGGCCCTGAACTACCGGCCTTGGAACATTCGCACGGTGCGCAATATTGCAGATGTCGCGCTCGACGTCAAGGACCCGAGAAAGAGTGCCGAGGTGGCCAAGGGGGCATACCGTCGCCTCATTGACCACCTCCAGGCGACGGGGACGTTCGACGCCGAAGAGGGTAGCTTTGAGTGGTCGGATCTGCGAATCTATCTCGAATTCTTTACAATCCTCGAGCAATGGCAAGAAGGCGCTCAGGAGCTCAAGGAGATTTCGCGCTGGCTGCTGGGTCGGAGAGCAGAGTCCCACTGGGACCAGTGGGTTGATGATGATAGGGAGTGGGATATATACGACGACAGACGCCTCGTGGTGCCCGGGTTCGAACCAGCTCGATTCCCACAGGAGAGCTACGGGCAGGGGCTGCCGATTGATCTGCGTGCGAAGCTCTTTGTTTACAGGAGCAAACTCGGCTTTGAGTACGAGGCCAACTTGCACCTGCAGATGCTCGACCCCACGAGACCAGAATCCTTTATGGACTTCCCGGATTGTCTCAAGGAAATAGCTGTCTCGCTGCTGGATCGCGACAGGGCTGACGACGCTATCCGTTATCTCGATCTCTACAGACACATAGCAACTACAACCGGAGACGTTGCTTTGGATGCCGAATTTCTTGTTTGCCAAGGCCGGTGCCATATTGCGTTTGGCGAGAAAGCTGCCGCCGAGGAGTGCTTCATTGCAGCAATTCAAGAGGACGAAGACCAAATCGAGGCTCGCGTGCAGCTGGCGAATATGTACGAAGGTGTGGAGGAACAAGAGGGTCGAGAGGAAGCCTTTCTTTTGATTCGGGAAGCCTTGAATCTGGAGGCGAGACGCGGTGATGGAGTTAGGAGACGTCGCGGTCCGTATGGCCCGCGGAAACCTAGGGATGGACAGCCTCAAAAGCCGAGGGACCCGAACAGGAAATCGAAATATGTGCCTCGTCGGCTCATCAATGCCGAGAAGAGGAGGCAACAAGACCTCGAAATGACGGCCGAAGCAGCCAAGAACTTCCAGCTGTTGAAGGAGTTCGAGGAGCGCGCTCTTAAAGGGGATGAGCAGGCCAAGGCGGGCTGGATGAAAGCGGCGAAGGACCTTGTGGACGACTTCCGATCGTACAAGCAGTTCTACCCCTGGGAGAAATACATCAGATATCTAGGCTACACATCCAATGTCCAAGGGGGGCAGGCTGCTGTTCCAGCCCGGAATCTGAAGCTCGCGGCTATGGAAGAGCGATTGCGTCAGCGTATGTAACTCCTTGCCGCCCTTGTTGCCCAGATCACCGCTAACCATAAGACCAGATCTCGCGCCCACCGATGGTCAAGAGCAAGGCATCAAGCTGCCCATCAAGTTTCCCTCAGAGCACCGAGGCATCCCCTTCGATACGTGGCTCGATATTTTCCTCAACTACGCTTTTGCTCTCGTCCGCTCGGGTCAGCACCGGGAAGCCTACGTTGTCTGCCACGCTGCGCGGGATTCGGTCGTGTGGACATCGCCCGAAACCACCTTCCTGATCCACGTGGCCTGGGCCTCTTGTGCCGTCTACGCGGGCGACGAAGAGACGTGCGTGGCCATCGCCCGCTACTTCATGCGCGACTACATGCCGGGGACGGACTCGTACCGCATGTTCTCGGCCATGTGCCGCGTCTGCCAGACGCCGGTGTCCTGGTACACGTCTGGGCCAGCCCAGAAGTTCATTCTCCGCCAGATCAAAACCATGGACAACATTGTTATGCGAAAGACCGAGACAGGCGTGGGGAATACCGAAACCGACGACGGCGGCGACGACGACGACGTCATAGGCCTCGACGTTTGCCTCCTCACCATCTACGGCCACATCCTCTTCACCACGACGAGCTACACTTACGCGCTGTCGTACTTTGCGCGCGCCGCCTCGCTCGACCCGTCCAACTGCATGATCAACCTCAGCACGGCCCTCGCCTACATCCACTACGCGCTCAAGCGCCAGGCCACCAACAGGCAGTACCTTCTCACCCAGGGGTTCGCCTTCTTGTTCCGCTACTACCGCGACCGCCTGCGCGCGTCGCCGCACAGCCCCGCCCAGAGGCAGGAGGCGCACTACAACGTCGCCAGGGCCTACTCGCTTATCGGGCTGGGCAACCTGGCGGTCGAGTACTACAGCAAGGTGCTAGAGGAGGCCGAAGGGGTCAGGGAAAGGGAAAGATTGTTGGGTGGTGTGCCCATGGGGAGTGAGGACCTGACGGTGGAAGCGGCGTATAATATGCGGAGTATGTGTTATTTGCTCGGGGATGTGGAGGGCGCGAGGGCGGTGGCGGAGAGGTGGTTGGTTTTGGAGTGATGGGATAGGGGTTGCTTTTATCTCAAGTGGTCTCATCGGCAGATTGATCGCGCATGGTACATACATATAGGCGTCGGTTTGCGGACTTGCTGGGTTTGGTGAGGTACGGCGGTAGCATTCAATGGAGTTCTGGGCTTCGATACCCTGAGGGTCCTTTTCTCCACGTTAGCGGGTGAAGATGGCTGCGCGGCCACCCGTGGTTAGTGAAGGGATGTTCGATGCTCTATGGAATGAACGAAGGCTGCGATTTAAACCCCCTTGTTGAGGATGAGCTCCGTATGGATTGACCCAAGTCACCCACCGAAGCTCTGCTGAGGAAAACCCTCTGGAGCGTGGCATGTTCAACATAATGCCATCATCCCTCACGAGCAATCCTGTCCCATCTATCAAGGGGCCAACCGGCGAAAACACGGAGCCCCCAATTTTAGGGTGCCTACCTGCACGTGGCCGTCAGATGTTCCAACCCATTGGGGCGACCAAGTCGGCCGACGACTGGGACAACAATCCGTGGCACGACGCTTGCTCCGGGAGCGAGCGAGTGGCGTCAGGGGGCCAACAAGGGAGAGAGGAAAAGGAAGGAGGAAAAACAAGGAGGTGGAAAATGAAACATTTCAAGATCTGGATCTAATTACTAGTGTGGTGTACAGTAGGAACGTTAGTTGGATCGACGACTTCGGCCTTTCACATATGCACACCTCGTCGACTCCAACCCTAATTCCAGCGACGTCACAATAGGAATAGGGGCTACTCCGTCTATACACATACAGTAAGTAGTAGTTTGTATCCGCACCGTTCGCCTTTGTCTTGGACCTCGGCGACTGCAGTCAAACCTGCAATTGGCGTTTGGATCTCTTACAGCCAATTTGATCATTACTGCATGAACGTCCAGTATACCTAACAGTATACTGGTGCGGGCAGCCCTCGGGGATGGTTGAGAGAGCAACTACCAGATGGGATGCTGCAGGTTGTATGCTCTGCATGACGGGGGCGCTTCTTTTTGGAGGACAATCATGAAAGCGGCCAGGAAGGAACCCTGCACCCGCTGTCGGACAAGATCAATCATCAAGGAGTGCAAAGGGGAGACGGTCCATAATCGGGTCCGCGAAGAGTCGAGGTCAGATGCATTCGTACAACGTCGCTTGACATATATGCGTAGTTGGGCATTCCTGACAAGTCAACCTGAAGAGAAGGAGAATCGGCGCCTTGGGCAACTTCCGCTTCTCCCATTACCTGAGCGATATTCCAAGAGAGGTCTATGGATGATTCATTGGGTTTCCTCGGGGCTGGTAGAGCGAGAAACTGCCATTGGGTCCAGATTATCCGTAACTCAACACCGGGTCTCAAGAGCTGCTGATGGCCACGTCACTGAGACTATTGAGTTTACTGAACAGACACGCTGCATACAAACCAATCAGATACCTGTCGTTGTGTGCCGGTTCAAGTTGTGAGCAAGCGACAGGCTACACACGGTAGACTGTAGTTGGGTAGGTAATTCAGGTAGTCTTCCGAGTTTCTTCTTCAATCTGCTTCCCGTTGAATGCCCGCTTCGTAGGGAACATGCTACTGTAAGTTGGTGTTGTAGCTGCAAAAGAGAGGAGAACGCCGCCCACGCCTCATTTCTGATCCTTACCTGGGGTCTTTTCAGATCCTCCTTCTTTCTGAGTCTGTGCCTTCGTATCTGTAGAAGTGTCTATGTCCTGACTACACGCTGAGGTCAGCAACGTCACCAAGTTAGGGACATCACCATGTTGTCAACAGAGTTGGGCGGCAGAGTATTGTTACAAATACAATACCACCTGGCTTTCGGTGTGTAGATGTTATGCCCAGGACGGATTCATGGTTATAACATAACTTCGCGATGCAAGGGTGAAAGACAATCCAAGATGGAAAAGTGAAAAAGTGAAACGAAACAAGCACAGGCCCTGTCAAGACCTGTCAAAAGTGGCTCCAAAAGGGAAAGTCCAGGAAAGGTCGCATTTGGTTTAGGTTGATTATAAGGTTACCTTTGATAGTCCGTACAAAAATGTTAGTTCAGTGCACTCAATAACCCCCCGCTAGCGTGTTTCACCAAGAAGCCTTCGGGCGCCAAACCCAACTCGTTGACAAGCTGAGCCGCCGGACGGTTTGAATTTTGAAGACTGGAATCGAGTCTGTCATTCCAATTCTCTCTGCCAGGAGATGATGGGCTTTACCTCTGTAGCCTGGGGAAACACCAAACATGATGAGGCAAATCGCAAGCCCCTGTCAAATTTCAAAATTGGATGAGGACATTCGTAAGTATGATGTAGTTCAGAGAGGAATCATGTAAGCATATAAAGTGTAGCTCCATCCTCGTTGTTACATAGCCTCGATAGCGTGTGGAAACGCTGTTACCTAGCCCCACAGAAAAGTTCCAGGCCATTCAGGGTTCGATTGAGCCACCCGGTCGGGCCGTTCACGGTGGAGATGGCAGCATGTTCTGATGAACTTCTGTCCCATGCTATGAGCAGCACATGGGACGAGATGCAAACAGCACCTGCAATCCCAGTATTTACAGACCTTTTAACGGCTGCGCATAGCCTCAAGGTTCAGATAGTCCCCTTTCCGTATGGCATGATATTCACCATCTGAGAGTATATCCTCTGTAAGCTTGCAACTCTGTCGCAGTTATTGTCCACTACGGTACTAACTCAGCCAGGTACCGACTTAAAAGGCGTCGGCTCTCCGCCTCCTCCGTCAAGGCCGGTAGTGAACACCCAAATCTGGTGTGGCAACTTTAATAAGAATTTTTTCCTCCATCCTGCTAATTATCCCGCGCCAATGCAGGCACCAAGCTTTGCAGGTTTGCCGACCAATAGAGACCCTCGCTCGGGCTGCAAGACGCAGGTACGCAAACAAGGCAAGGCAAAGGCAAAGGGCGATGACTTGTTGTCCCTGCCAAGGATCTGCTTTCCGCCGATACCGATGCACCCTGGTGGGCCTGGGCGTTTGCCAGCCGCCCTCCGCCTTCGTTTCCCGTCTCCCCTCACTTACACGTGTACTAAGTGATCACTCCATACGGTAGTTCAACCTGTTGTCGCTCACTTCACCGCAGCGTCTTCCACGCTCATTCATCTCACCTCTTGACGTCTCCTAGCGAGAGGTTGAGATTCACTCAACGTCGTCTTACCAACCGTCAATTGCCAAACATGTTGGCGATGTGTAACTGCGTGAAAGGGGCAAAAGAAGACCCATGTTCTGGGCCCCCCTCCTCTACGTAGCATGCTACCATGATAGGTTAGAAGCTGTGACCCTGTGAAGATCAAAGGCCTGGGTTGCAAGGATGGAGGAGTCCGCCCTGACCACGTCCCAGCACATCCACATCCACACCAGCCAAATTGTGCCTGCCAAGACGTGCCAACGAGCCCATGCAGATGAGCGGATTTCATCACCATTCAGCTGAGGCCTGGGTGCCACAACTGCTATAAACCGGGCTTCCATCTCATCCGGCCGCGGTTCCGGTCCTCTCTCTCTCTTCCCCCCTCCCCCACCCTCCTTCTCTCTCAACTTGTCGCTGGGCTTTCAGACGTTCCCTTCTCGGCACCTTTTGCCAGTCTCTCCTTTTCTGCTCGCGCATCAGCGCTTTGCTTCACATTCCTTTTTCCCATTCAAAAATTGAGCTGCTGAGCCTGCTTAGCACGATCCAGTTCTTTTTCTCTCGCACGAGCTGCCGGTCTCGACTTCACACCTCCGTTGGATATCCCGAAGACAGGTGAACAAAAAGCTGCCAACAGCCCGTTGCTAGAAAACGTTATCCGGTGACAACTGGTGTTGGCACCTCGAGGCATCCCATTCTCTCAGTCCCAGCGACTCAAATTATCATTGCCAGCGTCATTTGAGGAGAACGGCTCCAGTGACTTATCTGTCGATCAAAACGATACCCCAAAACGATACCCATACAACTCTTCCCCCGAAACCTTGTTAGCGAAACCTGAGCGATGCGTCTCTCAGTTGTTCTAGCGGCCTTGGTGGCCTCGGTTGCTGCCGCCAAGGACAAGCGCACCTTTGCCGTACTCCATCACTATGGAAATGGTCCTTTGACCACATGCCGCCTCGATCCCATTGTTTCTCCTGGCGGTCCCTCAGCCCATGTCCACACCGTCATGGGTGCAAGCAACTTTGGTCCCAATGTCACGGGCGAGTCCTTGAGACAGTCCAGCTGCACTACAGCTAAGCCTAAGGCCGACCTCAGCGCCTACTGGTTCCCAACTCTCTACTTCCGGGATCCCGACACCGGCCTTCTTGAGCAGGTCAAATTCTTCTACATGAACGTCTACTACTTGTAAGTCTCTGGGCCGTTCTGTTGTGGATGGAAGGACGCGAGCTGAGTTTCGCCTAGCTTTGAGCCCACAGACGACGACATCAAGGCCTTCCCTCTTGGCTTGCAAATTGTGAGCGGGAACGCCCAGCTGAGGTCAGCCCCCTCGAAATCTGGCGCTGCGCAGCTGGACCCCTCCAAGGGTCCCGTGCAGCCGGTCCAGATTACGTGCCCTCGCTCGGGTTTCAACCCGCCCAGCTGGCCCGCGAACTCTGATGGCTCCATGGCCGGTATTCAAGATCCGAACAACCAGGGCTCGGGCATCGGATTCCCTTTCCAGGACTGCGATGGATACGCTTCACCCATGCGTGTCGACGTGCACTTCCCCTCGTGCTACGACCCTTCAGCCGGCTTGACTAACTATAAGAACAACATGCGGTTCCCCACGCCCGCTGCCGGCGGCAAGCAAAACTGCCCCCCTGGCTGGATCCACGTGCCCCACTTGTTTTTCGAGACGTACTGGGACACGCACGCCCTGAAGCCTCGGTTCGAGAAGCTGATTGGAAAGGCGAGTCCGTTTGTCTTTGCCAATGGCGACACCACTGGCTTCTCGGCCCACGCCGACTTCATCTCGGGCTGGGACGAGGAGGAGCTGCAGCACATCATCGACACCTGCGACGCTGGCCACGCCGGCCTCGAAAGCTGCCCTGGTCTGAAGTACGGCGTCAACGATGGCAGCAGCTCTTGCAACATTGAGTGCCCTGTCGACGAGCAGGTCGATGGCAAGTTGGAGAAACTGCCCGGGAACAACCCCCTTGCCGGTTGGGGTCTTGGCGGCGGCGATGTTGTCGCACCAGTGCCCTCTTCGCCGGTTGCCAGTCAGCCCCCTGTCGTCGAGACAAAGTCGACATCAACCTCCAAGTCCGCTGCTGCCGTCGAGACGGAGTTGCCGTCTTCGAGTGCGGCCCCTGCACCAAGCTCGAACGTTGCGGCACCCGCTTCAAGTGAGAAGCCAAGCCCCTCTCACGCTGAAGGGGTCGCCACTGGCTCGCCCTCTCTTCAACCACAACCCACCGTCGTTCACGGCAAGACAAAGACGGTCTGGCAGACAGTTACTGCGTGGGCGACAGCGACCGTGTACGAGGGCGCTAGCGGCCCTGCCCCTACGCAGGTGAGCAAAGCCGGTGCCCAGATTGCCGACTTCAAGTACGTCGGGTGCTACAAGGATTCGAGCAGCCGGGTACTCAACGGCAAGGTCCTGCCCAACATTGGGTCGGTCAGCAATACTGCGTGCGTCAACTACTGCGCCTCCAAGGGCTTCAGCGTCGCCGCCACCGAGTACGGCGGCGAGTGCTTCTGCGGCAACAGCTTGACGACGGCCGATAAGCTGGACGAGTCCAAGTGCAGCATGGCGTGCAAGGGCCAGGCCAGCGAGACGTGCGGCGGCGACTGGGCCCTCTCGGTCTACACCAAGGGCGGCGCTGCCCCCTCCGTTTCCAAGCGAAGCGCGCACCAGCACAATCACTACATGCGCCATGCGCGGATACCCTCCCGCCACAGGAGATAGATGCTCTGCGGCTTTGGCGGCCATCTAGTGGGCTCTTTCTTCCATCCTTTTCGATTTTGTATACACATTCTCGCTCCATCTTGGCTGAGACGGAGCTTCTGTATTTGCTCGCTATAGTTTCAGGATACCTTGGGGACAAACAGGTTAGAGGGATTAGGCCAGGAGCATTTCATATATGGGGACCCCTTTCGCCGTGCATCCATCATATCCATTCCACACGGCAGGGCACGGGTAGAAGACAGGCGCTAGATCCATTTGATTGGCGGTGGGAAAACAGTTTCTGGGATTCATGACGACACGAACTTACAACATTTTTGGACAGAATCTGGTTGGTCTCACGGGCCGTCGCCGGCTCGGAGTGAACTTGGGTTCCGAGCACATGTCCATCATCTTCACTTCTACACATGTATATGATTATTTTTATTCTTTTGGGGTACGCGGACACTCGCGCCCCTGGACCTTCGCCGCCGGTTTTGAGCGGCGGAGTGATTTGGGAGGTTTTTAACAAGCGTTGTCTTGGATACTTGAAGCATACCATACAAATGACATTTGCTGCTCGTGGAGGGTAGATTCGATGCTCGAGTGAATGAACTTTATGATGAGTGGTGGTTCAGTGTAGAAACCCTAACCCCGAACGATGATTTTTACCATCTAAGTCATAATGTGGATTTCACTGATCCAGAGCATAAGTCACTCTTTCCTCTTCAAGCTCAGGAGATCATGCTCAACTCCGCCAACTCCTCACTTCAAGAAACAAACTACCTAAGAGGGATTGCCATGCAAACCTAGTTTGGCACCACGTTTGGCTAGGTGAAGTCCTGGACTCGACTGAGAACATTGTAAAAGAAGATCACTTCCAGGTCGTTGCCATGTCCCTCTACCATGAAACAGCCACCATCTTGACGGGTCCGTCGACCCACGGTGGCAGTCTGAAGTCGAGGATTTTTGGTAACAAAGACCTCAAATCGCCGCCCGCCCAGGTCTACGCTCTTGCGTTTGAAGCGAGCAAGTGGAGTGCCGTACTGAAGGAGGTAGTTGAAAATACCCAGCTGCTGCAGCGCGAGCGCAAGGTATCTTCACATACTTGACCCTTCAATATACCTTTTGAAGAAAATTACCAACACCAGATAGCTTTCACCAGTCCTCTCCATTTTGCTTACACACGACTTGTTGCTCAATAAAGGCGGCATCGCACTCCCCGCGTCTCACGGTCTGCGTGCCTCGGTCGAGAAGCACAGAGTACGGCTACAATCCGAGTTCACCCGGGCCAGACTAAGGAGAAAATGCCCTACTCTTGACGCGCTCAAGGCGATGGTCGACGCCCAACTGGGGCCTGCTCATCCGCGATGGGTCAGGGTAAACGCTATCAAGAGCTCTCTCGACGAGCAGCTGGACACGACCTTTAACGGGTTTGAGATTGTGCCGACTATCGCCGATGTCATGTCCCCTGCTTCAGCAGGCAGAAAGCTGATCTGCCTCGACGCTCACGTCCCCAATCTCGTCGCTGCTTCGCCAGGGACGGATTTCACCAAGACAAGCGCCTACAAATCCGGTGCCATCATCCTCCAGGATAAAGCCTCCTGTTTTCCGGCCTACCTGCTCGACCCGCGGCCCGAAGACGGCGACATCATCGACGCCTGCAGCGCCCCGGGGAACAAGACGACCCATCTGGCCGCGATTCTGCACGAGAGAGGGTTCGCACGAGGCCAGAAGATCTTTGCCTTTGAGAAGGACAAGCAGCGGGCCAAGACCCTCGAGAAGATGGTCAGGACCGCAGGCTCAGACAGCGTCACGGTCATTTATCCGGGCCACGACTTTCTCGAGACCGACCCCAACTCCCCTGAGTTTCGCAACGTCGGCGCCCTGTTGCTGGATCCGAGCTGCTCGGGAAGCGGCATCGTCGGGCGGGACGACGCGCCCCAGTTCCACCTCCCTGCCCTCACCAACCCGCCATCCACCAGCAGCGACGCAAGCAACAACAACAACAACAACAGCAAATCCCGAAAACGGAAACGGCGCGCAGACGTCAAACAAACCGGACCCGAACCGAAACCGGGACCCGGAACAGATACAACAGAACCAGAGTCGGAAAAGGACCTGCAAACCCGCCTCTCAGCGCTAGCAAGCTTCCAGCTGGCCATGGTGGTCCACGCGCTGTCCTTCCCCGTGGCAAAGAAAGTCAGTTACTCGACCTGTTCCATCCACGCGGAAGAGAACGAGCAGGTCGTGGCCGCGGCGCTGCGCTCCGACGTCGCCCGCCGCCGAGGCTGGCGTGTGCTGCGCCGCGACGAACAGGTCCGTGGCATGGCTGAGTGGCCTGTTCGTGGGCAGCCTCTTTCTTCTTCTTCTTCCTCCTCCACGTCCGGTGGTGAGGATGGGATGGAAATGGATAGTACCGCGCTGGAAGGGTGCGTTAGAGCTGAGGCTGGGGATGGCATGGGGGTTATGGGGTTTTTCGTGGCCTGCTTTGTTAGGGATGGGGTTGAGAAGGACTGGGAGGGGGATCCGGATGGGCCATTTCTACGGGATGAACGGGGGAGGATTGCCAGGGACGTGGATGGTATTCCGTTTTTGAAGAGCACTGGGGAACGGGCGTTTGCTTTGCAGGAGGATGAGAATGATGGCTTTCCTATGGAGTTGAGGTTCGCGGAGGATGGGGATGGTGATGACGGCGATGGGCCGTTTGAGAAAGACGCGCAGGGGAGGATTATCAGGAATGCAGACGGCATGCCTAGGTTGAAGAGGCATAGGGTTGAGGAGCAGGAAGAGGAGGAGGAAGGAGGGGATGATGATGAATGGGGAGGGTTTGACGACTAGTATGTGGTGTGAATGTATTGTCGCAGTGGGCTTATGCTGGATGTCACCGAGGAAAGGCTCTGGCTCTGTTGGGTGCCCTACCGAGTGCTTAAGGGCTTTTGAAGTTTTGAACAGACTACATATCTGTCAACAATGCGTAGACGTCGTTGGAGGCGGGACTCTAGGGAGTCGTTTGATCTTACCTTCTCGGGGACTGTACAGTACCCGTTGTAGCCCAGGGATGGCACGGACAAGAAGTTCCCCAACTTCTATGTAGAAACCGGCCAAGGTCAACAAGCAGTTCGCCAATTCTGTACATACAGCATCAACAAAAATCCGTGATCCTCTGCAAAAACGCCGATGTTGGCAGACTAGACACGGTGCTTAACTTTTGCTGTCAAGCCGCCCTCGTCGCAGCGTTGGTTGTCATTGGCAGTCAACACCGGTTTTGATCTCCCATCCCTCCTGTCCTGACTTTTGCTCAAATCAGGTAGCTTCTTCAAGTTCCCAGCATCATGCTAGGTGAAAACAATGCCCGATAAGCAAAGTCACCCTTACTTCCCGCAGGACTCTGCAGTCCCGGGATATGTTCCCAATAGCGCCCCTCTCCTCGTCATCACAGGGGCGTTTGGCGGCATTATTGCCGTATTCCTGCTCGGGTGCATCTCCCTCGCAAGATGGTGTAACCCTGCCCTGAAAAAGGCCGAACAACTGGCCATCGGCTGGTTTGTGCTATGTAAGTCCCCCTTTTCGACCACCCTAGATAAAGTAGTAACCTAATTGCTGCAGGCGGGTTCCTCCATTGCTTCTTCGAAGGTCCACTACACCTACAAACAACAACCTCCCTAGCCCCAGCCCCCCGCCTACTACTTACCCCTATCCTGACTACTTGAAATTCAAAAAAAACAGGCTACTTCGTCCTCAACCATGCCTCCATCACATCCTCGCAATCCCTCTTTGCCCAGCTGTGGAAGGAATACTCCCTCTCGGACTCGCGCTACATGACCTCGGACCCGTTTATGTTGTGCATCGAGACGCTCACAACCGTACGTACTTGGACCTCCCACCCCCAACTGGTTTGCCTTCGAAGTAGAAAGTAAGGTACCAGCCCCAAAAGACTAACCAAAACCAAAAGTTGACCTGGGGTCCGCTGTCCTTGCTCACGGCGCTCCTGATCGCCTTGTCTTCCAAACCCGGCAGCACCAGCGGCAGGTATCACGGCACGCGACACCTCCTCCAGACAGTCGTCTGCGTGGGCCACCTGTACGGCGTAGCGCTCTACTACGGGACCTGCGGCTTCGCAGAGCACATGCGTGGCCTGTCGTACAGCCGGCCCGAGCCGCTGTACTACTGGGGATACTTTGCGGGCATGAACGCGCCTTGGGCGGTGGTTCCGTGCGGTGAGTCCATCTTCTTGCTCGAGTTTGGTGCTAAGATGCAGGGTGTAAGGAAGACTGGGAAACAGGGGCTGACGGTTGGAGGGATAGTGTTGCTGCTTCAAAGTGCGAAAGCCATTCAGGGAGCCTTCGCCGCGGCTGGGCGGGCAGAGGAGCGGAAGAAAGTGAGATGACGGGAAGGGACCCTGATAGTAAGAACAAGTCTCAATGGGTATAGAGCACGCAGGAAGATGCGCATAATATGTAATGTGTAGTTCCGGGCGAATGCCGTCTCGTCTATTCGTAGACTGTACCGCTTGTGAATCCCAGAGACATATTATAAACACATGCCAGTTTCCCACCAAACCTCCCAGGGGTATCGCTCCGCTCGCCAGCATGCTCATCGCACATACTTGTTCATAAACCTCTTGTGGAAATCGGAACGGAGAAGATCCTTCCACATCGTTAGCACCTCAACCCGGGAAGGTCAAACCCAGGAAAACCACTCACATTGATGAACTCCTTCCTCTTACCCTTCTCCTCCGTCCCCCTCGCCTGGTTCTTGAACACCACATCATCGTCCCACCGTCGCTTGATGGTGAAATCGGGCTTGTTGAGGAGCGGGTTGCCCAGGGCAATGTCGCGCTCGCGCGCCTCCTGCTCGGCCGCCTGCCGCTCCCTTTCCTCGCGCTCCCTCTTCTCGGCCCGCTCGCGCCTGACGCGCTCCAGCTCCCGCTGCAGCTCCGCCTCCTCGTCGTCGCTGTCGTCTTCGTCGCTGCTTTCGTCGTCGTCGTCATCGTCCTCCCCGGCCTCGTCGCTGTCGTCGGCGTCTATGTCGCGCGATTCCTCTAATATCCGCCGTCGTTTGGCTTCGGGGCTTTCGTCGTCTTCGTCTCCTTCTGGTGGAGATGTTCCGTCGACGTCATCGCCTCCGGACCGGGAGGTTAGCGCTAGCGGCCGCTTTGCTGTCGCCGATGACCCTTGGCCGTTGCTCTCGGATGCTGACGCGCCGGGGACGGGAGCGCCCTTGAGCTTGGCGTAGTGTGCTGCCTCGGCGGCCTCGAGCTCGGCGCGCAGGTCGCGGGTTGTTCGGTCGGCCTCGCCGCCTTGCCCGGGTTGTCTACCATCGTTAGTGGTCGCAAGGTATAGGCATGTCAGAAGGTGCGGCGCATACCGAAATTTCAACTGCGTGTATGCAGGAAGAAGGCGCTGGTGATAGGCTGGTCCTCGAAGGGCTTCTTTGCCGCGGGCCTGTGGGGGGCGACTGTCAGCGGGTCGCTGAGGAAAAGCATTGTGATTCCTCGGGGCTTACCGGGTCAAACGTAGGTCTATGTGCTGTAGTCATCTTGAGCTGCCAATTAAGTTTCCCGTCTATTTAGAGAAAGAGCGTTGTCCAGTTCCAATGTGAGAATATACGAGTATAGGTTGTCTGTTGATGGGTTCGCAAGGTGCGCGAGGCAAGGTGGATAGGTTGGGGACGGTCCTGTACGGTACTGTAGGTGCCTTGACCGCCAATGGTGCACCGGCAGAATTCACAAAATCAGGCGGTCACAATCGGCAGAATGTCGCCCCTCCAGAGCTAAGAGCTTGAGAAACGACGGTTTATTTCCACAACGGTCCCCCTTGCAAAGCAAGACCGCATTCTAATCCAAAATGCCACGGGAAGCTGAGCCGTCACTAAGTGAGAAGCAATTTGTGCTACAAGCACTCCAAGAAAACCTCCGGCTCGACGGCCGCGAGTTTGATCAGTACCGCCCGCTGGAACTTACCTTCGGAGACCAGTATGGCGTCGCCGACGTGACACTGGGCAAGACGAGGTACAAGCTTACACAAAGAACCCATCTCGATGGAACCCAAGGCTTTGAACTAACCACTCACCCTCCTTCTTAGAGTTCTCGCCAAAGCCTCAGCCGAAGTAACAGTTCCCTACGCCGACCGGCCGCTCGACGGCATCTTCACCATCGCGACCGAGCTCAGCCCCATGACGGCTCCATCCTTCGAGGTTAATCGACCGACCGAGACCGAAGTCCTGCTCTCGCGGCTGCTCGAGAAGACAATCCGCCGGTCGGGCGCGCTCGACACGGAATCGCTGTGCCTGGTGGCCGGGCAAAAGTGCTGGTCGGTGCGCGTCGACGTGCACGTGCTGTCGCACGGGGGCAACCTGATCGACGCGGCGTGCCTGGCCGTGGTGGCCAGCCTGCGGCACTTCCGCAAGCCCGACACGAGCATCGAGGGCGGCGTGCTGACCGTCTACACGCCCGCCGAGCGCGAGCCCGTGCCCCTCAGCTGGCTGCACTCGCCCTTCTGCGTCACCTGGAGCTTCTTTGGCGAGGAAGGCGAGATTGCCGTGCTCGACGCCACCTGGCTTGAGGAGCAGGTGCGCGTCGCCAGCTGCACCATCAGCCTGAACCGCCACGGCGAAATCTGCCAGATTGCCAAGCTCGGCGGCACCCCCGTCGAGGCCGTCGCATTGCTGCAGTGCACCAGTGTGGCGCTGACCAAGGCCAAGGAGTTCTCGGCCTTGGTGGATAGGAAGCTGGCCGAGGATCTCAAGCGGAGGGATAAAGGGGGCTTGATGGCCGAGTTGAAGGCGGAAAACGATAGATGAGGGTACAAGACACCTGAGGATAGATATGGAGAGGGCGGGCGTTAGGATACGCTCACGGCCCGTCGAGCCATTGCGAAAGCCCTGACATTGAACTAAGAGTGGCGGTTCTTGGGGTAACCGATTGGGACCAATGAGTCCAACCGGTGTGCTCAAGCCGCCGACGACCAGGCGACCAAGATTCTGCCGCTAGAATGCGCCACAAGGACATTCATATCTTCAGTGGTTTTGCCGGGACTGGGAAGCAGGTCACAGTTCTCCCAGTCTGCTGGACTAAATAGGGGCATAAGAACTAAAATGGGCGAGCTGGGAGTGGGAATTGCACCGGTCACACTGGGAGACAGCAAGTCCTCTGTAGCGCCAGGATTTGGAGATTTGATGGCCGCAGACAGACCGTCTAGGACAGGCATCTGGTCTATCCTCTCTGCGCTTAGTATGCGCACGCCGGTAGCATCAGGCTGCCGCAAAAACAAGCATCATGAAGATACACCATCCTCCCGAGGTATCCATTCATAGTATACCACGAACCCTGTAGTCCTTCATTTCATGGCGATGGCGGCGCAAGATGTCTGCAACTGCGAATGAGTTGGCCGAGAAGTTGCGCCCAGGGGCCGAACCCCGAATTGTCCTTGGTTTCCGGCTGGTAGTGATCCTCAACCGCTAATCTTTCTGCAGGGCGAACTAGCAGGCAGTCCTGGCATCCGTCTCTTTGGGATCGTGGAATCAAGGCTGTGGCTAAACGAGCTAGACTCCGTAGTCCCCACGGAATCACTGAATAGGTAAGAAGCTGTGAGTGATACCAGCCTCCCCTTGAGCCTAGCCGCGCCAAGCGATGAAATGAGAGCTCTGAGGTCGTCCGTCCCCGACCATTCGTCTCCCATAGACCCTGCACCGGTCGCGTTCGATGATAGAAACCCGCCGTCGTGTCCAACGCGGGGCGTCACCCTTCACATTGCTTGCAATCACCTCATGACCGGGGGGCGACTCTCCTTATTCCACTTGACCCTTGACCGGACCCAGTCGATCGCCTCCTGCACTCCGGTCCCCGTCAGCGCGGAAACAGGCAGCACCCTCGAATCCCGGATTCCCCCGGACTTTTCGCCTTCGAACACCCTCTTCACCAGCCCCTCTTTGATGCGCACCACCTCAACGCAGTCCTCGCGGTCCTGCTTGTTGGCCAGGATCAGGAGCGGCACGCCTTCGGTTTCCGAGTTCTGCAGCACGTCCTCCAGCACGAGCCGGCACTCCTCCAGGCGGCCGGAGCTGTCTTCGTGGTCGAGGCTGCCGTCGCCAATGTCGGTGCTGTCAATGATGAAGACGATGGCGTGGCACGACGCGTAGTAGCTCTGCCAGAGCTTGCGCAGCGACAGTTGGCCCCCCACATCCCACAGCTTCAGGTACATGTCTGGTAGGACGATGGTCGAGACGTTTTGCCCGACCGTGGGCACCGTCTTGAGCCGCGGCTCGGGCTTGTCCGGCGAGAAGATGGACTTGACCTGCTCGTGGAACGTGGTTTTGCCGGCGTTGTCGAGGCCGAGGAGGAGGACGGAGTATTCTGTTTCGTTTGGTTTTAATAGTCGCGGTTAGAAGCTCGTTCCATGAAAAGAGTCTGAAAAAGAAGCAGGTGCTAGCTTACCCTCCTTGCTTGTTGCCAGCCGGTAGAGGCCCTTGGCGAGGTGGTACATTTTGTCTCTCGCTGGTGTAGGTCTGGGTTGAGCAATAGCCGGTGGCGGGCGTCTGCCGGGCGGAAAGATGGATTCGGGTTGCGAATGTTGACAGTCTGGACTCTGGGGAAGCCAACCGTTTACCAACAGCGGGCATAGCGCTATATTTAGCGCTGCAGAGCGAGCCGTGCCGATATCTTGTAATGTAACATTCCATCTTCTTATGTACTCCGTAGTCCGTACAGTGAACAATAAAGATGCTGTGTAACGTACCGTGAGATCATGTTGGCGGTAATTTTCAGCCCTGGTGGGGCCAGCCGGGCTCTTGATAAGATAAAGAGGCCGAATTGTGTCGTCATAGCATGCGATGTGTTATTCCACAAGCGTATGCGTTCCTTCTCTCAGTCTCAACCATCCCATATATATTTACGCTCATAACTTTTTTTCATGGCTCCGTGACAGGACTCTGAGTGATTTTGCAAACTCTCCACTTTGGTGAAAATGGCACCTGTTGCCATTGACGAAGAGCCAGGGTATGTGTAGAACTGTGTCATTGACTGTCTCGGCCCAGTACGTGAGGACTGACCACGCGACTCCCCAGTTATTGGCCTCTGATTCAGGCAATATCGCACGTTTCGGCAGCCGCTTATCTCTCATACACCGTTGGAAGGAGCCTTTACCAGTCACACCAAGCCTTGGGCCCTGCTCAAGATACACGACACCGCATCGCGCAGCGCTCAAAGCTCACAACTGCCTTTGGAAGCCTCGCCGCGCTAGGGCTGGTGTTCGCTATTACATCAGCTTGGAACCATGCCTCGCTCTCCTACAAGGTGTGGGCTTCCGAGAGGGGAATCGAAGTTCCAACCTCGTATGTATCGGCTACTACTCAATCTTTCTACTATTCGACAGGTCGTTCCTAACGCGCCACGCTAGACTATTTGGGAGCCACGAGTCAAGTACAAACAATGCCACTGCAGCTAGCCTGCAGCTGAGACGTTGGCTGAGAGATACGCCCGTCTATATGGACGCCCTCGAGATTGTCGCCGAGAAGCCTCGGAGGCAGTGGTGGGGTCAGCAATCGGAGCTTGCAAAAGCCGCTTTTACCACGCTGCTAGCAATCGAAGGGCGCCGACGCAGAATCCCGCACCTCTGGGCTTATGCTCTACTATCTATTTACGTCAATTTGTCGTTTGCTCAAAACCTCTTCTATATCGCCTTGCTCTTGAACCCATCCGCGAACCTAACTCGGGAGTCGAGGTATGTTGCCCTGACTCGCACCAGAGTTCGCGTGTTGACGTAGACAGTTCCCCGAACATCCTGGATCAGCTGTTTCCGCAAAAGTCCGGGAACTGGTGCCCCAGGCTTCCTGCGCTTCTTGCCCCTTTGTTTCTCAAATATGCCGCCACCGTCTGGCTCCCATATGCGGCAGGAACGCCACGGTTCGCAACAGCAGCAACAGTAAACAACATCCTGACCCTCGCACCCCTGGTGCTGCCAATGATTATACCAGAATCCTGGGGTACCGTCCACCCGGACCCGCACGATGCTTACCGTAGCATTACCAAGCTCTACAACGCCATGACCATGGCAAGCGCTCTACTCCACGCCAGGAGCACCGTAACTAGCCTATACTACAATCTTCCAGGGTCTTACAAGCATCGGCACAGCATCAAGATACCCTTCGATACGGAGAAACGGTCCAAATGGGAGCGGAGCGCGACAGCTATCGAGAAAGTCCTAGGCTCCATGGCCGACCACCCTGCTGTTGCCGCCGTCGGCAAGGACGTGCTCTTATGCGCTCTGAGCCTTGGTCTCTGGGCAGCCGTCCGGGCAGTGGATGTGAGCAAGATGATCCAATCGGTATCGCCGATCCACACTACGCCAGCCTCTCCGTTCGGTGACGCGCCGATGACGACTACTCAGAAGTTCGACCACTCCGTTCACGAAGAGCCGCAGAAGCCAACATCTGCACCCTCCATGTCCCTGCGAAACCGGGACCTACCTGCCAGGACGATTGTGCCCGGCATTCACACCAAGGAGGCGGCCGACCCTCTACACCACACACCGAGACGCCGAGGCCGTCCGCGGAAGATCAAGATCGAGCCGGAGCCGGGACCAGGATTGGAAGATCAGAAGGGGACAACTGATGACGAGACTTACGAGCCTTCTCCGAAAGTCAAGGCAGAAGTTGGCCTTGGCGACGTCGTTCCGGATGATGAGTTTGACTGGGAACCTGCTTCACTAGCCTGGGCTTTGACGGCCTTGGGAGGGCTAGGCGTTGGCAGCGCTGCTGTCTTTGGAGCCGAGTGTATCTCACGGTGAGCATACACATATGGTGCAGTTATCTCGGTGGGTTTTCGGGATGGTTAGGCATGAGTTAGGAATGCGGCGCAATTTGGGCATTGATGAATGGCTTTATAAGGAGAGTTTGGAGTATTGGTTCATTCCCGTCTTCACATGTCTGGAAGTTGGGGAAATGGGGTTTTGGTTGTGATGGGTCTGACGAAGATATGAGAAAAGACGGGACGGCCCGGGGGCTAGCGCATTTCATACGCGGGAAACATTTAAATGAAACGTTACCGGTGGATTCTCCATCTGAAAACGGCCAGACAGAAACCGGCGATCGGCAATCTATGTACGGATACGCAGTAGCATTCCCCGAACACCTGGTAATTGTGTCGCAAACAATCCATCTTAGCGACGGAGTGGGACTCCCACTTACACCAAACCCACGAAACAACTACGACATTACCCCTCCCTCCTCTCAACAAGCTTTGCCAGGAGATGTTTTCAATGCCATTACTTAGGCCGGCCTCTCGAAAACAGCTTCTTTGCCAGCTCCGTTCCTTCACCTGCTCTGCTCTGCGCAGCGCTTCTCACGCAGCATCATCGTATTCCTCAACCGTAAGACGCTTATCGTCCTCCAGACAAAGTGACACAATGGTCTCCGATTATTCCAAGGTTGAGACACCTGCTAGGTGCTATGTTGACTTTTGTCTCGTTCCTGTAAGTATTGCCATTTTGCATACATTTGTCTCTCTTAGATTCTTAATCAAGCCTGTTGGATATCCATCATTTGGCCAATCCCCCCTCTCCCACTTTGACAGTTCCCTCGACCTCTCCACACTTCAACACCTAGCTTCGCACATCCGTTCATGTCAGTGGCGCCCCCAAACTGACCAAAACAAAAACCAGGTTGGCACCGGTCACCCCTCGGTCGCGAAGGAAGTGGCCGAGGTGCAAAAGCTGCTCAAGGCCAGCGGACTCAGCTACACCATGCACTCGGCCGGGACAACGGTTGGCATGTTATCACATCTTTCCCTCCCCTTACCCCTCCTTTTCCGTTACTAACACATCGCTCGCCCAACCAACAGAAGGCAGTTGGGACGACGTGATGAAAGTCATCGGACAAGCCCACACAGTGGTTCACAAGACGGGCGCCGTGCGAGTGCAGACGTCGATGCGGGCTGGCACTCGGTGAGTATTTGTTGCACCCCTTATTCATATCCACCCTGTTCCGATCTGTCGTTCCCTGCCATTCTACCCCTTATCGACATGTAAGACCATGTAAAACGAGCAAACAAACAAACAAAGGAATATCAAGACAAGGCTGACTCGATCTGACCCTTTCCCGCCCAAAAGGACCGACAAGGCCCAGACGGCAGAACAGAAGGTGAAGCGCGTCGAGGAGATTCTGGCCAAGGACGGACAGTGAATCGGTCGTTGAATGGAGCGAAGTCACCAAGAGGTTACCTCTCGTCTGAGAGTAGCTCATGGTCTTGTAGTAATATATGTCCTAATTACCACTTTCGGTACCGTCATTCTCACAACGTTGCTGGGTACTTAGGTATTCATAATTTGTCCTTTTCTCCATTATGAGTACCTTACTTCAGCCCTATGACCGCTATCTCATCTATTGTTGCCGAGCATCTATGGCAGATGAGACCCCAATGGGCAGCCGCAGTCGGGGAAGCAGTCTCACACAAGACACACCGGCTCTCATCCAGAGACAGCTCATTATAGACTTTTACTTATCCCCCTAAAATATGGCGTACAGAAAGAAGCGTACAGAATACCGTCAGCCGAAGCAACCAAACCTCCCAAACCAACCCCGCCCCACCCCAGAGTCACACCCTCCACCCGCATCTATCCCTTCTACCTTTACCAGTCACCAGCCCACTATGCCCTGGCAGTCTGCTTCTTGACGTTCCGCCTCATCTCCTTCTCCTTCTCCTTCTCAAGGTACTTTCTCTGGCCCTTGGCATCCAATGCGTTCAACTCCTGGTCGCGCTTGAGCTTCTTGGCCCGCTCGCGCTCCAGGGCGCGCTCCTCGGCCTTGCTCGTCTCGTCGGCCTTTTGGATCTGCTTGACCACCTCCTCGCGGATCTGCTTGACCTTCTTGATTACGGCCGGCCGGAAGTGGGCCAGCTGGGCCAGCTGGTCCGTCATGCGCACAAAGTACTTGAAGATGGGCAGCAGCGATGTGTAGTCGTTGTTGGATGGGATGCGGTACTTGAGGAAAATGCGCTTGCGCGGGGTGGTCTCGTCGATTCTTTGTTTCCGATTGCCTTGTTAGTATCTATCTGGGACGGGGGTAGAAAGCCAGCAAGGAGAGCGCTCACGTCTTGGGCTTGTCGATCGGCTGGTCTGAGACGATAAGGTACTCAAGAAGGTCGCCGGCGGCCTCAACGGCCTTGGCTAGTTCGGGAGTGAGCAGGGCGTCGGTAATTTCAGCGCTCTCGCTCATAACAGTCAGCCAGTTGGGGAGCTTGGCGTTATCCTTGGTGTAGGTAAGCGAGACATCGTAGCGGTCGTCGCGGACCTGCTTCATGCACTCCTTGTGGACAATGGCCCACACGAAGCCGTCAAAGGAGCTCTTGCCGTCCTTGTAACGCAGCTCGGCGGCACCGGGAAGGCCGGGGACGATGGATGCCTCCTTGCCATCGAAGGGGTATAGTGTAGCCTCTACGACGTCCTGCGGCTGGGGGAAGCTGTCGATGAAAAAGCCCAGGGCGGTCTCAGCCAGGGTGGTCAGCGGATTGAAGCGCTTCATAAGCGTGAGCTTCACGTCGAGGAAGGCGACATTGGCGCGGCCGGTCGCGTAGGTAGCGAACTCGAACAGGCTCTTCTCCTTGAGGAGGCTCTCGCCCTGACGAGCATTTGAATCGGCCAGGGCCTGCACAAGCTCATCACCCTTCTTGTCGGCAACCGCTGGGGGCACGCCCGCAAAGCCAACAAGAGCGAATTCCGACGTCAGGGTGTTGGCATGGTCACGGATCCACTTTTTGGCCTTGGTGCGGTTCAAGCGAGCGCCGATAAGGTGGAAGATCAAGGCGACGGCAATAACAGACAGGATAATGCCTTCGGCCTTGAAGTCAGACCAGGTATGGCGCTCGTGTATCCTGTACCATTTCGTGTAGGGACGGAGCGTCTGCTGGGGCTGGACACCGCCAAGCGTATTCGATGCCGGCGAGAAGGGGACCGGCGACGGGTCGGCACTTTGCGAGAAATCTGCAAAGTCTGTAGTTTCCAGCGTTGTCAGCAGCTTGTCGTGCAAGAAGCCCAAGGTTTTGTACTGCCAATGGGTTTAGGGGTTCAATATATGGCCATCCCACAGTGCTAAGTCTGAGGTTTGGGGCAGTTGCCAGCGAAACGCAGAAGCAGATGGTTGGATAGTTTAGCAAAGAATATCAATTGCTTACCCGAGTCGCCGGCCTGTGCAGGATCCGGGCTCGCCGAGGACTTCTTGCCTCCAAAGAGGTTGTTGAGCACGTTGGCCATGGTGTCGCGTCCCGCTGAGCGCTGTTCCCAGGTCGTTACGTGCGTGAGATCGCCGGTTGCCCAACGCCAATTTTACCCACGCCAGAAAAGACGTCCGTGCTCCCTGCAGGGAGGCGGATCCACAACCCCGGGTTCCAATCGCGCTGAACCCCAAGTTATCGTTCCCACACTGCTCCCTACCTGAACAGGGGAACAGACGCGGGGCAGTCTGCCGAGAACGAGAACATGGAGGAACCTGAACGTAAACCTTCATAAATTTGGTGCTGCAGGGCCGGACTATGGTCAGCTCCATAAGATGCAACGATGATTGGAGAAGTTAAGTTGTCCAGAATCAAAAGGTTGAGGTCTGCCTCCAAGCCTTCGGATTGATGCTGAAACCTGGAATTCTTGGCAAAGCGTCCCCTTTCTCGGTTGCCCCTGACAACCGAAATCGAGACCAACAAATTAGGGAGGTGAGACTGCGCAGAATCACGAATATGAAGGGAATGGAAACCAAACTGCCCACATAAAACACAATGTATTGTATTTGTATATAATCAAATTCCAGCAATTCGAAAGCGACATGTCGCGGACAGCCACACTTCGCAGATATGGGAAGTCGGCCCGCAAAACGAGAGCCGAGATACTTTTTGCAGAGCTGCCGAGGAGTCCAACTAAGAAGGACGCGGCGTCAGAATCAGAACCGGAAGCAAAGAACGAGCCGCTTGGTGAGGTGACCGACATAACACAACAGTTTGCATCCGTCACACTCGACGCAACAGCATGGACAGCCGATTGTCCCGGCACTCAGACTAGCGAATTATTATCATCATCTCCAGTCCGGGAACGCGCAGCCTCTGGCAGTGAACCCGTTAGTTGCCGACAGCCAGAAGACAATCAACAGAGACAGGAACACCACGATGAAGAAGAGAGCTTTCAAGACGAAGACTTATCTTTCGATGGCCTCAGGATTCTCACCTGGGATGACCTCTGTCCCTCCGGCAACCGCATTGAAAAGATAGCCGAGGCTTCGTACGCTGAGGTTTACCGCATCACCAACCAACTCGGTACTTCCATTATCAAGGTCGTCCGGCTCAAGTCGCCCATCAAGCCGCAGACGAAAGCGCAGGAGCGATCGGGCTTGGTAGACGAGGAGCCGCACTCGGAAGACGACATGCTAGGGGAACTCCGCATCTCCGAGTGGCTCGCCGACATCCCCGGTTTTGTCGTCTACAAGGAGCGGTATATTGTGGAGGGCAAGGCGACCAAGGCTCTGCTCCAGACGCACCAGGCATTCCATCGCCGGATGAAGCGCAAGGACCCAGACAGACTGCAATTTTACCCGTCACCGAGCCGGTACCTGGATGAGACGCGCTTTCTAGTCGTCGAGCTGGGCGACGCCGGCACCGCCCTCGAAGATTTCGAGCTCACCTCCATCAGCCAGGTGTGGGACATCTTCCTCCACACGGCGCTTGCCCTGGCGCGGGCAGAAGATCTGATACAGTTTGAGGTGAGTCTCTCTCACGCACCAACCATCAGCACCCCTTACCCTTGGAAGGTTTCAGCGGTTCAGCCCTGCTCACCGCACTCCCAATAGCACCGCGACCTACACGAGGGCAATCTCTGCATCCGCCGCGTCCGGCCAGCAACCACGAAACCCTTTTCGTCTTCCTCGAGCCCACTCCGATTTGGTTTCTCCGGCCTAGACATCACCATTCTAGATTACGGCCTTTCCCGCGCCACCAACCCGTATCCAGACCGACCTCAGTCCCCAAGCTCTCTACACAGCAGCAGCACCAACCCATCGGTAGTAGCCTACGACCTAGAAAAGGACCTCAGCCTGTTCACGTCAACCCACGCACCACTGCAAACCAACACGTACCGGGCGATGCGCTCGTTCCTGATCCACGGAGACCGAGTTCCACTAATGCTAGACCCGGCGCAGCACGCAGCGACGGGGGCGTACCCTAAGCGCTCGCGGAACGCCTTGAATGGCAAGGGCAAGGGCAAGGCCATCTCGTGGCGTGATTACCACCCTTACACCAACGTCCTGTGGCTTGCGTACCTGTACGAGTACCTGACGAGCCATTTCCGCGGCGAGGACCCGCGCGAGCTGGAGGACTTTTTGAGGGAAACGGCCGAGCTCAGGACACACCTCGACCCCAAAGCCCCGCCGCGGGTGCTGTCATTTCCGTGTGCTGGTGAGGTTATCAGGTTTGCGGTTGAGGCTGGGTGGGTGGGTGAAGATCAGCTTGTGGGGGACATGGATGGGAGTTGGTTGGAGGGGAATAGTCGGGTCGGTTAGGCGGCGAGGAAAGGGACACTGGCTGTGGCGGTGGTGGCACTGGTGGTGGTGAGCAGCAGGGTGAGCAGGGTCATGGTCATGATCATGGTCATGGTCATGGTCATGGGGAGCTGGGGAAATGATGGGATGCTACTAGGGCGGTATGAGGGTGTTCTGGCCAGAGGCAGAGGGGGAAGAGGGGAGGAAGGCAAGATGAGATGAAGCCAGGGTGGGTGCGAGAATCTGAGGTGATCGCCGGGTGAGCGAGTGAGTAAGGGACATGCGGCCACGTTCGAGCAGCTGTGAGCATGATCCCACGGGAGGTCAAGTGAGGGGGGGGGGCGGGTATGGTGTGTTCCTTCTGGGTTTGGGGATTTGCGACTTCAGGTGAGCTGCAGCTTAAGATACCCACAAATGTGTACACCTACATAGAAAGAATTTTAATTATAGAACGACAGACGCTGGATAAGGGGTTTGGACAAGAGATACCTAGGTATGCAAGGACATTCCAGAGGCTCAGTTGTTGCCGCCGGCGCGAACGCAGTGCAACTCTCTCCATCACAAACACTAGAGTCCCATTGGACGGAAAGGTCCCCGGCGACTTGGGATGCCGGCATTGTCGGGTGGCACCGCATGCGAACTGCATGGATGCATACGGTACTGCAGTGCTAAAACGGATCTGCGTGGTGGTAGCTGGATCCCAGGAGCCACTGTACAATACAACACCAATTTACGAAATTCCGGGTTGAGGATAAGGTTATGGAAACTCATCGATTCCATCTCCTCAAGAGAACATTGAGTCCGATGTTGTCGAAGGGTTCAGATATGAATTTTTCCTTGCAAATACTCAGGAACATCGAAGACGATGCGAGAGACTGTATACCATATATATTTTTTTTGGCTCAAGGCACGAGTCAATCGGTGTTGAGAATTTGCTGGGAGGTATCCGTATGTTAGAAACTGTCTAGGTACCGTATTTCATTCAGAAGAGTTTGTTGGACATGGAAGTTGGGGATAGACATCCGGAGAAGGAAGCTTGGATTAGTGTACAAGCTGCAACATTCCTACATAGAACGATACAGTACCTCAATGAAATACTAGGAGAATGACATCCTCCAAACCCATTTGAAGGTTTGAACTGACCGGATCAACAAGGCACCGGTGAAGTTGCGTGGCTTCACCGATCCTGTCCGGTACATGAAGATGCCAAGCCGGCGTCTTGGCCGAAAGCGGTCTAGCCGTTGGCGATCGGCTGTGGGGACAATCGAGTCCCGTCCAAAACTCCCGGGTGCCGCCGCCACAAACGGCCTTTTGTCCGACCTCACAACTGCGTGATATGCGACTTTGCTTTGCATGCCAAGCGCAAACATGGTTCCAACGGCAGACGATGTATTCGTAAGCTAGCAGCTTACCGCAGGGAATTCGTTGGGATGATTTGGAAACAACAATTCTTGAGGAAGACTCAATTGGCAAGCTCCTCGGGTGAGCAGGAAAGAGCGAATGAGCTGTTCAGGGAAATGTTGATTCCATCCCAATTCCCTCAGCGTTACTCCGGCACTGCTAAAGTCGGCGAACTGAACTCGTTCAATGCCCCATCATACCCATCCAAGCCCAGAATGTGGAGATCCATTACTCAAGTTACCCAGTCATGCCCTGCTTTAGAATCCCACCAGATGGGAGTCTTCGATTTCCACGTGTAGAGGGAGACTTCGACCCCATCCTGGGCGGCACTTTGGACCTGGGAATCCATTTCTACATACTTCCGATATCCGTAGCATATCGCGACAATACACCGAGAGCACGATGAGTCAACAGATCTTCACGCTCTGAGCTAGCAAGAGAAAATTTTCCACTCAACTGGATCCCCAGATGTGGTCCACGAGAATATACGGATTCTATACCGCACCTTCCTGTCTTATGATAGAAAGTACCGATGCACGCAATCCACCCATTCATGTCCCGCATAGACGTATATTCTGAGCCTAGCTGATGTCGATGCAATGCAGACGCTCGCTCGGCTAGCTGCAGTACCACCGTGGTAGCAATACACGGGAGGCAGACCGACGATATGGAGTTTATTAAGGGGCTCAAGAAAGACGTTGCATCTATACTCAATCCCCGCAGAACGCTTTTGGAATCCCACTTTCCGGATATAACCCAATTCCACTTATACTTCACAGTACCGACGCTTCTTCCCGAATACTATATTCGCCTGTTGGACTGTGCCCCGAATATCGGACAAGAGCATCACGGAGCCAAGCCCAACGAAAATCTGCGTGAGACTCCGCTCAGAGTCGATGTTTAACGCAAACACCTTACTGTATGCCTTGCTCTTCATCGGGCTTGTGGATAGGATCCTGGATGGAGTCCGTTACGTATGTCTACAAATCTTCCCTGACACGGTCCGATTGGGCCTACTTGGCACTGATGATATTGTCCCTTGATTCCATGTTTTTGCTCCCTTGTAGACAAGGGATATTTGGCCCATACTGCATACTCTAGAATAACGTGAGGCTTGTCGAGAGCCTTTCAAGCCTGGTCAGGCGCCGAGGCGAGCCAGGGCAGCTCCTAGGCAGCTCTGGAGAACAACACAACCGTGATTGACAACCCAACACTCGCAGATGCATATCTCGTTGACCTGCCGTGCCATTCAGGAAGGTTACGGCTCTCCGGTGACTTGGATCCCCCGCCGGACGAGTCGGCAGTCCCCATGGCTCGCGTGCGGGCTGCCACATATTAACATACAGAGGCGAGGACAGGCCATCCTGGTAGCCGAGATAGGATTCACCGTCGATCTTGGCCTTGGTCGAATACACTAGATGCCGCGGGACATGGAACGCGTCTTTTCGATGTGGAGTCAGCGCATCTTACCTACCGTCTATTCTGGTGTATGACATGATGTGATCTCTCTCGCATCGCGTCGGCGGCTCCTGGCGAATAGCGATCCGTCTGTGTCATCCAGGCAATGCATGTTCCCAGTTCCCACTCTCAACGTTTCCTATGCCAACATGGGCTTTGAACACGGTCTAGCCTGTGATTGCGGGAGATTGATGGTACGCGCCTCAGATCTCGGCTTGGACTAAGGTACCAACAGCACATATTGTATTACACACCTTACCTTACCTTACTAGTAGTACCCTGCTGATCCTGGCAGCGACGGCCCCAACGGTCACCCAGATTCCATCCAGAAGGAAGGAACCACCCAACCGCAACCTAGAACCTAGAAAGTGGTCCATCAAGCGGTGGCATTGGGTTGGTGGATTGCTAAGACCCCGGGCGTGGCCGCCCTGCAACTGGTTTGCCTCGGTTGCCAATCCCACAACGGAAGGCCTATGAGTGGTGGAGGCAACATACCCATCGTCACATTCCCGATGCTTCCATGCCTGCCGTCTATAAGAAGAAGACGTTGAGCGACAAAGTTTGAGGTGACTCGGGAATCATAGTCACACGAAGCCCAACACGCCGTCCTATATTGGAGGTCGCCTACTGTGTCACCCTCCGCAACGTCTTCACCTGCCTTCCCTCCGACGATGCACCGAAGCATCGCAGCCCTGCTTGCATGCGGCAGCGTGCTGGGCTTGGTCAATGCCGCATGCCCCTTCGCCGACCCAGCCGCCCTCAAGGAGAAGCGCGATGACAGTCAGCAGTCGTCCGACTTCCTTGACAAGTACAAGGTCGACGACAGCGCCGGCTACATGACATCCGATGTCGGTGGCCCTATCGAGGAACAGGCCAGTTTGAAGGCTGGCATCAGGGGCTCAACACTGCTTGAGGACTTCATCTTCCGCCAGAAAATCCAACATTTCGACCATGAGCGGGTGGGTACACATTCGCGACTGTGGAAGGACATGCCTTAGAACCCAAGACACTAACATAGTACCCTTTCAAAGGTTCCGGAACGGGCTGTTCATGCCCGGGGCGCAGGAGCTCATGGCACTTTCACCAGCTATGCCGACTGGAGCAACCTGACAGCGGCGTCCTTCCTCAATGCTGCTGGGAAGCAGACACCCGTCTTCGTCCGATTCTCTACCGTCGCTGGCTCCAGAGGCAGCGCGGACACCGCCAGGGATGTCCATGGCTTTGCTACTCGCTTGTGAGTTCCCATTGTTTTGAAGCGATATGCCTCAAGCTGACGTCCAAACCAGCTACACCGATGAGGGCAACTTTGGTATGCATATTGGCCGCCATTCAAGACCGCTTCCGAGAGGAACTAACCCAAGCAGATATCGTCGGCAACAACATCCCCGTGTTCTTCATTCAGGACGCTATCCAGTTCCCGGATCTTATTCATGCCGTCAAACCTAGCCCGGACAACGAGATTCCCCAAGCAGCGACGGCCCATGACTCGGCGTGGGACTTTTTCAGCTCACAGCCAAGCACCATGCACACTTTGTTTTGGGCTATGGCTGGCTTCGGCATTCCCCGCAGCTTCCGTCATATGGTGAGGTCCCTGTCGAGCTTATCAAGCGGCGCGACTTGCTGACAGGCCCCAGGACGGCTTTGGCGTTCACACATTCCGGTTCGTAAAGGACGATGGCTCGTCCAAACTCATCAAGTGGCATTTCAAATCTCTCCAAGGCAAGGCCAGCTTAGTTTGGGAGGAAGCTCAGGTGCTCGCAGGCAAGAACGCCGATTTCCACCGTCAGGACCTTTGGGACGCGATTGAGTCGGGCAATGGTCCGTCATGGGAGCTTGCGGTTCAAGTCGTCGACGAGGACAAGGCAGAAGCATTCGGTTTCGACTTGCTCGATCCCACCAAGATCATCCCCGAGGAGTTCGCTCCTCTCACGAAGCTCGGCGTGCTGAAGCTCGATCGCAACCCTGTCAACTACTTCGCTGAGACCGAGCAGGCAATGTTCCAGCCGGGCCACATTGTCCGCGGCATCGATTTCACTGAGGATCCCCTGCTCCAGGGGCGGCTGTTCTCGTACTTGGACACCCAGCTAAACCGTCACGGGGGGCCCAACTTTGAGCAGCTCCCAATCAATATGCCGCGCATCCCTATCCATAACAACAACCGCGACGGAGCTGGCCAGGGCTTTATCCACACCAACGTCCATCCCTGTAAGCAATTGTCATGGTTGCCCTCTTTTCTCCAAGCACACCTTAAGACTAACGTCTCAAGACACACCGAACACCCTCAACAAAGGCTTTCCCCTCCAAGCCAACCAGACCTCAGGACGCGGCTTTTTCACCACCCCAGGCCGCATCGCCAATGGTCGCCTGGTCCGCGCGCAGTCGCCCACTTTTGACGATCACTGGTCGCAACCCCGGCTGTTCTACAACTCCCTCACACCCGTCGAGCAGCAGTTCCTCATCAACGCCATCCGCTTCGAAACCAGCCATCTCAAGTCCACCGCGGTCAAACAAAACGTCATCGCCCAACTGAACCGGGTCAGCAATGACGTGGCCAAGCGCGTCGCCACCGCCCTGGGGCTCGAAGCACCCGCGCCCGACCCGACCTATTACCACAACAATGTCACGGCCGGCATCTCCATCTTCAACTTCACCCTGCCCACCATCAAGACTCTGCGCGTTGGCGTGCTGGCCAGCACCGGGGCTAACAGCTCCCTGCAGCAAGCCAGCGAACTCAAGCAGAGACTGACGCAGGACGGCCTGGTGGTCACGGTCGTCGGCGAGACACTCGCCGCCGGGGTCGACCAGACATACTCGGCAGCGGATGCCACTGGGTTTGATGGCGTCGTGGTGGCTGACGGCGCCGAGGGTTTGTTTGAGGGCGCCGGTGCCGCTTCCCCGCTCTTCCCCGCCGGCAGGCCGGCCCAGGTGCTCCTTGATGCCTACCGATGGGGCAAGCCGATCGGCGGCCTGGGCTCCGGAGAGAAAGCTCTTAAGAGCGCCGGTGTGCCTACCGGTAAAAACGCTGCGGGCGTGTTTGTTCAGAAGGCTGGAAACGTCAGCGTCGAGGCGTTTGTCAAGGGCTTCGAGGAGGGGTTGGCCAGGTTTAGGGTGAGTGTTCTATCCTTACTTGCAGTGTATTGCAGTCCGTGGCTAGGAGTAGGCTAACATGATGTGACAGTTCACCGATCGGTTTCCTCAGGACGAGTAGAGCTGTCCTGGGATTCTCTGAAGGGTGGGGATTTGGGAGGAGGGATTCATGAAGTAATGATAATACTACGCACGACGAAGGCGGGCAGCGGTTTGTGTATAGCTGGGGAAGCCCCCCGGATATATAGTAATAACCTAGAAAGAAAACACGGCTCACGCCCATGATATTGGCGTGTTTTGTGGCTTGCCTAGTTCTCAACCTAGACAAGAGGATCCATACCGGTCTGATTATCCTTTGAGAATTTTGAAGCGCAGATTATCGCGCAACCTGAAGTCGGTTCTTGAGATCCTTCTGTGAGATGTGTCGCACCTAATTAGGGTGGACAGGAACAGATGGCGAGTCTTGAAGGGGGCAAGAAAAGAAGAGACTAAAACAAATGCCTCCGTACAAAAATAGAGAAGTGGAAATAAAATGGGAATTGATGTTGTTTAACAAATAGGAAAAAAAGAACATACAACACCAGGGATTCGCTGGTCGTCACCGACCCAACTACTAATCTGGCCCTTACTGGTTTATCTAGGGGAGAGCGGACGGGATCCCGAGCTTTCCAGTAGGTATGGTCGTATGTGATAGTAAGATGCTCCTAGTTTAATCTATATAGGACGATTTTACATTGTTTGACACAGCATCTTCATCCTAGCCGCTTTCCAGCATAATGTTGGGCAACCTGAACCAAACAGCTGACCTACGCCTGAAGCTGTAAGGTAACGTTAGGCTGCCTCGAGGCTGCCTGCATCTGACGTTCTGTGATGCAAGCGCTGCGATGCCAAGACATGCACTCATCTTATCGTAGACCCTGGGGTTCCTTATCGGATCGCCTGAGTCTGGATCATCTGTCCACTGGCAGCCATCAGCCCTCAGCCTGCCGCAACTTGGCGGGTGAGTGACCGTTGAGACAACACTCCCACATGATGGTTCACCGACTCTAGTCCGCAATTTGTCCGTTCGTACTATCAGAGGAGGACAATGAGAAGGGCGCCTTCGTTATAGTATCACCTTTGAAGGCGTTAAAGGACAACTTTGGCGGGTTTCTGCCGCTATTCTTCGGACTGGCCCTGACGACACCACGGGAGGAGACGACAGGCCCAATTACCACTCCCGATAGTGGATTTTCTGCTTGTCCGAATGCCGACTGAATAGGCACTGCTATGCGTTGTAATGCTAGACGAGTTGCGCGCAACCATGGACCGCATCAAGTCGCTTTTGGCGCCGGCCAAGGTCAGCTCGAACGAGTATGAGCCACTTACGGACGGGGACTCCGGGGCACTTGAGGGCTCTATTTTCGACGAAGGGCCGCCGTTCTCATGGATGGAATACTCGATCTTTGCCCTAATCGGCGTTGCGATGCTGTGGGCATGGTATGTTACTGCCCATCTCCCCTCTCTCAACGCCCCGAGGACGTTCCAGTCTAACATGATATGCCTGCTAGGAACATGTTCCTCGCTGCGGCGCCCTACTTCCAAACCCGATTCCAGGACGACCCTTACATCCTCGCTAACTCGCAGTCGGCGGTGCTTGCCGTCTTTACAATCTGCAATCTGCTGTCGATGCTGGTGCTCACCAATATCCAGTCCTCCGCGAGCTACCCGTTCCGCATCACCGCAGGCCTGCTCATCAATGCCGTCATCTTCGCCCTCCTGACCGTCTCAACCTCTTACTTCCTCGACGTCTCGGCACCGGCATACCTTGCTTTCCTTCTCCTCATGGTCGGCCTGACGGCGTGCACAACGGGCATGATACAAAACGGCGCCTTTGCATTCGCAGCCAGTTTCGGCCGGAGCGAGTACACCCAGGCCATCATGGCCGGACAGGGGGTTGCAGGCATTTTGCCGCCGCTAGCACAAATGGTCTCGTTCTTAGCCTTTGCCCCATCCTCCCCGTCGTCCTCGGGACCCGACCGACCAGGCGGAGTGGCGGCAGCAGCAGTACAAACCCCAGCCGAATCCGGCGCCGCCGCCTTTGTCTACTTCCTCACCGCCGTTCTCATCTCGACGCTCACCGTGGTGGCCTTCATACCCCTGTTAAGGCGGCACAGCCGCCTGCCGCTGCGTCGGGCGGATGCCGATGGCGATGCCGAAGACGACGGCCTCTCACAGCCAAATGGCCTCGAAGGTGCGGGGGCGGGGGCGGGGGCGGCGCGGAGTAGGACGACAACAGCAACAACAACGAGGCGTTTCGTCAGCATGACGACGCTGCTGCGCAAGCTGCGGTGGGTGTCGGCGTCGGTGTTTGTGTGCTTCGCGCTCGCCATGTTCTTCCCCGTCTTCACGGCCAAGATCCTCTCGGTCAATGATGATAACGGTGGCAGCGGCGGCGGCGGCGGCGGCATTAGCCGGCTGTTTGCGCCGGGCGCCTTCATCCCGCTGGGCTTCTTCTTCTGGAACCTTGGCGATCTTGCCGGCCGCGTCGCCACCATCCTGCCCTTTTCTCTCCGACACCGCCCCAAGGCCCTGTTTGCCTTTGGCCTGGCCAGGGTGCTGTTTCTGCCGTTGTACCTGCTGTGTAACCTCCACGGTGAGGGGGCCGTTGTGAAGAGCGATCTGTTTTACTTGCTGGTGGTGCAGTTCCTGTTCGGATTGACGAATGGTTGGCTTGGGTCGAGCGCCATGATGGCGGCCGGGGAGTGGGTTGCTGACGACGAGAGGGAGGCCGCGGGCGGGTTTATGAGTCTGTGTCTGGTTGCGGGGTTAGCGGCGGGTAGTTTGTTGAGTTTTACCGCTGCTGGTGTTTGAATGGTGTGTCTCAATCTCTGGGGATATTGGTGCCTTGTTTTAACGAATATGGCGTTGGGGTTTTGGACTGCATTTCTTCGCAAAGCATGGGGTATACACTGTCTTGATTAGATCTCGGAGACTGGGTTCGAAGTAGTCATTAAACAAGGTAGTAAGATGAAGCATCTATCATGTAATAAGGAACCAACCGTGCGCCGTCGTTGCCTTTTGTTCCAATTTATAGTCTAAATTATACATGGATAAGTTGCTTGTCGCATCTTACACCCTCCATCATTCAATCTCAGCCTTGATCTTGCCAAGTTGGCAGTCTGTGGTCTGCCTCGGCTCTTCACGCCCGTCGTAGTACCCGCCGTCGATCAGCTGCCGCTCCGTCGCCTGCCAGTACCCGAGCTTGGCGGCCCAGTTCTTCTTGTCCAGGTCGCCCAGCTTGGCCTGGACCGGCGCCGAGGGATCGGCGCGAATCCGGACGAAGCAGGTACAGTCGCGCAGTGTCATGGCCAGCTGGAACCGTGGGTCGTGCGCATCGGCAGCCAGGGGCCCTGCGCGGTCGTTGGCGAGTTGGGCCGCGCGGACACGCGGCAGGAGAGTGTTCGTCTGGAGCCAGTGGGCAAACCGGGCTTGCTGTTGGGGAGTCGGGGCCCGTGGGGTGAGGGGTGGGTTAGGAGAAGAGAAGTGGCTGATGACGTTGGCCAGAGAGGACGGGGAGCTGCCGCTAGCGAGGAGGCCCAGGGGGCAGAGGATGGTGGTGTTGTGCCCGGTCTTGGTGCTGGTGCCGTTGTTGGCGGCAAGTTTGGTGTGACGCTTGTAAGCTTTGTGGGCGCAGGTCCGGCACCGGGTCGCCCCCTTGGGCGCGTTGGGAGACTGAGCGAGCCATTTGGGTTTGAATTCGAGGACTAGATCTTCAGGGTGGTCTGGCTCGTAGACGACGCCTGAGACGTTAGAAGCAGGGAAATGGAAGGGAGAAACTAGAGAATGTAACCTACGCTGACGCATATCCTCGACCAGCATGGCGTACTCTGCCTGAGCTATCTGGCTGCCCCTAAAGTCGGGCCTGCGAATATCTTCTTCCCCTTTGAGAGTCGTGTTGAGCCGCGAGATGACAGCGGAATCTCGGATGCGTACAAGGCGCTGTTGAACCAGATCCTCGCGCCCAAACAGGGGCTTTATCACCGTCTCCCAGTACTCCTGAAGTTCGAGATAACTGTGGGATTCCTTGCCCGCTTTAGGCACACGAAGAAGACTGCCTGTATGACATGTTAACGTTGAACCTCGGAGCTGGGAAACAAGCGATACGTGACTTACCACGGAAGATGCCATTGACATATGCGCCATCGGATTTTTCTATAATCTCGAAGATGACATTCGCGTTACCCTCGCCCACGAATTTGAACTCATAATTGTCGGCCGCTGATGACGGAAAAACCGGGATGCCTGCCAAGGGAATTGCGGATGACATGTTGCTGCTAACTACTTACCAGCAGTAATCTTGGACTGGACTATGGACGACGAGAGGTTGGTATTGACGGTCATGTACAAGTACATCGACGTAGGTACCTCATGCGTGAACACTTGTGTCCATGTATGATTGTCATTCAGCGGCGGACTGCATAGCCCGTTCAAACGTCGAGCAGCTCATGGCTCATGTGTGTTGGTTGCCCGATGCGTTCTAAGTTCTAACGTTAGGTCATCGGTTGATAAATGGGTCATAGCGGGTTCTTTAGCGCTTGGTCTGTTTGTCTTCATTTTTTTCTCACTTCTCAACTTCCGCATTGAAGGCATCCTATGATGGTTCCCAAAGTTACCGGTGCCCGTTGGTTCGTGCTGCGTTTCCTTAGCCGCCTCCGCCGCCAACTATGGTATGTATTTATTAAGTGTACATACGCAACACTAATGAGTTGGTCGACCAAAGCCCAGACTGAGCACGAGCCAACAGGCAAGCTTCTACGGAAGGAGGCTCGGAGGTTACCTACAGTTATCACCGGTAGTTGTTTACCGTAACACTCATTAGTAACAGGTCGGCCGAGCTCTGTTTCGTGCATTCCCACTCCAGATCATCTCAGTGTTTAGTAGATGACCCGACCAAAGCCTCATCAGGATTTCTGGTGTACTGTACATACGAATAGCTATCCCGTGGTTCCGATGGCGTGGGCTGATTTCGGCGGACGATAGGGCAGGGCCGAGCCCGGGTTTGCCGAATCATGTTTGGTGGATCCGTTCCGGGGCTTCCACAGCGAGCCCAGCTCCTCGTCAGATCCCGGGAGGTTTCCAGAGTGGGCCTTGGGAACCCAAGCGCAAGTTTGCCGACCCCGGCTTTAGTGTACTTGTACAATTCCACACCTGTGTTTCAACCTAAGACTGCCCTCGTGGTGTGAATGGCCAGTGTCGTCAGTTGCGCGTGAGCATTCTCAGTCACCCGCGAAAGTACTGTAGGATGGGTCTGTTGGGCTCGCCGCGTGATATAGGTGTAGTTGGAAAATGAGTTTCATGCATTTTATACGGTCCTTGTATATTACTTCGCAGAGCAATCTACTGGACAGGGAACGGGCGCAGTCCATGGAAGTTAGAACTGTCATGCGTGACATTTCCCTGGTCGGCCCACTGTCTGACTGATGCGAGGAGCTGGAGGACCTGTTCAAGACCGGTTCCCCCACAGGCCCCACAGCCGCGGCGCAAGGGCTAAAAATTTCCTTCCAGAGAAGGATCAACCGTTCCGTCTCCAGCACACCTCGTCAGATAGCGTCATCCCTCCGCATCTCCCACGAAAACCACGATCCTGCGTTCAAAGTTTGTCCATTTCATGGTCCTTGAACCATCAACTTCATCGCATCCGCCGCATCGAATTTGCGAACGAACTTTAAACACGTATCACCCCGATCGTTATTGTTGTGCCAACAAAGTCCCGCCCCGTCGCGACAACGCCGGACTCTCCGGTTAACCGCCTCTGACTGCGATGCGTCACTAACCGGCGTGCCAATTCAACATGGCCTTCAATTTCAACTGGTCGCCGCTCACGGCTGATGCCGATTTCTACAAGCGGGCGCGAGATCTCCTGACGACGGCATTAAACAAATCGCCGAAACCGCCCATCATTGTCGATGACATCTTCGTGACAGAGCTCAACCTCGGCTCCGTGCCGCCCGACCTGGAGATTTTGGAAATTGGCGACCTGGCTGAGGACCGATTCCGCGGCATCTTCAAGATGTGTTATTCTGGGGACGCCTTTTTGACGCTCAAGACCAGAGTACAGGTATGCAATGGCTTTCTGAACTACCCTCTGTCTGCGCACCTTCCACGAGAGCATCCCGGGCAAACAAGCAGATCGTTTCTCCCAAAGGAGCTCATCAATTCCATTGGGTGCCTTTGGTCATGAAATCGCTTCTCTTTCGCCTCGCTTCTACCAGGCATCGCTACATGGCAAGCGCTATGCATGCTTGGGCATTCAAGAGTTGAATTCACATCACGTCATTTCCCTTCTTTCCGGCGTCTGTATGGGTCGCCAGGTCTTGCAAGAGGCTCTTCAGTATCTCTCGCGACGTTACGGGCAGTAATCTGATTGGGATCCCTCTTGCTGTCCTCGTCCCCCCTTTTTCCAGAAGCAACGCAAACTTGGAATTCTCCCGGGAGCTCTTGGCGCAGTGATGCGCAAATTATCGCGATATGCCGTGCAGGGGTGCGCGTGCGCGCCCGCATTAATCCCCACGCTAGCCTAGGGTGTGCATAGCAAATGCTAATATATCAACAAACAACAGGCAAACCCCTTAAACACATACCTCTCTGCCAAGCCCAGCTTTACATCTCCGCAGCCATTGGCGGCGGCGTCAGGGCTTACAATACCACTTCAGATTACGTTATCTGAGATCAAACTCAAAGCATTCATCATCGTGGTCTTCTCGAAGCAGAAGGGTCTCACTCTAGTATTCCGAGATGACCCCCTCGAGTCTCTTAAGGTCTCATCGACCTTCGATTCGATCCAGTTCGTGCGTGACTACCTCCAGCGGACAATCGAGGTAAAGCTGCGCAACTTGATGATGGACGAGCTGCCCTCCATCATCCATAGACTCTCCCTTCAGCTTTGGTGTCCGGATCAGATTGCGAAGGAGGACGACAGGTCAAAAGAGGCTGACGAGCACGGCGTGAACCCTCTGGCGACGCCTCCGCTCGATGCGGTCGATGCTAATGGACATCTACTTGATTCCGCTGCCATATCAGAGCTATCTCTTGATGGCGGGCCAGAGTCACAATCCCTGTTTTCCCAGAAGAATCTGCTTCGATTGTCCAGCCTAACCAGCTCACAAGTCACGTCATCATTGCACACCCCTGCTATTCGAGACGTGTTGTTTAGGGCTTGGGCTGGGCCGTCGGACAGGGCGGACGGGACCAACACACCCCCGTTGTCGACGCCTAATCTTGCGCGGTCGTCGTCGTACATTGGGAGTGCCCATACCTACACCTTTTCGGACAGCAGCAGTTTGACCCATGACTCGCTTCCTTCAAGGCCGTCCTTGGTCAGCCTCAACTCCGCCACCGCCGGTCTTTCGCTGGGCGCGGGCCGGCACAACAAGGCTGGTCGGAAGAAGAAGACGCGCGTGGTCAACTTGCGTCGCAAAGCGGGCACCGAAGTGGGTAGCGAACAGGGAGACAACGTCTCGGACACAGCCTCGACCGCCGCTCCCATGTCAGAACCAATCATGCCACATCCGATCCTCGAAGTTCCAGAGGAGCACCTAAACATGCCCTCGGCTACAAACCAAGGCAAGGTGCGATTCAGCCGACCCTCAGAGACTCTACAGCAGCCTAGGAGACCCTCTCTTCGGTCCGAAGCTCTGAAGGCCCCCGAGGCACAAATTCCCTCGATCGAAGTAAACGACGTTCCTAATGTTACTCAGAAAATGTCTGAGAAGCAAAGCCAGCCCATTGGAACTCAGGCTTCGCGAGAGCCAGTGCTTGCCGACACCAAGTCGGAATGGAGGCCGTCACGGCCAATGTCAGACACCTCATCCGTCATCTTGGAGCAGGCTTGGATAATGAAGATGGCTGGAGAGATTGCACGGCGCGTGTACGATGAGAAGAACCGGAATCCCGCTTTCTGGGATGACCGGGATGACACCCCTCCACCCGCATACGAGGCGAGAGGCTGCTAAGACTCTGAAGATCCATATTTCCTTGCCCCTATTTGTCGTTTTGCTTTCCGGTCGCATGGTATTGCATTCGCTATGTTTTTCCCCCAGGCGTTCGAGCGCGACCTGGACAACTTAATGTGTTATTGTTTGCTGGGTGTGTGGAGTCTGGGCGCTTAAATACGGAAGAACAGTCTGGGTGCTCAGCGGTCAAGATATCCAATATAGACGGGATGGAAGCCGGGCCTAACGTGGGCACGGGAACTCAAGTGTCGGAAGGACACTAAACCCTTGGTTGGCAACCAACTATTTACTATTTGCTGTACAATTTCCTTTGTCATGAGCCGTCACTGCGGTTGACGCAGCTGTATACCGTTGTACGAGGGCTAGGCTTACAGGAAGCCGGATCGGGGAAGACAGACGGAAGTCCTGCTGGGATAGCGGGTCTATAAACGGGAACTTCTTGGAGACAAACTCCCATCTCAAAAAATAAGAAATCACAAAACCCCCCTAACTACATGCTTTCCCTGAGTCCCACGACGCCTCTGAGTTACCGCGACCCGCTTGGAAGAGAATGCTATGTCTGACACCGACCTTTCTATAACCATTACACCGTTGTCATGACCCTCTCAGTAAGGTTAGAGCATCTGAAAATGATCAGTCACAAATGTCGATTGAATCATATTCCCGCCAGATGAGCCCGTAACTCCATATACGCCTCGAACCTGCCTCGCCTGCCAACTGCCAGTTTACTACCTCCGTATTGCCAAGTGCCACCATGTCCGGGCCATTTCGCCACCGAAGATGTACTCTGGTTATAAACCATCATAATGGTCATCCCTTAGCAGCTTCCGCCTTCAGTTCCTTCAACCTCCTCTCCTTGGCCTCCATCTCCTCCCTCGTCTTTTTAGTCAGCTCCTCCACTTTCACCAGGGCTTCCTTCAACTTTTTGATCTCGACCTGCTCAGTCTCCCGACTAAACGGCTGCCCGGGCCGGTTGGTAAGCGGAATCATGGCGCTGCGCTCCAGAACCCCTCCCTCGGACCGCGCGGCCATCTTCCCCTGGTCCTTCTCCTTGGACTTGCCGCCGCCGGTTTTTGACCCGGATGATGATGACCTGTTGTGGTTGGGCGGGAGGGGTGAGGACGGGGGCATGGCGCCCGAGGTGAGGATCTCGTAGAAGGGCTCGTACGGCTCGTTGAACAGCTGCTCCTCGTACGACCAGGAAATCACCTGCCCCCCGTTAAGGTGCATGGCTTCTTTCTCCTCCTCGGTCCGCCCGTACGGGTGCAGCCGCAGGTGGTGGTACAGGGTTTGCGGCTTCTCGGCCGATTCCGGGACGTAGTACAGCTTGATGGCGATTTCGAACTCACCCCAGCCTGTTTCGTGCAGCTCGAAGGGCTTTCCTTTTTGGCCTTCGATCACTTGTTTTTTGGGCTTTGTCAGATTAGGTTGGTGGGAAGGGAAGAGAAAAGGAGGTTGGTTGGCAGGTCGGACGTACTCCGTACATGGTTGGGGATGGACTCGTGCAGCTTGAATTGTACGCGCCGTAACCAGTAGGTGATGTCGACATCGTCAATTCCCTTGACAAAAACTGTCCAGGAGTGCGTATGGTCGTCCGGTACGCCGGGCGGTTTGGGATTCGTCTTTTCGTCGAAAGGCCGGGCGGTTGTGCCGTAAACGAAGGGTCGGAATATTTGGACGCCTTTGACGCGCTTCCCTGTTGGTGGCGCCATGGTGAGCAACTGGTGGCTAGAAAGGTAGAGAGTCGGTTTGAGGAGCGAGGTTCAGAGTCGCGTTCTCTGAGAAATTCGAGATACATAACGTTACTGGAGCCGAAGAGGTTCCCTTAACCCTTTCAGCGGGTTCAGCCTTGATTGCGGGGCAGGCTTTTTTTTTGGCGTGGCGTCCGATAAGCTAACGGCGTGCAGACAGAGGTCTGTGCAACCCCTGCATTGAGCTGCAGCTTGTGACGAGATCAACTGCAGCTCAGAAGGTCCAGAAGCAACAGTCAAAGTCTACAGAAAGTCAAGGTACCAACCAACATCAGGTGTCTCAGAACCAAGAGTGATATCATTCCAAGATCATGTTTCTTGTCAGATTGGAACAGAGTTCATCAGCCAATTCATGATTCACTGAAACCTTCATCGGGCTGAGGAATACTGTCAAGCTCGTGGCGCCACTCACAGGCTGCGAGTGAGGCCATATTTAACCACTTACAATGTCGGCAACCAAGAGGATTATAGTTTTCGGCGGCAATGGCTTTGTAGGATCGAGGATATGCAGAGCCGCCGTAGCTAGGAACTGGGACGTCACATCAATCAGGTATGTTCCGATCTCTGGCTTTGGCTCTCAGATCCATCACGAAGCAAGCAGCTGACTTTGAATTACTCCTCTACTACCCACAGCCGCTCCGGCGAACCGCACTGGTCCAGCGTGACCTCGTCTGCATCACCCCCCTCATGGTCCAACAAAGTCGCCTGGGAACGCGGTGATATCTTCCGTCCAGCCCAATGGGTCTCCCTTCTCCGAGGTGCCGATTACGTCGTGCACAGCCTGGGGATCCTCCTCGAGGCCGACTACAAGGGCGTCATCTCGGGTCGGGAATCGCCCTTTTCCGGCCTCGCCAAGGCCTTCAACCCGGCCAAGGGCGCCCACTCGCCCAACCCGCTGGAGCGCATCCGCGAGGGGGAGAAGGAGCCCATCGAGCCGCCCCCGTCGGCCAGTCAGCTCACGTACGAGATGATGAACCGGGACAGCGCAATCCTGCTGGCCAAGGAGGCGGCCAGGGAAAAGGTCAAGGCGTTTGGATACATGTCGGCCGCGGGGGGCGCGCCGGTGCTGCCGAGCAGGTACATCAGTACCAAGCGGGAGGCAGAGGCCGTCGTGGCCAGGGAGTTCCCCGAGATGAGGGGCGTCTTCATCCGCGCGCCCTTCATGTACGACAGCTCGAGGAAGATTACGGTTCCCCTGGCTGCGTTGGCCATGGCGGGGTCGGTGTTTAATGGGCTGACAGGAGGGGTAATGAAGGGCTTCCTGGGCAGCGCGGCGGCAAAGCCTCTCAAGGCGGATCAAGTTGCCGATGCCATGGTGGAGGCGCTGTCTGACGAGAGTGTAGCCGGGCCGGTGGAGGTGCAGCAGTTGGAGGAGTTGGCGAATAGGGGGTGGCGGAAGACGATGCTCTAGGGCGTGCTATGATCAATGTATTATACGATAGACCGGATGTATCACCCCTCTGTACTTTAGCTGTAGAGTGTAAAATCACAAATACCCAGCCGAAACTCCGTCCGCTGATGACCGACAAAGGCGAAGTTACCCATAATCCCATCCGGGTCCTGCTCAAACCATAGTGCCCCGCTCAAAACTCTCCCGGATCTCGGCCGTATACTTGTTGTAAAACCGGGCGAGCTTCTGGTTGAACTGCTTGTTCTTCTCGTTGATGTACGTGACGTCCCCTCCGTCGTCACCATTCTTGGCCATGCGCTCCCGCCTCTTCTTGAGCGACGCCTCTTCAGCCTTGCGCAGGTCGGCGACCAGCCTATCCACCGCGGCCTTGTCCGGCTTGTGCTGCGCAAAGGCCGTCGAGTCGGCGGTGCTGAAGAACGTGCCGTCCTTGTCGACGGCAATCATTTCCCCGTCCTCCGTCTCGACAATGTCGAGCGTGCCGGCGGCGGCCGCCTTCTCGATGGCCGCCATCTTCTCGCGTGTGTACCGCTCCAGGTCGGGGGCGCCCATGTTGCGCAGCTGGCGCTTGTACGCCTTCTCGCTCTCGCGCGCGTAGTCCTTGAAGGCCGTGTCGTCGCGGTGGGCTTCCTTCTTGCGCATCCGCTTGTCCCACCGCTCGCTCTCCTCGACGGTCCAGTCCCAAGCCCGCTTGCGCTCAAAGTCCTCGCCCGCTTCCTCAATGTCGGCTTTTAGCAGCTTGTGTGACGCGATGGCGTGCTTGCGGTTGAGTGATGTGAGCTGGCTCGGGTCGGTTGCGAGGCGCTGGGATTCTCTGGTTGCCTCCTTCAAGTTCTGGTCCGAGGAGGACTTGGCGCGGGCTTGTAGGGCCCGGAAGCGGGCAAGCCGCTCTTGAGCGGCGGCAGCGGCTGATGAGGCTGCGGATGTGGTAGAAGAAGCCGGTGCTTCGGGTTTCGCTGGTGGTGGCGAGGGGTACTTGGTGTCGTCAGCTGTTGTCTTTTCTGCGTCTGGTTGCTCGGGTGCAGCCGAGTCTTCCTTGGGGTCCCTTTCAGCTTGCTTTTCTGGTACCTGCGCAGAGGGCGCAGTCTTTCTCTTCTTTGCTGGGGGCATTTTTGGACTGCGATATCTAGCTGGGAGTGTGCGAATGCGGTTGGCAGAGGGAAAGATGTGTTGTTGAAAGTTGAGACTCGGGAACCTGAAGTTCTGAACCTGTCAAGTAGCTAAACGTTACGCAAAACATCTCTGCCCAAAACGGTTAGCCTACCTCATTTCCCCAGAACCAAAGACTTAATTACCATATTTCATCACATTCATAGCCCAAGCAATTCTCTCCACATAATGAGTTTGAGTACAAGTTCGAACACTCATGCTGCATGATTTGAATGATCTCACTTGGGATGACTCTCTGGACTACACTTGAGATAAGAAAAGAGTTATTCTTGTTTTGTCGCCCCAAGAGCGCCATGAGAAATCCGAACTAGCAACTCGTTCCAGTGCACTGATTATTGCAGCCGAATGATGTTTTGGGCCTGCGTCGAACTGTCGATGCTCAATACATAAACCTCAAATCAATTCAAAATTTCAAATCAGCCTTGCACTTGAGCATGATCCGGCAACAACAGCAACATCACTCTGACAGAAAAGGGTTCTGGAATCTAAGTTTTGATTCTAATGCCCTTTCGTCGGTACCATGACGACAGTCGCTCCTTCTTCGACTCCGCGGGCTGAGTTCTTTCAGCAGGTTTGTCCTCCTCCCGGTGCTGTCATATCCACAGAAGTACTGACTCTGGTGTCACTGTTCAGCTGAAGCGGGTCTGTGTCCCCCTCAGTCAGTTTGCCCTCCGACCAAAGGACCGGGCGGTCGACGCGAAGGAGGTCACCAGCCTCTTGGAGTCCCTCATCAGCCTCTGGACTGCTCAAGCAAGCAAAGATGGCTCCATCTTGGATGACAAGTTGGCAGACTACGTTTTCTTCCCCTTGTCGCACCTGCTGCGAGATCGGGATCGCTATCCCATGCGGGTATTTGAGGTTATGATTCGCTTGCTCAGAGATCTGATCCAGCATGGCTGGAAGGCCAAGGCATCTCCACAGCTCTTTCAGGAGCTGCTAGTCTTTCTGTCGCTTGCAATTGGCGGCGTGCCGGGCCAGGCAAATCGACGAGAGCTCCCCGAGGAGACCACGATAGAGGCTTTTCGCACACTGGCCGCTCTGATCTGCATAGCCCAACCTCACCACCTAGCAGCGCCGGCAGACGTGCCAGAAAGCAAAAGCATACAGGCCCTCTTTAGCAGTGTCGAAATCATGCTCGATGGTATTACTGAGGGAGCCGTCGCCTCTATTCAACTCGAGGCAGTAAATTGCCTGGAGACCATGTTCACCACCATCAGAGACAATGCTGTCCTCGCTCGGTTCTTTCCTGGCACAGTTTCTGCTCTTACCAAGATTTTGTCCCCGCCTCTGGCGAATCAGACCCAAAAAAGGGTGCTTCGGAGCTGCTTAGAAGCCTTGAGGTTAGTTCTCATAAACGTGCTAGGAGACCTCAAAGTCAGAGGAATCCTCAATAGGCTGGAGAAATCGGACGACCGTAAAGAAGAGCCCTTGAGCGATTCGGGAGATTCCGAACCTTTGAAAGAGCTGACGCCAGCCTGGCTGAAAGCGACCGGGGCTCAAGTCAAGATTGCCTTGTCAGCGGTTCTTAAGCTGCGAACCCACGAGTCTGAAGACATCCAGTCTGCCGTTTACCGACTCTGTATCGCCTTGCTCGACGAGTGCCATTCCTCACTTGCCAACTGCCAGTCAATCCTGGTCGAGAGTTCTTTGATGTTGGAGGATGAAACCCCACGATCGCGGCTCGAAACTAGCCTGCAGGACCTTGCCGGCGTCTATCCGGAGCTCGGGGAGAGCATAAAATTGAGCTTACACAGTTGGGTTACTGGCATGCCCCGGGTCATGCAGTCCAACGATGAGCGGGTCAAGCAGATAGCCATCAGAAGCATAATCAGGGGAAGCAAGCTGGCCGCAGCTTTGCATATAGACTCCCCGACCTTCGACAACGCACTGGGGGACTCGCTTCGAGACAGCCTCGTTACGCTCATCAGAGCTTCAAAACCGCCCAGGATCACCGACGCTGCCGTTGAGGCGGACCTCTCAATGAGCACTGATTTGGCCGCGTCAGGGATGGAGCTAGCCTTGTTCAGCCCTATTCTTCTCGACTCAGAAGGCCAGAAAATTACAAGGAACGAAGTTAAGACCCTAATATCCAGCATAGGATCGTCGACTCAGCAGGTCAACCTAGCAAACTTGATGCTGAGTTATATCCGCGATTCGGAAGGTGTAGACCGGATTGCTTCGTTTTGGCTGGCATTCGAGCTCATCAAATCCACGTATACGCAGTCATCGGACCTCGACACCATGGTTGACCTTTCCTCACTTGGGGAATCAAGGCGCCAGGATCTGGCATTCCAGGAGCTCTATGAATTTTCTGCGTCGGTCTTGTCTGCCCACTCTGACTCCGTCGAGACGGACTGGCAGATGGAAGCCATCGCACTAGAGGTCACGGCCTTTGCTGCTTCACGGCTGAAGCTGGAGTTCCGGCCAGAACTCATTGACATACTATATCCAATCACCACGTTCCTAGGCTCCCAAATACCGCAGCTCCGAAGGCACGCCATCACGACGCTAAACATACTTGCCGCGGCATGTGGATACCAAAGCGTCTCGGAGCTGATCGTCGACAATGCTGACTACATGGTCAACTCGGTATCTCTGCGGCTCGGTGCCTTTGATATCTCCCTGGCATCCACCAAGGTGCTCACCATGCTGATTCGGCTGACCGGGCCAAAGCTGATTCCTTACCTGGACGATGTCATCACAGCAATATTTGGCGCACTCGACAGCTACCATGGCTATCCGGTGTTTGTTGAGAGCATGTTCTCGGTTTTATCAGAGGTGGTAACCCAGGGCGTCAAGTCCGACATGCTCCTGCTGGAAGGCTCGGGTGTCAAATCGATAGACCATCGAAAGAAGAGACCGACGTCCCTCGGAATCCCAGGCATTCTGCAAACGCTAGACAAGCGACTTGACAGAGCTAAACGCTCAAAGGCGGACGGGGTGGATCTCAGCAGCACACCCGAAACGCACCCAAAGAGACCCTGGACGCAATCCACCGACGACTCCAAATCCACAAGCGAGGCAGCCTCCCTGCTGGACGCCTTGGAAACCGAGAAAACCAAGCAGAATTCCACCGCCTCCGAAGACGATGCCCCCTGTCACCAGGAAGGACAGCAACCCCAAGAGGTCGAACCAAGCAACCCCCCACCACCAACGCCGACGTACACGCTCCTGACGCGCATCCTCTCGCTGGCGCAGCACTACCTGACCTCCCCTACGCCAACACTGCGCAAGTCGCTCCTGGACCTGGTCGGCACCGTGAGCCCGGCGCTCGCGCCCGACGAGAACGCCTTCCTCCCGCTCGTCCACGCCGTCTGGCCCGTCGTGCTCGCCCGCCTGCGCGACCCGGAGCCCTACGTCGCCGTGGCGGCGTGCCGGGCCCTCGCCGCCCTGTGCCGCGCCGCGGGCGACTTTTTGGCCTCAAGGTTCAAGACCGAGTGGCCTGGCGCTGCCGGCCTCGCTGGGTGGTTCGCCAGGGTTAAGAGCGAGGCGGGTGGTGTCGGTAGGAGGGGGGCAGGCGCCAGGAGGGTTGGTGGCGGTGGTGAGGGACTCAGGGTTGGTGTGATAAAGGAAGGTGGTGTGCGTGGTGAGGGAGAGGGGATCCTCATACCTATACGGTCAGCTGGCGGCGGTGGTGGTGATGGTCTGGAAGATGGGGATGCGGGCGTGAAGCTTGTTCAGAGCTCCTTCTCGCGGGCGGCTGCGCTGGGGAGGTTTGCGCAGGCCTCGCAGGTCTGGGAGGCCGTGTTGGAGCTGCTGGCGGCGATTGTGTCGTACGTGAGGGTCGACGATGATATGTTTGACGATATCCTGGAGCTGGTGGTGGATGTGCTGCCACAGCACGCGGAGCTGGAGGAGGCGTTGGAAACGGTCAATGCCGACGCCGTCTGGCTGGCCTTGTACGAACGCGGGATGGTGGCGGAGGGGAGGGAGCCGCCGGTGGTGGAAGAGGGGTTGGGACTAGGGCTGAAGTGGAAGTTTGCGAGGATGGATTTGAGAGGTGTGACTGCTTAGTACCTTATAAGGTACCTTACTTTGCCAATTTTGTCTGGGGCTTTGGGGGAGCAACGAGCCATAGAGCTTTCCGGGGCACCGGTTCCATGCGGAATGCGGAGTGCATCCTCGCCATGGTTCTAGCCGAGCCTTTGCATTGCCGACTTCGGCCCGCTTCAGCAGGGCCCGCATCGAAACGGCGTACCTAATCACAGCGCTGCACCTTGATACACATCTAAGGACCGGGAATAAGGTGCACTACTTTAGGATGCGTATTCGTCCTATGCTAACGCCGAGGATTGGAAGATGGATTTACTAGGACAGAGACCTAGACGTCGTTGGGCATTGTCGGTCGTGGTAAGCATTCCAATATCAGCATATATATCCGCTCATCGGAATCTAAGAACAAAAATATATGCAAAGAAATGCGATTTTGGAATGTTAGCCGGAGAGCTTCCTGATGGTTGCTCGAATGGACGGCGGCTCGGAGGAGTATACTGTGATACCCTAAGCGTCCATACTGCATACCTAGGTAGGTACTGGTGTTTTCGAAGAAGCTAAGGCAGGCACATGCTGTCGTGAAAGCAAGCTCCAGTAATTGCATGGACCTTGGAAGGCACCCTCATGGAAGTTCCAAACAACTTTTCGAGCAGCTCTTTCCTTCTCTTACGCAGGCTCGGCAGGCAGCGGAGGTTTCTGGTTAGGGTTAGGATTTGGTTACCTATCCCTTGGTACGCTAGGCTGGAAGTTGTGGCGCTCGCTTTGCCAGGCTTGGCACAAGCTTATCTTGACAGCAATCAAGATGGCCTCACCCCTCGTAATAGTGTCCCGGTCGTTCTTGTTCTTGAGACCGATGGACAAGTAACTGTGCAGGGTAAGGCCTCCTTCTACTAGTCATGTTCAGCGCGGATGGTTTACTCAATTGTTTATCGCCTCGCCCCATCACTACCTTAGTCCGAATCTTGTGCGATATCTTGGTGAGATGCCGGGATGCTGGAGCCTCGCATTTCGCTGCGCTGTGCGACCTTCCCTATTGGTGTGCAAATAAGTGTAACTGAGGGCTTATCAGCTCGACCTCGCTGACCAGCTGCTTCCAGGTATATGGCCGAAAATTAGTATATATTCAAGGCTTGGCGGATTGGGAGCAGGACCGAATACAACTGACGACACTCTACACCGACGCATCAACCAGGAAGCCAAGCGAACGATAAGGCCCTTTGCCATTAGCTTGCATTCCCCGGGGGGGGGCCAACCCTCAAAGTTCTAGAATCTAGACCGTCCGGCCTCACTGCTACTACTAGTCCTATCAGTAGTAGTAAGCTCGGTAAGGTAGTGTATAGCACACGCCGAATCAGAGACGCGCGGGTATGTGCTTGGTATCAGCAGTACAACATCGGGGCCTTTTCGTGAGCCTTGGAGGAGAACAGACAAGCATGGACTGCTCAGTTCCTTCCCAAGGGGGAGCGTGCATAGCCGGGGAACCCAGGCCAGCTCCTTGCTCCTCGAGTGTTCGAGTCGTTGTTGATTTCGCTGTTGAGCTTCTCACACTTCACAGAGTATTACGACGAAGTACCACTTTGCTTCCTACCTACTTAGGTACATAAGTACTGTCAGCATTTGCCTCCCAGTTGACGTCTCTGACCACCGCGATCTTCGATGCCACCATACAGGTTCCATGCATCGCAAAACTGCCCATGTGCTCTTGGGAGGCGGCAAGGGATGCTGCATATCATTCGAGGCCGGGGACAGGGTAGTAGCATCAGACAGCCCAGTCCTGGACGAGTAGAGCTATCTTCCTGGCAGTTATCCGACCTGCATGATGAGCCTACACACCTTAATATGCGGGTCTTTTCCATCGCCAAGGGGCCTTTGTTATCACAGTAGTACATAGAGATGTCCCCTTCCCAGCCAGTTTCCTGGCCGCCCCCATCTCTGCCTTTCGTCCATAAGTACGGAGCCGTCTCCCTTTCTGCAGCCGCCCCTGACCCGCCTCGGGGGCTCTCAAGATCTACTCCGGCGACACCATAGGTCGAAACAGTCATGGCTACAGATATCGAGAAGATGCCGGCCAAGGCAGCCGCCGATCTCGAAACCGGGTCCGGCTCCGCTGGCCATGGAGATATCGCCGAAGAAAGCGGTGGGCTCAAGAAGGAGCTAAGGAACCGGCACATGCAGATGATTGCCATCGGTGAGAATTGATCCCTTCTTCTTTGAACTCAAGCGAAATTGACATGATTCGGGGGTGCAGGCGGCGCGATAGGTGCCGGTCTCTTCGTCGGCTCGGGCGGCGCCTTGTCGAAAGGCGGTCCGGCGTCTTTGGTGAGCGCAAGATAGCAAGGGGTGATGGAGCCAGTAGCAGCTGACTCTCGTAGGTCATCTGCTATACCATCGTCGGCATCATGCTGCTATTCACTTGCCAGGCCCTTGCCGAGTTGGCCGTGTTGTATCCCGTCAACGGCGCTTTCTACACCTATGTCGTCCGCTTTCTGGACCCTTCATGGTGAGTACAGTCTCGCCCTATTATGTGGCTGCCTCATGACTGTCGCTAACCTCACCCGACTCTTCAGGGGCTTTGCCATGGGCTGGGACTATGCGCTGTCTTGGCTGACGATCCTCCCGTTCGAGCTGATTGCGGCGTCCATCACGATTGAGTTCTGGCGCGAAGACATCAATATGGGCGTGTGGGTCACCATGTTCCTCGTGATCCTATGTATCATCCAGGTCTTTGGTGTCCGTGGCTACGGTGAAGGTGAGGAGTGTCCCTTCCCCTGGCAGGGTCGAGCGGTCTAACACGGGACGCAGTCGAATTTGTCCTCAGCATGATCAAAATCGCAGCTTGCGCGGGATTCATCATCCTCGGCATCGTCATCAACACTGGCGGTGTCGGCGATCGAGGCTATCTCGGCGCCCGGTTCTGGCACGATCCCGGCGCCTTCAAGAACGGGTTCAACGGATTTGCCGGCGTCTTCGTCATCGCCGCCTTCTCATTTGGTGGCACCGAGCTCGTCGGTCTCGCCGCTGCCGAGTCGGAGAATCCTCGTAAGGCCATTCCTACGGCCTCGAAGCAGGTGTTTTGGCGTATCGCCTTTTTCTACATTGTTAACCTCTTCATCCTCGGCTTGATCCTGCCCTCGACCGACAACCGGCTGTTGAACTCGTCTGGAGCAAATACCAAGGCCTCGCCCTTCGTTCTCGCCATCCAAGACGCTGGAATCCAGGTGCTTCCGTCCATCATGAACGCCGTCATCACCGTTGCTGTCATCAGCGTGGCCAATTCGTGTACCTTTGGCTCGACGCGGACGATGCAGGCTCTTGCGACACAGGGAATGGCTCCCAAGTTCTTGGCCTATATCGACAGTCACGGCCGCCCGCTGTGGTGCGTCGTGGTCCAGCTTGCGTTTGGGCTGTTGGCCTATATCGGTCTGGCGGCCGGCGGTAACGTTGTCTTTACCTGGCTGCTCGCCCTCTCAGGCCTCTCGTACTTCTTCGTCTGGGGCTCCATTTGCCTGGCGCACATTCGTTTCCGCTACGCCTGGAAGGCGCAGGGATACACGCTCGATCAGATCCCCTATAAGCCCGCTCTAGGAGTCTATGGGAGCTGGATCGGCTTTATCCTCAACCTGCTCTGCCTCATCGCCACCTTCTACAGTGCGCTCTATGTAAGTCGCTGGCTGGATCCCATTCTGAAGCGAGTCCAAATGTCATCACATTGCTGACTATTTCATAGCCCGACCTGGAATCGACTCCCGAGGCTGAGGTGTTCTTTCAGCAGTATCTTGCCCTTCCCATCGTCCTTGTACTGTACCTGGGATGGAAGGTTTATTCCGGGGACTGGAGGATGTGGATTCCTGCGCATGAAATCGATCTGGTGACGGGTGCACGAATGCACGTACCGGGCGATGACGACGGTAACCCCGTGCTGGAGAGGACATGGAAGAACCTGCCAAAGCGTGTCGCGAATGCTCTGTTTTAGGGGCTTGGACAGGGCAGCAAGGTGAGAGAGAGGTCGGTGTTTATGTAGCTAGGTATTCTGAGTGAAATGAACGATACTGTACAATACCACTCATCACTTAATTATTTGCCATCTAGTGAGTTCGAAAAAGATACTGTATCGATAGAACAATCTTCTTCTCTCGTCTCTCATGATCTTATCCTTGATACATAGCAAGGCACCTCTCGCACGGGATCTGGGGCAACACGACCCTTGACATCTTGACCCACAATGTCGACTCAAAACGTGTGAATGTAAAAGCAGGATATGGTCAAGGTTCCGGCATGTTTTCATGAAAACGATAAAATGATTTAAGAGCCCTACACCAATGTCGACAACATATCCGATCGGGCAGGCAGCCGCGTCCCTGGACCTCGGTGCCTGATGTTGACGTTGCTTCAGCTGCGTGGCTCAATTGATTGCCCCACCACGGAGTAGGTCTCCATTATCCGCCAAGTATCAGCGACAGCTGGCACCACCTGATTGCACACAGATGTTTCGACGACCATTGCACTGCTTGCCCATTGTGCGAAGTACCTGAGATGGTTGACTTGCAACATTGAATCAGCGCTGAGCCCCGTCTTGGCCTTCCCTTGGTCGTCATCGCCCATCCCAAACCTCGAACTGTTCAACCGTGGCTCGGTGCGACGACAGCTACACTACGGCCATGCCTGGCTTATCATAGACCGGTTTTCCACGTAAACCACATTCCTTTCAATGCCCTGAGCCCGTCGTCTTACCGACTCCCGACTCCCGACTCCCGATTCCCGGCTCCCGACTCCGCTCCGCCTCAGTGGCTCCCCGACATAGCTTCCGACATCCCTTCCGACAACCGCCCCCGTTCCTCTGCGTCGCTTTCCCGCTGTCATTGCTGCGTCGACTCCCGATCGAGCCCCGAGCTTTGTAGCTGCCTCTGGACACACCGCCTTTCTCGTCTAGATTCCCCAGACAAAAACCGCCTCATGGCTTCGTACGGCCAGGCAGTACCTCCATCGGCGCATCGGCCTGCAAACTATGCAGCGCCCTACGCAGCGCCCGCCTCTATGGCTCCCCCTGCTGCGCCTGCTGGCACCTTCTCGCCGGGCACCAAGATCCAGGTTGGGAATCACCGGGTGGTGATCCAGAAATACCTTTCCGAGGGCGGCTTTGCGCACGTCTACCTGGTCAAGCTGCAGACGCCGGTCAATGGGACGGATCAAGCCGTGTTGAAGCGGGTGGCGGTGCCGGACAAGGAGTCGCTGCGAGGCATGCGCACCGAGGTCGAGACCATGAAGCGGCTCAAGGGCCACAAGGCCATTGTGACATACATCGATTCCCACGCCTCGGAACTGCGCGGTGGTGGATACGAGGTCTTCCTGCTAATGGAGTACTGCAACGGCGGCGGCCTCATAGACTTTATGAACACGCGCCTGCAACACCGCCTAACCGAACCTGAAATCCTCAACATCTTCGCCGATGTTGCCGAGGGCGTCGCCTGTATGCATTACCTCCGCCCGCCGCTGCTGCACCGCGACCTGAAGGTGGAGAACGTGCTCATAACCATGGTCGGGTCCACCAGGAAGTTCAAGCTCTGCGACTTTGGCTCTGCGGCTCCGCCGCGGCCCGCTCCCACCACCGTCGTCGAGTGCCGCCTGATGGACGAGGATGTTCAGAAACACACGACCATGCAATACAGGAGCCCTGAGATGATAGATGTCTACAGGAAGCAGCCTATCGACGAGAAGTCCGATATCTGGGCGCTTGGCGTCCTGTTGTACAAGCTGTGCTACTACACCACGCCTTTCGAAGACCAGGGCCAGCTTGCCATCTTGAATGCCAGCTACAAATTTCCCAGCTACCCCGTATTCTCGGACAGATTAAAGGGGCTCATTGGTATTCCGCCACGCTGCTTTTCTGCTGCCCGCCTTGCTGCGTGCTGATAAATACTCTCTAGGCTGGATGCTGCGCGAGAATCCGCAGCTTAGACCCAATATCTACCAGGTTCTCCGGGAGGCTTGCGCCATGCAAGGCCGGGAGCCTCCAGTCAAAGATGTAAGTGGCGGACTAATTCTTCAGTTTGTATCCGGCCAATCGCTTATGATTTCACGGTAGATTTATTCCGGAAGACCACAGGTAGACCAGCAGCGATTAGAACAGCCTCAGCAGGATCCTCGTTCACCGCCAACGGTAGGAGCCGTCTTCTCCCCGCAGGCAGTCCAGCAGCAACAGGTGATCCCTGAGGTTGAGCGCATGAGACGGGGTAGATTGCCCGCCGCACAGTCTTCACCCCAGCCGAACCGCCCAAATCCGTCCCCTGGCAAAGTCACCAATGGCGACCCGTTCGCTGCCCTTGACGCCAGACCTTCGACGCAAGGCGGCGACGAGCTCTCGTCAAGGTTTCCGACACTGGATCAATTTGCACTGCTACACGACAAGGGGCAGAAGTTTGATTTTGACTCTGGTTCGTCTGTACCGTCTCAACAAACCAAGGATCTCAGTCAGAGAGTCGCGGAAAGATTGGCGGATGAGGCCTTCCAAGTGAAAACCTCTCCAGCCCCCGTCCCTGCGCAAGCGAGCCAGAGACAGTCTGTCGACGCGAAAAGGGCGAATGTGTACCCGACGACGACCTCTGACCCGTCCCTTGTTTCGCCCCCTCTCAAATCCACCTCTGCACCCCCAAAACACCCGGAGATAAGTCGTGCCTCCGCAATCATTTCGAGCAGCCCCGAACTGCGAGCCATCTCGTCTCAGGCTTCGCAGCCACTATACCAGCCGACTCCCAAGCCAGTCATGGTCTCAACGGGAACCATGACGTCTCCGATTCCGGACCAACCTCCACAGTTCCAAGTCCAACGGTTCCCGACCTCAGAGCGCCACCGTGCAGCAAGCCTGCCAAGATCACCTGTAACCGCGACTGCGCCTTCTGCGCTTGGTGATGGAGCAATGACATCACGGACAGGTGCGCGAACGACATCGTTCCAAGGCTCTATGCCATCAGCACACACGCGTTACCCGTCCTCTTCGCGGCCGTCGTTGGAAGGCGGACGGCCGAGCCTGGAGCCTCTAGATACTTCCAAAACGAAGCCACGGGTCGTTTCGAAGCCTAGGCCAATTAGCACGCATCTGGAATCCAATCTTGCCTTTCTCAGAGAGCGGGAATCAAACCCGAGACCGTCAATTTCCCCAGGCTTGCCATCACCAGGTCACTCGAGAGAAAAGAGCCTGCCACCTTCTCCTACCGGCGACGACGAGCGGAACATTGAGTCCAACGTCGAGTTCCTCCGGTCCTTGGAGGATTCTGACCAGAAGAAAAGGGAGCGAGGCTCAAAACATATGAAACGTGGCAGCTTGTCCTCGCTCAGCGCTGGGGCCAAAGGCATTCTCTCCGGCAAATTCGGCGACGCCTTCAAGCGCTTCGAGGGCAATTCGAGTGGCCCGCCTGGCCCACGCACGCCATCTCCCCTGAAGGATCTGGAACGGCGCGAGCTCACGCCCATCGCCGGCTCCGAAACCATGGACGGCCGCAGCGACGACGGACAGGTGCGTGATCTGCTAGAGGACGACGGTGAATACCTGACTCCAGAGATGCGCCGCGAGAAAGAGGCGCGCATGCTCGCGCAGGAGGAGGCCCGCGTCGCCGCCGCCCAGGCCGAGTACCGGCAGCGTCTTGCTGCGGGTTCTGCAGCTGGTGGAGGCGGTGCTGGCGCCGGCGTTGGCGCTGGTCAGACGCCTCTGCCCAAGAGTATCGGCGGCGTGTCCCGCGCGATCTCCATCCAGAATAAAGTCCAGAGCTTGATCGACGAGAGCAATCGGTCCTCGGCCGGCGTGACACGCACGGCCCAGGGATATGGGCACTACGCGGATTCGGCTCATGTCCGGTCGTCGCAGGCTGGCGGTGGCGGTGCTGGTGGTGACGGTCGGCCGCCGGTGCCGAGAAAGCCTGGTGTTGCGCAGGTTACCGGGGGTACTAGTAGGGGTGCTGTTGCTGGCCAGCAGCAGCAGCAGCAGCGTCCCGCCGTGGAACCATCCGCCACTGGGCGCACGACAGCCAGTACTGCGGCTGCGGCGGGTCGGCCCATGGCCCCGCCAAAACCGACGCGTCTCGGCATGAACCCCACGGCTGGCGGCGGCGGCGGCGGTGGTGGGAACCTCGCTGCGGGCGGACGAGCTGGCTCGCCGCCCAAGACTCAGAACCAGAACTTGCCGCTGCTGCCCGCAAACAGGACGGCTGCTGGGCTAGGGATCTCTGTGCCTAAAATCCGGCCCGCTGGCGGTATTGGTGGTAGCGGCAGTGTTGGTCCCGATGCTGCCGGGACCGAGGCGCTGCTTGCCGTCGACCTGCCCGGCCAGGGGCCGACTCTGTTGGAGATGACGGCTGCGGAGAAGGATGACTATATCAGCAATTTCCAAAAGAGGTATCCCAGTCTCAGCGCGATTGAAATGGTTGAGAGGGATTTGGCTGCTGAGGAGGCCCAGGGGCGGAGGTAGTAAGCTCTAGTGTGTCGTTTCTGCCAAGGCTGTGTGCCCAAAGGAAGGGAAGGGCCATTGCTTGGAGTGGAACATACCGGTGAGACGAGCTACGGCAATACAAGGGGCGGTTCGAATCAATCAAAATAAAATAAAATGAATAGACGTAATGTGGTGGTGTGAGGTATTGTAGGAAGCTAGTAGATGTGGGTGGTGTCTGATATGTGGTAGCTGCTTAGCTTTTCGCATTGCTTGCGGCTCGGTTTTGATATCCATTATTATACTACCCAGACATACATAAAGCATAGCATAGACAAATCAGGCTGGCGAGCCAGGGGTTGGATTTCCGCAGCGGTTGACCCTTCCTCTACCACGCGAACTCATTGTGGTCGTAACATTTCCAGTCGACGTATCTAACCGTGGGTGTCAGGTATCGTCTACGTCTACACCGGCGGCCCAGGCTGCGACTGCGGCATCTTTCGACTAGCTCATCCCCCCTTTGCCACATACAACGGCATGAGTACCTGTAGAATATCTCCCTGTAGTAGCACATGGCTTGTTGGTTGGTTGGTGTTGGCGATGCTTGTTGTAGGGTTGTTTCTGAGCTTGGTTGCTTTTGAGCTTATAGCAGCCTTTTGCTGTAGTGTCCTCCCTATGAACATGAAAGGTAGGTATACGCTTGGTGTCGACGACATTCATATCGCTTACTTATTGGTGTTGCTCTACGAAGCTTGTGGAGTGTGGTGAAGGAAGGCAACGGAGACGTTGCCTTTATAATCTCCTCGAGGGAATAAGCTACTTACCATTTAGGATCTGCTATGTGGCCTGACTAGAGTCGATTAGTTGTGTTGACGTCGTGACTGTTGAGAATAAGCGCTTTATCTCTCGATGGAAGGATACAAGACTATAGCAGAAGGGCATTGCATGCGCCTTTGACGTCGATTGTGCTGTACTTGAGTCTCGAGTTCTCTTTCACCTGAGAAGTAAACGTTATTGCCTTGGAAGCTATGTATTGTGTCTTAAGTATGAAACTTATGTACTTCACGACCATTTTTCAATGTGCTTTAAATCTCCCCAGGAACAGCAACATATGCCTCTTCAGTTTCCACCTCCCCGTCTATCTTCCCCTTTAGCTTTTCGATCTCGCGTTGCAACATCAAAGCCAACTTATGTTTTGGCCCCAGCCCATTACCCCCAATCTCCTGCAAAGAGTTAACCAATCCCTCACAGGTCTCCAATGCCTCAGCGAACTTGCCCTGCCTCTCTAAGCAGCCAATCAAATACCACAGCGCAATGATGCGGTCCGGATGTTCGCCGTCCTGGTCAGTTGCTTTCCGGTACTGCGGCTTGTCGGCGACGGCGTGGAGGATTTCTTCCGCTTCCTTAAACCTCTTTAGATGGACGAGAACCTGTGCATAGTGCGTCTTGCCGGCCAAGACTCCAAAGTGGTCCTCGCCCAGATTGCGCTCGGCGATTATGACGGCTTCGCTCATGATTTTTGCGGCCTCGGCGTGCTGACCCATCGCGGACTTGACTCGACCTAGGTTGCATATTGCCAGCAGGGTGTACGGCTGCTCCTTCCCCAATACCTTTGTCCGCTGTTCCAGGACGAACTGCATCATCTTGTGGGATTCTGCAAGGTACTGCTCTCCCATCCTCATGCGGGCCATGGCAAGGTCCTCGAGGCATATTAGAGTATCAAGATGCGTCTCGCCGAGTTGCTTCTTCATCCCCTCCCAAGCTTGATGGTGCAGTTCGGCTGCCGTTTCCCACTCCATATATCGAAGATATACTCGAGCAAGGTTACTAACGGCTTTGAGTGTGGTTTCATGCTGCGCGCCGTATACCGTGTTCATACCCTCGACGGTTCTTTGGTGGAGCGCCAGGGACTGAGACCAGCGGCCCTTCCAACACAGGGCGGAACCTAGCAGGTCAGCGACCTTAAGACTGATAGGATTGTCTTGCCCGAGAGATTCCACGCATATGCGATGTGCGCGTTGTTGCAGTTCCGTAGCCTCGGCAGCGCGGCTCAGCTCCCAGAGGGTCCCTGCCACAACGAGAGTAATTTTGATGGAAAGAGGGTGATCTTCGCCTAGCATCGCATTAACAAAGCTCCGCACCTTTGACTGAAGCTCCAGCGCATCGTGAAAAAGTCCGCATTCAGAATATATTCGACTGAAGCGTGCGAGCTCATTGGCGTCATGCCTGCTGAAGCCCCTATTCAGCACCGGCCAGAGTTTGTTTCTCCTTGAGGCTCGGTTTTCTTCCATCCTGTGAAAGATGAGTTCCCGACAAGTCCGTACATGATTTATATGGGGAAGAAGTTCCCGCCTCGTTCTCCTTTCGTCTTCGGTGTCGCCGAGAGGAGGCAGCAGGATGCTCCTTGCTAGGGTGTTAGCAGCAACCTGGCACCAGAGGGCTTGTTGCGAAGTCGACATATCGGGACGCTCGCGGACCCACTTGTGGACCAAGGGCTGCATGCTATACCGGTCTTCTAACCGATCTTGCTTCATGATGTGTGACCGTGAAAGGAGAACCTTTAGGGCTTCACTCAGACGGACGTGTACCTCGCCCTCGAGAACGCTGCCACTGAGGCCGTCGGGGTTCCGCAGGGCGGCGGGCAATGGTGGCGGAGTATCAAGATATCCAAGCATACGCGCAGCTAGCTCTCTCATCCAGTGGCGCCATGTCTTCCTTGGATGAGGGACATTCAGCTGCAGGTTTTCTGCTTCTTGTGCCTCCCTTTCCCTTACTGATGCCTCCCTCAGAGGATTCGTAGTTGCGAGGATCAAAATGTCGAGCCGAATATTCTGAAAATGTAAATAGGAAAACACGTTAAGAAGCTCAACAGCATCCTGAAACGATTCTCTCTGTGACGCTTCTAGGGACTGGTACAGAATTTCGTAGCTGGAGAAGACGGCGATGCTGCCGCTGTTCTCCTCAGACCGACTTCTACCCGAACCACTCTCGCGCCGACGGCGCCGGATTCTCTCCACTTGGCGTTCGTAGAATTTCAAATATCCCGCCCAAGAACAGAGGCCGAGGAGAATGGACTTTCCAGCGTGGACCAGGGCCAAGGGGAGGAACCCCAGGGCATGGCAAATGGCGCTAGCCGATTTTATCACGGTCTCAGGCCATGGGCACGGCTCCTCAGCGGCCTTGAGTATAAGTTCGTTGGCCTCACCGGCCTCCATGGCCTGGAGTTCCAAGTATCTTTCGCCAACGGTGCCGTGTGACTTGTGGGCCGGATTCCGCGACGTTATCAGGATGCAGCCTTGTGTTCCCGCTGGAAGAAGTTCTTCAATATTGACCTCGTCGTCGTCGGCATTATCAATAATGAGAAGCCAGGGAAGGACCTGGGTAGTCAGCCAGTTCTTGGCTGCTTTCTCATTAGGCTCGACTCCTCCCACGTTAGCGATTTCCAAGTAACTCCTAGACGCCGTCTTTCGGGAAGTAGCATCCACAAAGAACACGCCCCAGTAGTTCCGCTGATATTCTTCGGCATACTTTATCGCAAGCTCGGTTTTACCAGAACCTCCTAGGCCATAGATGACAAACCTCCTTTGCCCAGGATAAGTGCTGTCTTCCAGTGCAGCTTTCAGTGTAGCCATTTGCCGTGCTCGCCCAGTATAGGAGCTTTTAGTGGACCTACCCACAAGGAAATGCTTATTGAGAGATGTCGGTATATTTAATGTAGCGCTAGTGGCTGCTGTCACTGCTCTTTGTAGCTGGTTTCGACTTATCAGTGATACACGGCCAGCACATCTCCGGGGCTTTGACGTACCACAGCTGTGTTTCTTTCGCGGGAGTTATGGAGCTTGGGGTTGATGAAGGCGATCTGATACTGCAGTTTTGATGCGAGGGACCATGCTTCGGTCGAAAGCTTGCCTGCATCGTCCTTGTCGTTCTTGTGCAGCAGTAGGTAGGTCGCCGACAACAGAATCTGGAGGACGCCAGTCCGAATCCTCAAAGCCTCGCATATGTCATCGTACCAGTCTTGGTCGCCAAGTCGATGACCATCAGGAGTGTACCCAAGACTATCCCGTTCACGAAGAATGTCTTGAACGCTCGATTGAAGAGGCTCAACAAACCCCACGCATTCTTGCGTCACTTCGACGGTGCAATTGCAGACGGTATGAAGCTGGACGAGATCGGCGGCCGATTAAGACGCTGACTGAGAGTAACGCCTTCGCTCTCTAACTGATAGGTTGTCAAGCTCAGATGTGACTGCAACAAGGTCCTTGGTCTGCTCTAGGAGATCCGTCGCGCTCGGCTCCGGGCCTGAGATGGTGTTGTACCCCTCAAGCGAAGCTGTCACATTGTCGAGATGCCTCAGCAAGTTTGCTGTGCCAAGGCCGTTTGCGAATGCTTCGCCCATAGCGAGTGGTGACGCCCATGGCACCTTCTATATGCGATCAATGGAAGGCGCGATAGTTGCCCAGTGTGAGCGAGCTTCAAGTTTTCAACTGTGAAATGAGTCACGGGATGTCAAGACGGACGGACGAGCATTCCAATAGGCCAGAAACCATGCCTAGTCGACCGGGAACAGCTCCCTCTGCTGTACTCTTGAGACCCCCTGAAAAGATATGGACGCGCTGTGGCTGCTGCGATTATCACTTGATGCCGCGCCGCAGTCCAAACGTGGAAGCAGCCGAATAAAAAGCGATCAACTCGCACGGTGGCCACTGCAAGTCGCCAGGCGGCCAGGCGGGTCGAGTGTGGGGTTAAGCTGCCCCAAGAGGTTGCTCATTGGACCATGAGAACCTCACAGCCTCCCAGGGGCAGTTACGGAAGAAGCCGGCTGCTCCACTGGATGTTGCTGCGTCATGGCGCGTGTGCCAACACCAATCACAGTCTTCCCGTCTGTGCAGGCTGTGCTATCACCAATCAGTCGTCGCGACATGTGTACATTGTCGTGCACTGTGGCGGCAGCGCTTCGGCGCGGCCCTTGAATCAATCGCATTGGAGGAATGGAGGTGCATCTCGGCATCTCAGTATCTCTATCAGCGCTCCCAATAAGTCAAGTAAGTCAAGCACGCCCTCATATTGGCTTACTTGGCTCTTTTTTCCACCCATTTAGCTTGGTTACAAGTCGGCTTGCAGGGAATTGGCCATTTGCCAAGGCCTTCGGAAGGGGTTATTCCGACCCGAAAACGCACGCGATTTCGAAAAGACCTCAGATTTGAGCGAATTGGCCCAGGAATAGTCAGAACGCACTACCTTACTACACACAGGGCCCATCAATCCAGCCAAGGCTACCCAACCCTCTTTTCCAGCCCGGCTCTCCTTTTTCAGCCTAGCCCTCCTTTCCAGCCCAGCCCTTCCGTCTTCCTATATAGGGAAGCTATTCCCAGCCATTCAAACCATTAGCCAACGTCAGCCAACAAAGATAAAGCTAATAACAAGTGCATACTTCCCTAAGCCAGTTCCTTAGGCATTCAAGTATACAAATCGTCTCTCTGTCCATTCTCTAGCGCTAAATTCCCAGGATGAGCTTAGCCAAGCTGAAAATTCGCTCGCACTAGCAGGACGTTGAGAGGATCGATAGGAGGTCCTACACTATATATACTAGGTGTAGGTACTGGTTCTAGTTTGCTCCCTACTAGGCGTATATATCCTACACCGGTTTATAGGCTCGACGAGGTATTTGTTGACCTCTTCTATACTATATAAATTCTTAGCTTGGTCTTTATAATACTAGTATCTGGTAAGGAAGCCGTTGTTATTATTAAGATCCTAAAGATAGGACCATTAGCTTAAGCTTACTAGGGTAGGGATATTGTAGTTATATGTCACGAACTAAGCCAACAGGAAGGCCGCATGCCAGAAACCCGGCGGGGCACAGGCGGCAGCTCCCGGACCAATCACCAAGGAACTCAAGAAACAAGGGTAACGTTAAGGGGATCAGTGGGCTCAGTCGCCAGGCGAACTGAGCACACTGAGCACCTTCACACGGAACGAATCAGGAAGCAACGAATGTTTAGAGGTGATCAGTGAGATCAGTTGGAGGGCAGTACTGAGCAAACTGAG
>NW_027041826.1:1291159-1441251 GCF_033297395.1 Canariomyces notabilis
GTAGTAAAGACAACTGCTTGCATTGCTTACTGGAGAACCTTCTGAAGGTCCTCCCTAAAGAGTGACTATATACTATGTTCGGTTCTGTTGATCGCCTGTGCTCGTGTCCCGAGCACTCTCGAGCACTTGCCTGCTCGTCGTGCTATATCTTCAATCACCTCGAGCATTTTGCATGCTGCGAGGCGCTCGTCCGCCTAGGCGTCATAGCACTTCAGCCTTGCCTTGATTGGTCTGCCTGATGTTTCTAAATGATTGGCTCGGGGCTCCCTGCCCTCCGCATGTAGTCTTCCGCCATGCGGCCTGCTGTTGGTTAATTCGTGACACTATGCCAGGCCTACATAATCCGAGGGTTGTATGTATGTATGGACTATGGAGAGGGAAGCTGAGAGCCACAACCCAACCCGGGTAGATGGCATAGGATGACAATTTGTTGATAAGATTTTGAGTAACACTGCTGCTTGTGACTTTCAAGATCACGCCGTTTCTCCCTTTGCTTCCCCTCCTCTCATATTGGGAGAGTCAAAGGGTCTCAAATGTGGCAGCTGCAATGTCGGCTGCTGGAAACCCTTTCGTGTATCCTCCACTTCCCGTCGAAGCCGACTCGATCCGCATTCTTTCAGTGGAACCTGGAGACTTCTACGACCCTCTTGTGTGCACCCTCACGCCCACCACGTTTGGAAGCAAACCTAGATATGTAGCACTGTCCTACACTTGGGGCATCTCATATCCAGATAATGCGCGGCTTCCTGTAGTGCCACCCGTAACGCCCGTTCATGAGGGACGGACTCGGACACCTCCAAACGCTTCCACTAGGGCGTCCCTGGCTCCGGACAATCAGGTACTGCCAAGGGCTCGGACAGTAACGATGTCACACACTGCCCCGGTTAGTGTCAATGGCCGGGAATTCCCTATCCATCACAACCTCCATCTCGCTCTGTTGCACTTGCGGTCCCCGACTCACCCACTGGCAGTCTGGGTCGACGCTGTTTGCATAGACCAAGGAAATATCGAGGAGCGCAACGCCCAAGTCGCACTCATGTCTTTCATCTACATGCGGGCCGCAAAGGTGGTAGTGTGGCTCGGAGCTAAGGGCTATCATGAGAGCCAACCAGACCTATTCCGTTGCATGGCAATGGATTGGAAGACTGGCCAGAGCCGGCATCTCGCCGAATCCCTGAGCAGAGGGTTTGAGCCGTGCTGTTCATTGGAGCCGGATCAGAGCACTTTTGTTCGCGTTGCCCAGAGTTCGTACTGGACGCGGTTGTGGATCGTTCAAGAAGCGTGCCTTCCCCGAGCCCTGATTTTCCTGTACGGGTCCAAGGCCTGGTCATACGAAGGACTGCGTCAGTGGGAGACCCTCAAAACCGCAAACAAGCCAGGATTGCCGCCGCAAATGCTTTTAAGAAGTCCTGCTCAACACCATGAAAATGAAGGGGCCGCTGCAGCCATGATCCGCCTTCTTGACACTAGAGGCGCAAGACACACCGAGCGCATGACTCTTGAGTTTCTGGTCGAAGCCTTTTCTAAGCAGGCATGCACTGAGCTGAGAGACAGAGTCTTCGCCCTGCTAGGACTGGCAATTGACGTCCGCCCGCGCTCAAAACACGCCGAGGGGGACTCGGGAGAGGGTGCCACCCCTGATGGTAGCGGTGCTGTGCCGGGGAATTAGCCGGAAATTGTTCCAGAGTCTGAGCGCAGAGGCAAGGGATCCTTCAGCATCGATTACTCGCACTCGTTCAGCCGGATTTGGGAAGATGTCGTTAAGTTTGTCTTCGTTCGACCACGGAGAACTGATCGGTGGATCATAGCTGGGGCGGAAAGCCCAGATCGAGAGCCGCAAAACCCTCTCCTCCCAAACGAGAGACGAATAAGCATTGTGAGAACAGCGGGGGTCGTCCAGGAGGCTTTAGGCCAAATGGTCGAGGCAGAGGTGGGCCTCCTGACTTCCGTCAAGGCAAGTCTCCTTGTTCTGTCAACTCACTGTTGAGATTCTCGGCTACTAAACTAACAAAGTTAAAGCCCGTAGATAGTAATCCCACACTCAAAGTCATAGGTTACCTTGCCGGCGAGATCCTGGAGATAGGACCAGAGTGCACATCCCTCGCAGCTTCGTTCGAGGCACACGAGGACTGGCTGGATTGCTGGCAGCGCCACTGTCAAAGCGCAGCTGACTTGGAACGTTTGCGGTGGATCAATGAAGAATACACAGCAAAGATTATGGCCTTCGGGGAGAAAGATCTGGAAAGAATACGAGAAGTCCGAAACCAAAAGGTCACGGCTCGGAAAAGCGCGGGTGAGTACAAACCCAACACACTTGACCAGATGTATGCTGCAGAATACAACAAGTTATGGGCGGAAGCCGAGAACGGGAAGAGCAACAACCGAGCTAAGGGACCGAGTATTTGCCTTGGCACAAGCCATCTCATCGGCCTCGTCCCGGCCCCGGCAAAAGTCGGCGACGTGATAGTGCGGTTCTGGGGCTGCGATGCGGCCATGGTCATGCGACCGGTGGCGAGGAACGGCAGTAATGAGTATTCGGCCTTCGTGCTGGTGGGCAGGGCGGACGTAGCCGAAGTGGTAGATCGGAAGGAAACGCCGGGGCGGGATGCGCATGCTGAGAGGGCTCTTTCCGGTGGCTCCGGCAACTCTCGCACCTCGGGACCGGTGTTGGTGAAGCTAGACTTTGTGACCTTGCAAATCATCACTGCCTACGTGACCTGCTGATAATAAGCGGGCGCGCAGCTAAGCAGTGGTTAGAATCTGCATCACTCCAGTCCTTCCCAAGAATGCAAGTTGATGAGTTTGTTGTTCTTGTCGACCGTTTTTACCACCACCTTTACCACCATACCTCATTTGCTGCTGATACCAAAAAAAAAAAAATAATGGTGGCGTCCAGCGAGAGTCAAAGGGTTGTGCAAGGCGATAGTGTATTGTGTGTTGTTGTGGTGGTCTTTGTTGGAAGAGACGGGTGCCTCGAGGGAATTTATCTCGAGGCTACCCCTAACCCTGAATTAATCGACAAGCCGTCTTACCATTCGATTCATCTGAACTGCCAGCCAACTTCCGAATCCATCACTTACGGAGTACATACATACTTACCTCTCCATCCCAGCCACCATTCATCCATCCATATCCAAGCTCGAGCCAAGATAGCTGCAGCTTGCAAGAGAATGTCTTCCTACAACCCTCCCGCACCGTACCCAGTCCTTGTCCACTCCTACCTTCCCTCCATCTCCTCATCGGCCCATCAGTCCCCGGAGCAGCAGCGCCCTATACAGACCTACGAACACCTGCCAGCCGATGCCATTAGCAACAGCAATTGGAACACCCTACCACGCGCAGAGAATGCGCTGATATTCGTAGGCGGCCTGGGCGACGGGCCGCACACAATCCCCTACGTGCGCACGCTCGCAACCCACCTCTTCGGCTCGGCGTTACTGCCGCTGTCGTCCCGTTACTCCGTTTTCGAAGCGCGGCTGTCAAGCGCCTTCTCAGCATTTGGGCACGCCTCGCTCGCCCAGGACGCCCGTGAGCTGGCCGACTTGGTGCGCTACCTGCGCGTGACGCTCGGGAAGAAGAAGGTAGTCATCATGGGCCATTCCACCGGCTGTCAGGACTGCATGGAGTATGCGACGCGGTTCTTGGCTGAGTTTCGGGGCGATGCCGAGGAGGAGATGAAGGCCTCGGTGAGGGTGGATGGGCTGATCCTGCAGGGCCCCGTGTCCGATCGCCAGGCTATTGCCATGGCCGAGGACCCCGCCGAGGTCAAGGCTTGTCTAGAGACGGCGGAGGAAATGGTCAGGCAGGGACGGGCCACCGATGTGATACCGACGGAAAAGATGCCGGCTGGGTGGAAAAAGGTGCCGATGACGGCGTACCGATGGATCTCCCTTGCTGGGGTCGGGTGAGGGCTTTGTGTTATTCTTGATGTCGGTTTTGGAGGCGGTATTGCTGATAACTGACGGTCTGACCAGGGGCGACGATGATTACTTCTCTTCGGACCTGTCAGATGAGAAGGTCGAAGCCATCTGGGGCAAGCTAAGCCAGCCGGTGCTGATCTTGCCGTCAGAGAAGGATGAATGGGTGCCCAAGGATATTGACGTCGCCGGGCTCGTGGACCGATGGAAGCGCTTCTGCAAACCTGGCATTGCCAGCGACCTCAGCGGCCCGATCCCTGGAGCGAACCATCGCGTCGAGGATGCCACCGCGCAACAGTGGCTTTCAAGACGGGTAGCAGCTTTTCTGGGCGGAGTTAATAAGAGGCAACTTGCATCATATGGTTTCTGAATTTTGATCACGTCAAGGGAGGTGCTTCGTTATCCGGGGCTTCGGGGAACACCAGAATATTACGAACATTTTCCGGGAACCTGAAATTACAGGTATAGATTACAGTGGCGCCCGAGGGAGTGGTCCCCGCTGCACTCCGGCGAGGAGGTTGCCCCACCACACACCACGATCGGCGATTTGATGATGGGGCATCTTGAATCTTGGGAACTTCGGCGACCCTTTGGCAGGATGCATTTTGGTACCCAGATCGAGGGGCATTCATCCCTGGTTTCCATCTACGCTGGTTATTTATTCGCCCAGCTCTCGCTTCCAATCCGACCGGTTCACTCGACAAAGAGCTTCTACTCCAGTATCCAGTCAAGAGGCTTGAAGACGGTCCCTCAATCATCGGCTTCATCTCCCCACAGAAGAACGTCGTTGGATTTTTGATCATGTGCTTTGGTACCACCTGTCCTACTTGCTGTGAGTATCTCCAAGGGTCCAACGCTGTAAGGCGCAAAGGCATCTAACATCTTCACAGCCAAGCAGGCTTGGCGTGGCTGCGGCAGCCACGTCCCCTCCGTCTTTGCCAACGTTCCCGAAGAGGAGTGGTGCACCTGCGAGCCCAAGGTGGAGGTCAACGGCCGGTCTTATCCGCCGCAGGCCAAGATGCAGCTGGGGATGCCGTCGTGGCTGAAGGGATGGACTGGCGGAAACAAACAGTAGTCAGCCACGGGTGTGTCTGACGGGCGATTATGTCGTACAAATATTTGGCATGTGTACGGAGTATCGAAGATTGATGACCCGAGATTACTGTGGGCCCGGCCATCCGATGTTGGGAAGGATGCCGATTGCCGGCCCGTGCACCCCTGTACTGGCCTTGTGCCGGTACCCTCCGATGCAACCAGTCATGCCCATTGCACAATACCCATCTCTGACCTATCAATGACACTGCCGGACCATCTTGTGAACCAAATCTCGGGTATGAGAGCTAAACCCGCCTTTACCATCATTACACTATGATGTCCCTACTGCTCATCGGCTTCTCCCTTCTCTTCATTGCCGTCCATACTCTCAGGACATCCCTCGCCTCGCCGCTCAACAAGATTCCGGGACCATGGTACGCCAAATTCACTTCCTTGGTCCTGAAATGGCACGAATTCAGGGCCAACAGAACGCGATACATTCATCGCTTGCACTTGGAGTACGGCCAGGCAGTTCGCATTGCCCCTGACGAAGTCGCCTTCGCCTCAGCGACCGCTGTCAAGGAAATCTATTGCTCCGGGGGCAGCGGTTATGATAAGACCAACTTCTATGATCTTTTCAAAGTATATGGGAAAAGGTATAACAGTTCCCGCATATACATTCCTGCGATGAGTTGCACACGGCTGACTCCGTCCGGCAGGACCATGTTTACGACCCTGAACAAGGACGATGTGAGATGGCCTGAGATCTGAAGTCGCCAGCCCCTTTCGTTATCTGACAATGACTTCGCTGCCAGCATGCAAAGAGAAAACGTGTCATCGCAGACCGTTATGCCAACACCAACATTGTCCGGCCGCAGTCACTCAACGGCATCGCCGAGCGCGCAACTAATTTCGTCATGAGATGCTATGAGTCTGTGGGCGGAAGCCTTGACCTTTATGTATGTCCTCCGTACTCATCCATATGATAACAAGCTGACGGGGCGGTCTAGATATGTAAGTGTCTTCCAGGCTGCCCGACTTCGAAGACTGCGTTTGCCCCTGACCCTGCATCCTAGACCTGCATGCATACGCTTTTGACTGCGTTACTCACCATTTATTCCATCCATACGGAACCAACTCGCTGTTGGATGCCCATGACGAAGCCGTCATGCGCGAGGTAACATTCGACGACAGCCTTCAGAGTAAGTCGGATCAATGTCCACTTGTGCTCTGGTTTTGTGCCTAACCATGCTTCAGACCGGTTGGTGGCATACTACTGGCCGACAATACATAAGGTATTCGGACAGATCCTGTCCCTGTTTGCAAAGCCCAGGGAAACTCCTCTGGCCGATTCCTTTGTCCTAGACACGAGTGCCAAGACGGGTGCGGCACCCTTCACGCTCCTTGATCGTCTCCACGGATCAAGCTCCCAGCTGGATCAGCTGGATATTGCCGCCGAGTGCCTCGACCACATGGTAGCCGGTATCGACACGACGGGCGATGCGCTATGCTTTCTAATGTGGGAGCTCTCACAGCCGGCTTCGATGCATTACCAGAGGAAACTCCAGCAGGAGCTTCGAGCCAACCCAACGGCCAGCTTCGACAAGCTTCCGTTCCTCGACGCCGTGGTCATGGAAGGCCTTAGGTGTTTTCCGGCTATTCCAATGTCTCTCCCCCGCCATGTCCCTTCTGGGGGACGAACCATCGACACCTTCTACCTGCCGGAGGGGACAGAAGTCAGTTGTCAAGCCTATTCGGTGCACCGGGTCGATCGAAGCGTGTTCCCGGATCCAGATGCGTTCAAGCCCGATCGATGGCTGGAGCCGAAAGGCGATGCTGAGAGGAAAAGGCTTTTCTTTGCTTTTGCGACCGGTGGCAGGGGCTGTGTGGGCAAGCAGTACGTTAACTATGCCACAAGCCTAGAGTTCTTGCTAATGAGACGCGGCACAGCCTGGCACTCGCCGAGATGAAGATGCTGCTTCAGTCCGTCTACTCCAGGTTCACCACGCTCCCAGACGCTACCATGAAGCCCATCGACCTTGAGATGTCAGATCAGTTGATCTCGTCGCGGCCACAGGCTCAGAAATGCCGTCTTCGATTTGTCCCGCTCGAACCGGCGAATGGGAAATAAAACAGTGTCTGGTCCTGCGCTGCTTCCACAGAATGCAAACCATTTGCGTTTAGTCAGTTTCGTTGCGTGTATATGGCATCGAGGCAAGGCCAAGGCATTTTTGTCAGTCAGAGAAGCCTTGGTGCCACGATTTCCGTGCAACTCTCCGCCTGTACTGCACAGTAACCCGAGTCAACCCCTTTCTGAAAGAGACACTACGTTCTCTTAGCACAAAGAACATCTCGAGAAAAATGTCTGATTCGTAAATCAAGGGAAAGCCGGAACTTATTAATGAATGGCGGTAGAAGATTGGGCTAAGTGGGTGCAGGAACGTCAACCACTTGAGGCGTAAGAAAACAACATCGATATAACGTTACAGAAAGAAACTAGCAAAAGCCCCACCCCGGGCGTTTGGTGGGGTCGACGATTTTGTTTCGGGTTCAAGTTGGGCGTTCTAGACTGGGCACATGGGTTCATTGGGCAGCCTCGACTGGCTCAGAGCGCCACACTGACTTCGCACAATGGTAGCATTGTCTTGCCGCCCACAGCTGCGCACAATATGTATAAGCACAATGAACAGATCAAGGGGTGACCGGCGGGCAAAGAAGTCCTGTGGATTGCTTTGCCGCATGCAACCATCGGGAACAACGGAATGACAAGACGAAAAGAGTTAAAGACGGGGCGCAGTACGGAGTACTCTGTAGGCGAGTCAGACAGCGCGTGGAGGCAAACTTTCGATTTGCTCAACTCCGCCCAGAGTTCCGCAAGGTAAATTACTGTACGTTCATACACAGCAGTACCGTTTCTGTATCGCGTACTCTTCAAGATGAGCTGGAACACAACGGTAAGGCCTAAAAGATGCATAATCACTAAGTTATCATGCTCCGAATAATGCAATTGAAAATGTACATACATGTACTTACAAAAGGTATCATAAGTCTGACATTACGGAAAGGTAAATAGTTTCGAAGTTTCAAATCTTGAATATTCTTGCACTTAGCGTTGAACGTTACCTCTTTATCCGTATCGGGGAGGCAACAGGGCGCATGTGCGAACGTTAGCATGGCTGCCTCAGGGTCCTAGCCACAATCAGTGTCTGTGCCCGATCCCGATTTCTCCACCAAACTGCTGAACTCCGGATTTCTCAAACCTTTTTCCCACCTGCACCAAGAAAACTTTCTTCCATCACCCACATTTCTTCAACTTTTAAACTAGCCCGTTCCCAACTCCGTCGCCTTCGGAATTCCAAGGCGCTATCATACATCTTTGACCGCGTTTGTATCGCTGCAAGTTTCAACCATCTTGTCCTCAACTGGGCAATTAGCCATCAGCTCGGGCTTCTCGCCAGATTCAAATCCTGAACAAACCACAAGAGGCAAAGGAAAACCTTGCACCCTCTGATCCACCGTGGTTCAAATCCGCTTCCTCCTTTCCGACAAAGCTCCCGTCTTCACAGACAGCAAGATACAACACCCAAGGCCGATACGCAGCAAAGCGTTGTTTATGTATCAGCACGACCGACACTCCGTCTTTCGACACTCTCCTCCGCTCGGGTTGCATCCGTTCCGCATAGAGCGGAAACCTTGTAGTCCTAACATCAAATCTGACGGTTGAAGGACCTCGCGTCGTCGTCTTTCAGCGTTAATGCATGCCTCCGATTGTCATCAGTTCTACCCTATGTCAACCCCGCCTCCCGCTTCCTACTGACGGCCCGGCTCGTTTCGCCCTTCGAAGAATCCTCGCAACAAGCCCATCCACACCCCGCCTGGAAAGTCTGCGGTACTAGCATCTTCTCCAGATCAGAATCAAGACCTCGTTTCAAACTCGCCTCAACCAGAGTCTTCCAGTTTCAATCGCCAAAACCGCCAAAATGGCTGCTCTCGTCAACGTCCGTCGCGATGTCAGCGACCCTTTCTATCGCTACAAGATGGAGCGTCTGCAGACCAAGATTGAGGGCAAGGGCAACGGCATCAAGACCGTTGTTGTCAACCTAAGCGGTGTCGCCCAATCCTTGGCTCGTCCTGGTGCCTACCTCATCAAGTACTTTGGCTTTGAGCTTGGCGCCCAGACCAACATTGACCCCCCGGATGATCGCTGGATTATCAACGGCGCCCATGAGGCTAGCAAGCTTCAAGAACTGTTGGACGGCTTCATTGGCAAGTTTGTTCTCTGCAAGAAGTGCAAGAACCCAGAGACCGCCGTTGAGATCAAGGATGGTCGCATCCTGCTCGACTGCAAGGCGTGTGGTCAGCGTACCGAAGTTGACCTGCGCCTGAAGCTCAGCGGCTTCATCCTCAAGAACGTCCCCAAGAAGACCAAAAAGGACAAGGCCGAACGCAAGGCTGCCCGCAGGGCCAAGCAGAACGGCAAGGGCGACAAGGAAAATGGCTCTGGAGGCGACGACGCTTCTGACCAGGCCTCCCCCATTGGCGACAAGGGCATCGAGAGTGATGACGATGCCCTGACCCGCAAGATCAAGACTGAGGCTCAGGTTCTTGAGACCAAGGCGGTTGAGGTCAAGGACGACGAATGGGCTGTGGACATGAGTGCCGAAGCTGTCAAGGCTCGTCAGCAGCAGCTTCCTGGCGAGTTTAAGCAGAAGCTCGTTCTGAACGGAGACGATGAGGATGAGGAGGGCGAGGGCGGTGGAAACACCGTCTACGATCAGTTGGGCACCTGGATCCAGGAGCAGGCTGAGACCAAGGATGGCATCGACAACGTTGACGACGTTGATATCTACATCAAGGCAAAGGAGCTGGGCATTGAGTCCAAGCATCGCACTGTTCTGGTTCTTGTGCAGACCATTTTCGACGAGAACATTTGCGCCCAGATCAGCAAGCGTGCCCCCATGCTCAAGAGGGTACGTTACGGATTGTTCACCCCTCCGATATTGATACAAGGAACTAACTTGCTGTTCGCTAGATTGTCTCGTCCGAGCGCCACGAGAAGGCCCTCCTCGGTGGCACCGAGCGTCTGATCGGCCAGCTCGGCAAGGACCACCCGGAAATGTACGACAAGATTGTCAAGATCCTGCAGCTGTACTACCACCATGACCTCATCTCCGAGGAGGTTGTGACCAAGTGGGGTTCTAAGGCTTCCAAGAAGTATGTCGACCTGTCCACTTCTAAGAAGGTCCGCAAGGCTGCCGAGCCCTTCCTCAAGTGGCTTGCTGAGGCCGAAGAGGAGTCGGAGGAGGAGTCTGAGTAAGACTCGGGCAGAATTGCAGTGCCGTTAGTAGTGCGAGGTTGCCTAGTTGAAGGCATGGCTCTCAGGTTGCTATTGTTCCGGACGCAGTCTGTCTCTGGTTTTCATACGGGAAAAGCCGAGCATCGCCCCTCATTCAACTGCTTCGATCATGACGTTCTTTCCCCTCCCCGCCAGCATGGATGGTCTACAGAAAAGGGGCTTTATTGCCCGCGTGTATGCTAGTATGGTTTCTGATGTTGCATGGAGGATTGTTCGCATGCTACTCGATCAAGTGCAGCGTTTAACCGCTTGCAATTTGTTCTCAGCCTCTGCCAGTCTCAATCGCCATTCGATGTTGTAATGATGTCAAGCTTGAGACAGCAATCACCAAGTGCCTGCCTTCTAATAAGATCTACTAGTGAACCTGTGTGTGTTACGCACTTTTTCCAACCTGATTTCTTGATTTCTAGGAAATCAAGACGACGATGAAATGTCTTCTGAATTTGGTCTCTGCCGGACTTGTCGGCGAGAAGAAGGTGCTTCTCGACCGACTGGTCCAGGGATGCATTACACTATCTTGGTGCTCAACCATACAAAGCTGCGAACTCACTCGCCTAACCCGAATTCTGTTATCTTCTCCCTAGTGCCACCCGCAGTCTGTCAGGATGACAGATTCAGCCGGCCAAGTTTTCCACGCCCGATCCTGTCCTCTCGCCCATGCCGAGCGATGAAATTAGCAGGCAAGCCTAGTCTAGTCGCTCTGGTCACCCTCCCGGTAGGCAATCATCCGTCCATCAGGCAACCCTACCGATGATGATGCTCACCATCCCAAAGCCAAAGCCAGGCCAAAAGACCAGCCGCCACCACCGCGCATTCCATGAAGAAGGATCCTCTTTCTTTCCGTCCCGCAATTGCGAACCCCGTCGTCGGCCTCTGCCGCGCAGAAAGTGGTACCGAGCGTGCCTACCACGTGCCACTTTGAGCGGCGGACGGATCGGCCCAGTCGGTGGCTGCTGTTCCCCAGTTGGTGTCCTCGTTGTTGTTGTTGTTGGTATTGTCTCCGGTGTTGTCGTTGTTTTCGTTGTTGCCCCAATCCCAGTTTCCGTTGTCGTAATCATTGTTGTTGTTGTTGTTGTTGTTATTATTGTCATTGTTGTTATCGTTGCCGTCAGCCCCATTACACCAGCTTCCGGGCATCATCTCTGGATGAGTGGTATGCTGAGCGGTTTCTTCGGTATGTTGATTATTATCATTGGCCTCGACCGTATCGGTGACGGTTGCGCGTCTGCTGGATCTGCTGTGCTTGGAACGGGAGCGGCCTGTTCCGTCCTTGAGGGAGGGGTTTTGTTGCCAAAGGTGCGCCGGCGATGAAGGGGTGGGGTTATTGTTGTTGTCCCCGTTATTGTTGTTGTCCCAGTTATTGTTGTTGTCCCAGTTGTTGGTGTTGTCCCAGAAGTTGGTGTCGTTGCCCGCATTGTTCTGGTCGCTTTCGTTCTTATCCTTGGTGCCCCCTTCCCTCACCCAGCCGCTCGGTCCGGGCGAGTTCCACTTGATGCCGGTTCCTTTGGCAGATTTGAAGTTGGACCAGGGACGGTTACTGTTGCTTGTCGTGTTTCCGTCCTTGGCCTTTTCGTTCTCTTTGACCTCTGTCTGTTGCCCGCCGTTCCAAGAGCCCTTGAGCGGGGTGAGGGAAAAGCCGGCAAGAGGGTCTCCTTCCTTGGAATTGGCAGGGACCCCCGGGACTGCAGCTTTCGGTGTTTTTGGTGTTTGCGCTTGACTGCCAGAACGAGCCGGCGCTGGCTGGCGATTGTTCGGAGTTGGAAACGGCACGTGGTGATGCGAAGGGCCTTCCCAGGTTGGGTACGGTGGATAGCCTGTCACCGGCGGTCCGGTTGCCCTCTGGTGAGGTGGCAAGAAGGCCGGCGGCGGATACGGATTGAAAGGCAGAGCAGGCGGACCAGGGTGTATCGGGTAATGTGGTCCAGCGATGGGATTAGGGGGGCCATACGGTCCTCCCCAGTAGGGCCCGTGATAGACGCGACAGACTCCACGGTCCTTGTCGAAATAGGAGTTGGGAGGAGGGTCGTGTCTGGGATCTTCGACCACGTGCTCCAACTGGAGAAGCCGCTCCCGTGGAGACATGATTTTCTGTGGATGACGTGCTCCAAAGTCTCTTGGCGAGTCCTTTCTCGATCCATTGCCGGAGTCGTTCTTCTTGGACGAGGTCTCATTGACCGCTGCATTGCCATCTTTCGACGTCTCCCCATTCGTTTTGGAGTCGGGCTTGCCCTCCTTTCCTTTGGTCTCATCCTTCGATGTACCATTGGCTTCGTGATTAGCTCCGTCGTTGGATTTCTTTCCATTCTTGTTAGATGCTGCATCACCATCTTGGCCCTTATCGTTCTTGGGCTGTCCTTCACTTTTGGCATCCGAGTTGCCACTGCTCGCTCCCTTCCCATCTTTCTTACTCTTCTTTTTGTTGTTTTTCTTGTTCTTCGCAGGCGGCTCTGGCTTAGCCTCCTCATCAGTCTCGGGCGCTGACGACTCATCACCCGACTCAGCTCCAGACGAGTCTTCAACCCCAGTCGACCCGGTGTCTTCCGCGCTTGTGTCAGTGTTGTCCGCAGCCGTGTCACTGCTATCCGCAGTTGCTTCGGTGTCAGTATCCGTATCCGTCTCACTCTCGGCCGGTTTCTTAGCTCTCTTCTTGGCGGCATCCTTGGCAGACTTCCTTTTCTTCTGTTTCTTGCACTTCTTCTTTTTCTTCTTGCTCTCCTTGTCTTTTCGCTCTGGCGACACATCCTTGCACTTGGCAGCCACTTTGACTGCTTTTACCAGCAGCAATTTCCCTTCGGTACAGCATACACAAGAGCAGTCCTTGTGCGAACTCCCATCTGAGCTTGACTCTGAGTCCGAGTCGGAATCTGAGTCAGAGTTGTTACTTGTCTTTTTGCCACATCTCTTCGATTTCGCCAGTCTCTTTTTCTTTCTCTTTGCCTTCGTTTTCTTGATGCGTTTCCGAGGCTGAGGCTCGGAGTCGTCGCTGCTCTCGACAGCACTACTCTCCGTTTCAGACTCTTCGCTCCCAGGCTCAGATGAGGCTTCCTCCGGGGACGAAGGGGTAGGTTTCTTCAAAGCAGACTTGAGCGGCTTGTCCTCGAAGCTGACTTTCTTGCCTTTTGGGCCATTGTCGGGCTTGGATACTGTGCTCTCTTCGTTTTTCTTCTTGGAGTGAAGCTCGCGTGGGTAGGTTACTGTGACGATGTTGGTCTCATCTTCATCGTCGGTAGCGAGTTCGACATTGATGAGGTCGCGCCTTGAGGATTGCTTCTTTTTGGGCACTTTCTGTCCGACCACCCATTCGAACAAAGTACTGGGAGGCATGGCGAGAGATGGGCGAATCAACGAGTTTGAAATATCAATTGGATGTGTTGAATGATCCGGATCGGCCTGAGATGTGGATGAAGCGCTCTTAGCTGGAGAAGAAACGGGAAGACTGAGGTATATACGGCTCAGCGACCATGAGGTTGGTGCAAATCTCCGCCAAGAGGATCAGATGGATCGGGATGATGTTGGAATGGAATGGAAGGAATCTTGCAGGTCAAGAGTAAAGAATTGCGATTGAAACAGCATGAGCTGGATGAAGAGCAGGAAGAAATCCCGAGTAGCAGGTGGCCATTGGTATTGTGGGAAGAAAGAAACTGAGAAAGAAGAAGCGTGCTCGCCGAGGGCTGGGTTGTGCCCTAAGTCGTGCGCAGATGTGAAGCGGTTCCTCGGCGCCCCGTAACTGGTGATGGAGGTGCTTTGTTTATCTTCACCACCGGCCGAGCAACCGCAGAAACCGGTGCCATCTCAACCCCTCCAGACTCACAGCTTTGCCCTCTCCCTCAACTCCTGCTGTGCCCAGGCCTTATTGATCCTCAGATTCCTCCAGTAGTTCCAAACACCCAGCAGCACCGCCGCCGGGGGGCACGCCCAGAGAAACCAACTCCACCACTTGGGACTGTACCTGTCCAGCTCCCGCATGACCCTGCCAACCTCAGCCCGCAACTCCTCCTTGCCGCCATCATTCCACACCACCACACCCCTCCCTCTCCCCCTAGCCTCGCACCGCCGAGCCTTATCCCGCACGTCCCCCTGGCTGCGCACTCTGTTCTCGGCGTCCTCGGCGGTCAGGTGCGGATCCCTGGCCCGCAGCCGGGCCATTTGCACCGCGGGGTCTTTGACCGCAACGACGAGGACGGCGCCACAGAAGCGGTCCAGCGCGCTCTCGAACAGGAGCGGCACGTCCAGCACGACCGCCCTGCAACCCCTCAGGTAGTTGCCCACGACGGCCTTGAGCATCTCGCGCCTGACGGCGGGATGGACGATGGAGTTGAGCACGGCGCGGTCGCGTCTGCGCTGCTCGTCATCACCAAACACGCGGCGGCCGAGCGCAGGGCGGTTGAGGGGGCGGCCGTGGCCGGACGGGCCTGAGAGGGGCATGTCCGGCCCAGCGGGGACGAGAAGGTCCGGGGTAGAAGGGCCAAAGTACTCGACGATGGCGCGGTAGCCTGGTGTTCCGGGCTCGACGACCTTGCGCGCGAGCAGGTCGGCGTCTATGACGGGGAGCGAATAGGGGGGCTGGGAGAGCAGGGCCGAGACGGTTGATTTGCCCGTGGCGATGGACCCTGTGAGGCCGATGACGAGCATTTTGTGGTCGGCGCTGTTGCCCTGCCTATGGGTTTGGTGTTGTAATCCCTGTGTAAATAAGTGTATATGGTCAATTCAGCAGGTTCATCTCAGAGGTCAAAGTTGATGTCGAGTCAGACAGTTGGGGCTGCCAAGCTCTCGTGTATGCTGGGCGCCGCTGTCCAATGATCGCGCTGGATCCTGCCGATCTCCCGAATGCCAAGAGAACGTTAATGGGGAGAGCAGGGGTTGTGCCTGCATGTGAACTTTAGTTTTCAGCCTCGTCCATCTTTGGTAACCTCCCGTCATTTCAGATATCGCATTGTTCTGACATTGTCAACCTTCACAAATGTGACGCAGTACTCACAAGATGAAGAGGAAGTCTCAATGGCTAAACGATCTCGCTATGTACCGTCCATAAACCCGATTGCCATCACCATCCGCCATGCAAGATGTTTGCGCCACTACTCTTCAGGTTCCCCATCATGAGCACGAAGTAAACCCTGGCCTCTCCCAGATTCCGAGGGCCCGAAGAAAACAAACCGATAAGAACCCATGCGCCAGTCGTGCGGATAATGGAAGAAATTCCCCAGGTGAAATCCGTTATGCTATCGCTTGGAAGGCCTCAGTCAGCAATGATCTGGAAGTAGGCAGCAGTCGCGATCCCATGGACTAACCGAAGTCGCCACTTGGTCCGAGTTCAGCTTTAGTCTGAAAGTCGAACGGCATAGAAGGCTCCCTGGTCAGTGCGGTACCACCGCGCATTGAGGCGGTCGATCTGGCGACGAGAAAAGATTGCCCAATGTCCATTGAGCTCTCGGAGCCAGTATAGACGGTGGGGGTCGGGATCAGCGGGAACAAAATCCTGTGGCTCATTGCATCGGTTATTCTGGGCGATTCGGACATTCTGAGCTACAGTTTCGCTGGGCGTCAAGCCGACCCCCAAGGCTGGCTCAACGTGGACTGGCGGCTGGACAGGCAAACCAGGCACTGGATGGATGTTACCTGGCTGGGCAGGCATCTGCAGCATGAATGGCTGGCCCGGAGCAGCGGGGCAAGGAGGCATGGGGCCGCCCTGGATGACCATCGGAGGTACGACCGGCTGCTGCATCACGATCGGATTGATGGGAGCCGTCATTGGTGCGGCCACTGGCACCATGCCGACGGGTTGCAATGGCTGCATAGGAGTTGCCTGGGGACAAAATCGGTTAGCAATCTGGGTAGCGCTGATAACTGATAGGTGGAAGCGTGAAACAAGATCAAGATTGCATATTGCAGGTCGCAGCGACCGCCCAGCCTCATTGGATTTAGCGTCTTCGGTCAAAACTAACCATAGCGACGGGCGCCTGCTGGACAGGGTAGCACATCTCGGGGCCAGCATTCGGAATGCCATTATCATAGCGTGGCACATAGTGATGAACCATGGGACCCATATCAGTGGCCGGAACCGGGGGCTGGAAATGGACGCCATAGGGATTCAAGACCGGCGGGATAGCAGGCGGCGGTGGAGGAGGCGGAGGAGGTGCTGGGGGCGGATCAGGCTTCTTGGCCTGAGGAATTTGTTGAGCCGCCATGTCAGTTGATTTGCTGCCTGTGGAGAACGTGTTCGCGCGGTGGTAGTTTCTGGGAAGGTTGTTTTTGGCGGCGAGCGGCGGAAACGATTCAAGGCACCAGAAGAACCAGATGGACGACTCGATGCCGGCAAGGTGCTGGGGAAGAGCTCCGTGACTGGAGCTGCCTGAAATGTTTTGAGAAGCGATCGATGACGAGATATGCGAAAAGATGTCGAGTCGCTTTCGCGACAAATGGTCCCCGTCGCAAGGCTGATTAATTCAGGACAGGTTTGATCTGGAGAAAGTCGCCTTGTTCGGAGAGGTCTTGGTGATTGTTATTGGGGAAGAACGGATGGTTCAAAGCAGACGATCCCAGGTATGAAGGTCGGTTCTCTTCTTCAGGTCCTGGCTAGAGAATTTGTGCGTGTGTGCGTGTGAAAGTCGTGGTGGTGAAGGTCGAGGTATGGTTAATTTGCGGCAGGTGATTTCAGATGTGAACTTAGGGTGAGTCACCGTCGACGGCGTCGAACCCCTACTGTGCTGATTGCAGCTGAGGTCCTCGGTCCAAATTGTAGCTGGACGTCAAGATAAAAGGGCAGGTAGGACTTGGAGAGAAATTGAGGCCGGCGGGGCAGCAATGGTACGATTTGGTTTGTCGACGCAGGGAAGGAGCCTTCTGAGTCCAGGTGGCTCAGCGAGGCATGAGGAATGAGGCATGAGGCCTGAGGCATCTCCCGCTAATACAAACCAGAGACTCTGCTCACCCGGTTTCGTGCGATTTCCATGCGCACCCATGAAGGCAGGACGGGTAGATAGGGACGGGAGGCTCGAAAGAAACATCTTACCGTGTCCCGGAGAATCCACGCGTGACCGTTCCAGACATATTGGTACTGGCGGAAGCGTTGACGGTTGCCCCTTTCGTACTGGGCTTTCGCAAAGGGAAAGCAAGGAAGACACATCTTGCTGAGCCTCGCTTCACTGTTCGCTGTCTGACGGTTGTTTCGTCGAATCTTAGTTGACGGGACAGATCAGGTTGGCGGGCGAAAACTGATGGATATGGAAAGAACAGGAGCACCTGCAGATTGCGAAGAATATGTAGCTGATCGACCGTGTGCCTGCCAATCTTTTTGGCTACTCATATTGTGTGTTGAGCGCATCCAATTCCAAGTGGGAAATCGCACATGGTACCTAGAAACCCCAATGAGCTCTGGAAGAGCAGCGAATCTCAGCCATTCCATACCATGGATCTTGGATACCTAAGGTAGGATCCATACTGAGTTCGAATATCTCCTATGGATACAAAGCAGCTTGTTCTGCATTCCTTATTAGACGTTCGAACCATGATGTCTGTGTTACATATGGATACCATCCTTCCACTCAGATACATGCTACAGGCTTCTTTGCTATGCGACACGAGCCAAAGCATCAAGATACAAGCAGTAATCAATATTCCATTGGCCACGTTTAGTGTGGGGTTTAAACCAAGCTGTGACAGTGTGTAGAAAAGCAAGATGGGAAAGACCAGGGGCGATATGACAAAGACAAGGAGGTACGTTGGGTACACCAGCGCCAGCCGGAAATCTGTTAAGAGCGGTAGTCGAGAGGATGATTTTACACGTAAAAATTTGGCTGCACTAACAGTGAGCCATTGCTCTCGAAGAAGTACCTTGCCTTTTCTGCTTGGAAGACATCAGGAGTCGACCGGCAGCTGCTTATCTTACCTATTCGCAGCTGGTAGGCCAACATGATCAAGGATATAGAGGACTTGAAGCTGCTGGATTCCAACAATGATTTGATTGTCACATACTGTATAAATAAACACTGCTCCCCAATCGCTAGACCTCCCAAGTCTTGTAGATGCGATGCATCCAATGCAACAGACCGGTCACTGTTGGGTGCCTTCCTGTCCTAACGACAACAAACCTCTCCAGCGGTTACACGACGACTATCAGGCGTTTCTAGATCTGCAGCTACAGTCCTCACTCCAGTTCGCTGATGTCCTATCGAAGGGTTGACCGCACTCTGAGCAGCGCAAGTAATCCCAAGGGGATACTGTGTTATCACCAATATCATCGAAAAAGGCCTTGGCAATCGGATCCGCCTCGAGTGCTATGTTGTAGAGCTCGGTGTGGTACTGCGTTTGTCGCTCCTGCAACTGACGGATCTGGCGCCAGACGAGGTAAAGGCGTAATTGCCACGGCTGTTGATTATGGCTGTCAGCTACGAGGACAGCTCCGATGGGAGAAGCTGAACAGGGAACGACGTACTCTTAAAAGTACCGGAACCTTCTTTTGCTGCTTGGCCAAGTGCTTCATTGTCCCGAAGTCGCTAGGCTTCCTCAGAGGTGTCCATTGCCGGTCTTCCATCCGCCGATTATCCCCAGCACTGTCACAGAGGAAGTATGACCATGGCGCCTCATCCTGTACAGGCTCTTGAGACTCCAGTTTCTTGATCATGGACTGGGCTTCGTTGAAGACGTCTGGGGGATCAATAATGCGCTTAAGCTCCTGAACATGCCTAGCAAAAGCAGTTTCAGGATCGAATAAAGCCGGCGAGGAATCGTCTAGTATCTGGCTTATGTCCTCTTCAGTACATCCCCAGCCAGGGTACTTCCACTTCATCTCGACACCCCCATATTCCGTCACGGTTGCGATGGCCAACCTGAATGCTCGCTTGCGGGGATCGTCGGACCGCAGGGCATCAAGTCCCTCTTCCATGAGACGCCACTGGGCAACCAACCGAACCTATGTATAGACGCTCAGCACGAATCCGGCCGTGGTCTTCATGTAATGCTTGCCTTGCCCAGGAAATCGAGCTGAATCGTGCTCCCGTCCTCAGAGTAACCCAAAGAGTATTGTTGAACCTCCTCGTCTAAAAGTCTCTTAACTTGTAGCAAGAGTGGGCGGCAACGTCGATCGGCCGCCCATGCTTCAAGCTTCTGGATACGTCCCAGGAGATCGGCGGGAAGCCCTTTCGTATCATCATTGTAACGGACAAATACATGCCCCCTTGTGCCGTCAGGGATGATGCATCCCAGATGTCCGCCTCGATCTATCTCCCAGCCGTAGCATAACGGGCCCATGTGTGTCGGTAGCTCATTGCGGGGTACCGGTTCTTGCTTCGACTTCCAGCGGTTCACTCGCTGCAAGACGAACTCATCCCGTATTTGCTCGATCGTGAGGGGTGTCGATCCCGCCGAAGGCTCACATGGCAAGCCCGCCATGGCCGGTGTGCGCTCGCCTAGGGAGTTTTGTGGCCGTGAGAGACACTAAACAAAAACAATACCTGACGCTGAACCTGGCTGATCTAATAAATGCATCGATAATGGAATCAGAGCTGGTATTTATAGACACCGATCGCTCCAAGGAACAAGAGTAGATGCTAGCACTTTGGTAAATTCTGGACCGGTGGGATGTTGATGTTATCGTGAGACCAGGGTCGAATGGAAAGCAGGCCAAATATTCCAAGAGATGGTGAATCCGCATGAAGGAAGCAGCGTTACTGCCATGCCAAGGATATAAAGATTGGTAAACAACCTAGGCGTGCTTCAAAGGGTTTTGGGCTATTGGAACGGGCCCACCAAGCAACCGAGGGAAGGGCGGAAAGAGAAAGGGAAAGGGAAATCAAAAGAACCTGATGTCGGAATATCGATATGTTTTGCTGCCTGTGAGTAGCAGCCCCAAGTTTCTAGCGCCCAGGCACCGAATACCAAGAACCTCACATGCGCGTCGAGAATCAGTTCCAATTCCCAGACCCTACTCCAGCAGAATGTCTCAGGGAGTGCAACCCAGGGCCTGCCAAGCAGATTCGACAGTCGCATTCTTGATGGCCAACCTCTTCCATATGCTTTACACGCCCAACCGGGGCACTCTATATCACCATAAGCCGCTAATATACAAATTTCCATGGGAGGAGAGATACCGTGCGCTATGCATACCCGTCCTACCAATCCTGGCCGAGTCTCGTACAAGATGACCCCTTAAGGTCATGAATCCACAAATCAGCTTTGTGAAAGAGTGCTGTTCTCTGTATATTAAGTGAGAAGATAAAACGCGATATCGCAGCGAATACCAGCTATTTTGTTTCACAGCATCGCATGAGCCTCAGCCTTGGGTTCCGGGATAGGAAAGGCTGACCGCCGGACAATCTGTATGGAAGTTAGAGGCACGATAGGCGGAAAAAGAGAATGAAGGAATCGGTAAAGACATACCGCCCAGAGTCCGGCAATGGACGCTACAATGCCTCCCGAAATCATCATCGGCCGCAACCCCCTTGTGCTCTTGAACAGCATGCCGCTAAGCGCGCCAGCGAGGATGGAGTTGGCGGCATCGTTCTTTCCCCTGAGATATCCGATGTAGGAATTTATGAGGTTGTAACAGATGGCAACCACGCCGGCTGAGTTACCCAGGAACGGGCCTCTTCGGGTGACGGAGTTGAGCACCGAGTTCAGTCGTAACTTTGGCGGCTGGTTGACCGACTTTCTCAGACCCTCCTGCAAGCCCCACGCGCCGCCTATCGACAGGCCTAACAAGTATGTGGTGCCAGTGCCATAGCACAAGTCATCGGTGAAGCCACGGGATGGCAGTACGGATTGGGAGCCCGGCAGCTCGGAGAGCGCAGACTCTTCAAGGGTTATGTAATCGAGCGTGTCCTTGTTCAGCCCTGCGAGAGGATGTAGTTGTGTAGGGTCGGCGAAGGAGGAGCTGCCTAGAAACTGATCGACGCCTTGGACGGACGTAGGATCGAAGGGAGATGAAGAAAAGGACGAGGCGGTTGTTGTCGGCGCAGCCGGTGGTCTCGGCGACGACGTCTGGGATGACGACTTGCGTCCAGTCAAGGCATCCCAAATGGACATGTTGGAGAAATGAGATCAACTGAATCAGGAAGGCAATGCGATCGAGGATAGAACTGGATCAAGTGGGTGCCGTGTGATGTCGGTGGGTAAGTGTTCAGTCGAAGATAACTACCACACTGTTGCTCTGCTGGTTTGGACAAGCGGCTGGGCTGAGGGCGCGAGCCAGTCTGCGATCTTGATTCTTGATAACGAACGTTAAAACAGACGTCAAAAAAAATTTACGGGACAAGGAGGGTTGGTCTGTGCGGTGCTCCACAACTTCACCTTAGGCCTAGCCTGATCTGGCGCAAGGTGAGCGAGGTGAAGCACCGACGCCGGACATGTGCTGATGAGTACGAAGGTACCAAAAAAAATCACAAGCTTCTTTCTCAATCCCTATCTCAATACCCTGCAACTAAGTGGCAGTCTAGACAACGCGGCTTCTTGTTACAGGTGGGTTTCTCGGAAAGTCTGGCTGATTGAATGGACCTATGTTTTTTTCTCAGCTTGGAAACCTCTCCAGTTCTTCGTATTCCCTTGTTTTCACTTGGGTTGGGCTAGGTAGCAGCACCCTCTCAACTCTTTGAGGTTGGCCGATTGCGATTGCCAAAAGCATGGAACACTCAGACACACCAATTGCGCTGGTTGCTGGAGCTGGCATCGAGGATTTTGAGAGTGCAAACACAATCACCAGATGGCTAATGTCGCAACCGGAAGAGTCTCGGTCCCGGTACGTCTTTAACTACCTGGCCAAAATCACCAAAATCACCCTTGGACTCAACTAAGACAGGGCAGGACTGCTCAAGAGCTCTTCCAGAAGCTGCTGCGGGAAGCCTCGCAGTCGCGACAGTATCATGGGAATGGTCATGCTTGCGTCAAGCTCTGCAGCTTTGTCCAACAGTGTGCCAAGTCGAGCGACGACGCCTTGAAGCGATGGGCCTTCACTGAGTCTCTCTCAAGGGAGCTGTTCCACTTCTACCTGGAGTGGTACGAACATGACCCCCACCGTGCGTTGCGGCTGGTGCTGGATGTGCTTGTGATGTCCGCGGCCTCGAACCCGGATTCTGAGACTGGCAGGCTCGTGAAGGAGCACATTTTGGAGACCCTAATCTCCATCGTGGCGCGGAAATCCTCGAGGCAGCTGACGAAGTCAGGACTGCAGTGCCTTGACTACTTGCTGAACAAGCGGGTGGTTGACCTCAACGATATCTTGCTAATATACAAAGAAGTGGAACCTGCAGTGGCGGCTCTGCCCAGCCTCTCGATATGGAGATCATTTGTCTCCCAGCTATTCTCGTGGATGGAGCTTACATATGTCTGCCCACTGGCTGGAAAGTGCCTTGTTCACATTTTCCGGGGTTTGGGTAAAGCGGAATCGGAAGGCTTCACTATCGAGCTTTGGCGGGACTGGCTCCAGGAGGCTTTGGTCCAAAATCCTGCCATCCTAGAAGACATGAAGAACTATGTCCTAGCGCCCACTTTTAAGACAGACAGGAATACATCCCTGCTGCTTCTGGAACTTTTCAATAGGGCCCAACCTTTGACAGTGATCAATCACGAATCAGCCGACCAAAGCCTCTTGCTTCAATTAGCTACGCTCGAACTTGGGAAGAAGTACGGATTGGTCGAGGAACCTAGTAAGTGAAATGGGCCGCCGAAGAGGACGTATGCTGATGCGACACATTGGCAGCTAATGAAAGCGGCTTACCTCAAAAGTCGACCGCCGTCATTGCCCTACAAGAGTCCATCTTGAACAGGCTCCTTGCACACCCTTCAGTATCCGTCAGGTCCAGCGCCTTCTCATTGCTAGTCTCCTCTCAGGCAACAACGAAACCGTTCTCTGAGGTCTCTTTCAGCCTGCTAAAGAGTCACCTCGCAGCGTTCCACTCTGACTACGACGCCAGGATCCGTAACGAGGTACTTGGCCATACAAAGAACCTGGTCAAGCGTGTCAAGAATGTCATTACTGTTGCTCAGAGGAATGTCTCCGGGCCTCTCAGCAGGCAGAGCCAACAACCCCCTGGAGCTGGGGCTCGCTCGCATGGCAAGAACAGCACTCTTGGTCCCGAGGTTTGGTTGAGGAATGCTTCCGAGGCAAGACATGTCCTTGACACCCACGAAGCCTTTCTGGCATGGTATCTGGATTTTCTGAAGCACGAGCTTCTGCCTACCGCCTCGTACCAGCGGCACATTACCGCCGTGAAAGCCGCACTGCTGGTCATAAGGACTGGGAAACATGCAGGCGTCACGGATGATACGGTGGATGAAGACATTGCCCAGTCGATATCGTCCGACAACACTTGGATCCGGCTTCTCCTTAATCTCTTGTTGGACCCATTTGATGATGTTAGAGACAGCGCGTCGGTGCTCTTGACGTTGCTTCAACCGAAACCGGTGGAAGCTGACGGAGATCCCAAACCAACCTCTGAAACTCTGCTCGGGGAGCTCCGAGAGTTCTGTACCAGAGCTAGCAAGTTGGCAGATCGAACCGGGCGAGCTGACCACGGCGATGGCGCTGCTCGTTCTCAGGGTCTACTGTGCAGTTGGCTACCCAGCCAAGACTCACAGATTGCCCTCTTGTCAGACATTCTCACACGGCTCGAGTACAAGATTTCAACAGCAGAGCGGGACCTGGGACATGCAGCCATCGAAAGCCCAGTACATGCAGATTTTGCGGCTTTAAGGTGCGTTTCTTCCGAGCTCAGAGACGGTAGAAATCCTTCTGTCTGGCCGTCACTGACATAGCTCCATTTCAGCCATGTCTGGCAGGTTCTAGCCAAAAGGACTTACCCTGCCCACCAGCTGGAAGCTCTCCAGCAGCTCCAGCGCAAGGTTTTCGCCTGCTCCAAGCGCATATGGCTGACTGTGAAACATGTTCTTTGCGATGACTCCCCGGAGGGGCATCTACCGGGGGAGTTGGAAGACATTGAGGGATTAGATACTAAGGATCTTCTGAGCTTCAGCTTCCGGGCGGTTCATGAATCCAGGTACGGTGACCTTCCATAAGCGTGGGGACATCGGCTAACCACCTCAAGCAATGTTTTGCGTTTGATGATGAGTTCATTGCGACTCAAGAATGCACCAGGCGTTCCGTTTCCGCCATTCGACGTATTCAGGGATACAGGCTACTTGACTTTTGAACAACTTGCCAATCTGCGGCATCGTGGTGCTTTTTCCACAGTGTCTCATACGTTCACAACCTGCTGTCAACTTACCCAGCACCTGAGGAGCATATTTCCGAATACCGTCGAGTCGGAGAGCCTGCTTCGTGGATGGTACCAGGTAAGATTGGCCAAACCCCGTTTGTGCAAAGTGCATGCACCGACTGTATCTAGGGGGCAATCAACTGCATCTTGACGCAAGCCTCGACAACACGCCGCTCCGCGGGAATCCCCTCTCTCATCGCAGCGGTTCTATCGGCAAATGCGCAGTCACCATCCTTCGACGAAGTGTACGGGACTCTCGAAGAAATTGGCAAAAAGCACGTCCGTGTCTCGGAGACTGACGGGTCGAACCTCCCTCAAGTCCACGCTCTCAATTCCCTACGGGAGATTTTCAGGAGCTCGCTCTTGAGTAAGAAGGCTGAAGCCTACCTGGCCAGGACGCTCTTCCTGGCAGCAAACAGCCTACAATCCGAAGTGTAAGTGGGAAAAAACTTCTATTCCGCTGCGGTGCTTCACTTCTCTAACCTGATTTAGGTGGGCAATACGGAACTGTGGCCTTCTTCTGCTTAGAAGTCTTATCGATTGCCTGCTCGGCACAGGTGAAAGCAAAGCAACCATCGAATCCGGGTGGGATGGTCATTCGGTCCGCATATCCTACAACAAATATCCGACGTTGCCGGGGGTCATTCTCGGTCTGCTGCAATCAGCGGATGCCACTTTGGACCAAGCAGCAGGTTCCGCCGCAGCCGAGGCAGTTTTTCCTGCGCTGGACATCATCCGACGTGCCGGCCCCCCTGAGGAGCACCGGGACGAGTTGCGGAAGCGTATTGAAGGATACCTTGGCAGCCGCATCTGGCATGTTCGAGAGATAGCCGCGAGGACCTTGTGTTCCTTCCTTATTCAGGAAGATTGGGCCGGAGAAATCGGAAGGCTTCTTGATGAATCCGGCAACAGCACAAACAGGCTCCATGGGATCCTGCTAACGTTGAGGTTTATCATCGAACGGAAAGCGGACTTGGGCGCTGATGTCAGGTCTGGTGAGTGCAGACAGTTCCAGATCAAGAATTTACATCTTAAGCGGCTGCTAATAAGCGGGTTACACGTCCGTAGATTTAACGTCGATTCAATCACTCCCCAAACAACTTGGTACAAGGCAAGCGCTATTCGAGCGTTGCGCAGAACTCAAAGCGGCATACTTCGAGATAATGAATTTACTCTCCAGATTGGGATGTCATCAACAAGTCACCGAAGACTTACCGGTCATCCAAGCAGAACCGGGAACTGCAGCTTCGGCTTTACTAAACATGCAATTAGCGCTGAGGTTGATCTACGATTCTGCGGCACGTGGTGATCTGGATGGGCTGAGGACCGGGTTACTGAAGACGCTGGAGAGCGACGTCAACACAGCAAGCAGGATGCTTGAGGTGATTCCACAAGCGTGGGGACAGACTGGCAGCGCCAATGACCGACCTGGACTCTTCAACCTCTATCTGGAGGTCTGTGAAGTTTCAACGATACCAGAAATCCGAGCCCAGGCACTGCTGAACCTCCGATCGCTGATGGATAGTGCCCTTTCCTGTGGCAACGTTGCGGGACTGCCCAGCCCTCAACGACTGGATCGTTTATGGGCACGACTACAGAACGGAGACATCAATCCTGCTCTGTCAGGGGCGGTAGTGGAAACAAGCGGGGCAATGATGGCTGTGTTCGTCTCCTGCGATTCTGGCAGTGTCTTGGATCTCGATCACAGATCACGAAGTTGGGGAGACATGATGAGCGAGTGCTTGGACGTGGATAACGTGGGTTACGCATTCATGACTTGCTTCGGAGACGCTTGGCTAACCAACTCGGCCAGCCTTTTGACACAAGATATGCGGCAATACTGGCGCTTCAGTCTTTCTTCACGGGCCAGAAAACCGATCACTGGGACGGCAAGTATCTTCCAGCTCTCTCGGCACTATACGACGGCCTTGTCGATGACGACGACGAGATCAGACAGGTTGCCGCGTGCGCTGCTTCCGGGGTCACAGGTACCTACGCCGAGGCTTCAACGGCAGGCGACGGCCTTGTACAATGGCTTTGGGAACACTTTGGAGACACTGAAGAGTTCAAAGCACGCGCCGTCTGCAGGATGGCCGGGCAGCCGTATGCAGAGCCGCTTCTCCTGACTCCCGCCGAAGACCAATTCCGCAAGGCGCTGGACTTTGACGACTCCTTGTTCGCCGCCGAGGAGCAGAACCTCTTCATTGACGAGGTTAGGGAGACCAGGAGATGGCAACGGGCCTACGAGATGCTCAATCCCTCGGACAATCAGCCGGCATTTGACTGTCTAAGCCGTTGGGTGGAAGCGGGTCTAAGCTACCTCGTTGGGCTTACGCAGAAGGAAGACGGTCCACTTGGCTGGACGTCTGACCAACATGTGTTCGCGGTGTGCGCTCGCGTCCTTCTCTGTGCTGTGACGGTGGCCAAATTCGGAAAGGGCGGTGGGATTATGGGGCTCCTGAAGGAATTTGTGGCGCTGGGAGAGACTAGGAAGATTCATGGATCTCTGTTGGATATGGCGAGATGTTGACGCCCGACATTAGGGGACATGGCATGACCCTGATTCTCGTTGATCAACTGGAGCCCCTTTTTGAATTGGTGGACAAGGGGGAATGTGTCCTGCACACACCTGCCTCCGGAATTCCCGAGTGTTATCGGGCCATGTTTGGCGGCCAGGTCTGCAGTGGATCTTCCACCTGCAGGCTGCAAAGCCGTTGAAAGCGCAGAACTTGTATTGGAGCAAGGGCAATTTGTACTGCGCATAAGGTACATACGTACCTCACCAGCTCACTTACTGCAGGTTGCCCGACTCCACCTAACTGCGCGGTAGGCTCTTGTTGGCTCCATCGCACCAGCCTCATGGAGTCTGGAACCATGGATAGGAGAAAAGCTAACGAACTTTGAACGGACCTGCTAATGAATAATACATGACCTTCGCAGGCATACGGGAATTGCTCAAGGGACAAATATATGTAAAACAGATAACAACAGAGGATTTGGATTGCGATGGCTTAACGTTAGACCTTGGGCGAGAGATATGGCAAAGAGAAATCTTGGTGTGGCGCATAAACGACGTGGCAAGCCACTGCACGTCCAGGGGAAGCAAGTTGCTCGGCAGTCGGCTGCCTCCGGGCGATCGGCTGTCCGCCCGCCTGCCGCAGCATGTGGGTCGCTCCTGGATGCGCCCCCGCTTGTCTTCGGCCCCCTCACTTGCCTCCCCTCGGTTCACCTCCACTTTCCTGTTCTCTGTGCGCTGTGGCAGAGGCGAAAAGTCCAAGTTAGAGAGCAACGTGTCTCTTCTGATATTGCCCTTTGCGCTCAGTAAACTGCGGGTTTCAGCTTCGTTTGTCGGCCCTAGTGCACACACTGTGACTAGGACAGATGTTTCTTTTCCCCTGGCTTTCTTAGCCTTAGCGGTGACGTCAACTGTGTCGGGCTAGGCGCGATGCGCTCCGAACAACCGACCCGTCCCATTGGTAGCACCCGAGACATGGAGGACATCTAAGACTCATCTCGAAAGAGTCATCCACCCGCGAAAAGGCCTCGTCCACCGGGAGGCAAAACTCTGCTCCACAAATGGTCCCTCTACACATAGCGTTGCCAAATTTTCTGTGAAGAAACAGCCAAGGCCAGCGTGCATGCAAATGCCAACTTTCAATCGCATCGCCATTGCCGATCCCGGAATGCCGAGGGAGGAAACAAGGAGAGCCCTCCTGAAAGAGCCAGAGATGGAGACTGAAACTTGCCCGGCACCCCGTTTCCTTCCCTTGTCCGGCTGAGGACGAAGTCATCGCAAATCGTGGGCGCAACGCGGCCAGAAGTTCTTGCATGAGGTAACCGGGAACGTGTCCATGTGCGGGTGCGACGCCCAATAGTCAGTTGACCTTAATAGGCAGACGGGAGCAATGCAGACATGTCTGCTGGCTTGAGGTTGAGGGCGACAAGCTGTCAGGAGATCATTTGACTGGCTGCATATGTAGCTCAGCAGTAACTCTGAAATCCCTGACGGGCAGTTTCATACTCGATACCTACGGATACAGTATCTCTGAAATGAGGGGCCCGCGCGGGGATCGAGAAACGCAACGCGTCAAAGGCGTCAGGGTCCTCGAATGAACACCAAGGTCAAGCAGAGAGGTGCCAGGGCTGGTTTTTGACACTCCTGGGATTGCGATTGGATTTGCAGTGTCACGGGATCTTCTTTGTGGAAGGCAGGATTTTCCCAAGGTCAAGTACGTGACCAGGGCGGTTGTCATGGGATCTACGGATTTGTACCCGACAATTTCCCCGAGCTGAGCGGTAACTGAAGGGTGAGGCGATAACGTTTAGCCCCCGCCTTACTACTCCCCAGCACCTGCCCCTGGAGGGCCCGGCCTTGGCGTCGGGGGTGCGAATAGTGTACAGTACATAATGCTGTAGCGTAGACAAGCCGCCACGCAAGCCACAACATGTCAAAGCCTGTTACGTGAACATCGGGTCTGCTAGTTGATCATTCGTAGTCAGGAAAGGCGTTGAGCAAAGTTCCGATGAAACCCATTCGGCTGTACTACACTGCGCAGCACTTCCTCCAGTTTCTACTCTTGTTCTGAACAGTACATCGTTTGGTGATGGAAGCCCGGTCAATAAACGGAGATCTCCCTCGCCTTCCAGGGTGCCCACGGATAATCAAGGCAAGTCCAGGCTCCATAGAAATGCCAAGCCCAAACGGCCGGCCAGCCGGCTTAACCGTGCCTGGCCTTTCCCATCAGGCTTTTCAATTTTGGCGTCGTAATCCAACAGACTCTTCAACGTTGCAACATACTAGCCTCGGCCGTCCTCTCTTTGCACTATCTGTCGACAATATATTTGATATCCCAGACAGGAACCATCACCGGAATTGCAGCAAGCCACAAAGCCAGCCAGGGCCGACTGCTAATCCGGGAACTGTGACACGGGGAAGGGCATTGGCACATGCTCTCCCGTTCTGGACCTCGACATTTACTTCCCAAAAGCGGCATCTTACATTATCCAGGTTTCAAACATTTTCGCCAATCAGAGCCAGCCGGCTCGGTCTTTCTCCAAAATGTAGGCCGAGAGGGCGTCAGCCCGGCAGCCAATGAGGCTCCAAAACAGGGGTCCGAATTCACACACCTTCTGCTCACCTTCTGCGCTAGCATGGGATGGCAGGACGTCTCATCCATGACACGGGATTGATGAGAGGCTGGCGTTGCTTGCTGGCCCTTTCCCCCCTCTCTCTTGAATCGCGCCGTTGGGGATTCCAAGGGGCCCATTGTCCCTCTGGTCGCTCCTTCAGGAAACATACCCGACCTCGACAATCTTCGAGACCAGTCGATGGGTGTAGATCCAGCATCTGGCCAGAAGTCTCTTACCCCACGGATTACCGAATCGGGACTCCAACAGGTGAACGAGCCATAGTGGTGGGTGAGACGGGAAGGGAAGAAGGGTCGCTCCTGGAAGCGCGCTTGTTCTGTCTGTTTCAAGTTCTCTGTCATGGAAAGCGTCTCCTAGACGCAGTCATCTATAACTCCATGTAGACACAGAACGAGGCTACTGGCTGGAGTTGGCTGGATCTCCGACCATGCAGCCAGCCATAATCATACATGCCTGAAAAGGGCTGTCAATCACCATTTTCGCTATCTGGGCTTCATGCTCAGACTATCCATTAAGCGGACAGACTGCGAAGATGCTACTGGCAAACTGCGACAAGGCCCTGGGCTAATGGCTTGACACAATTTCGTAGGACGAATGACGCCTTTCCGCTTGCTTGGCCCATTAGAACTCAACTTGATTCTCGAACGCTTCTGGCAACTTGCAGGTTCCATCAGCAACGTCTGGCTCGGGATGGCTGACAGCCACTGCAAGATAGATTATCTCTGGGTCCGAGGCGAGAGCCTCTTGCAGCCAGGGTTCGGTCGAGTGTTCATCATGCGGCAAGTTAATTTCGACGAGTGCATAATAATGGGGGTCAGGAATATCAAGTGTGGCGCTCCACGGCCCTGCTCTCGATACGCTCACTGGAGTGCAGTGCCGGCCGCATTCCGGAGGACCATCGGAAGACGAATGGGGCTGCCTCGTCGAGGTTGGTGCGGTGAGAGTTTAATTTATCGCTATCACAACTCACAAGAGGGGCCGGACACGGTCAAGACGAGGGCTGCTGCATGAGGAGGGTACTGTACTGTACATAATGCGCAGGAGGCAGTCTTGCTCAGAACACTTCCCCAGTCACGGGCAGGCTCTTCGAAAGGAGCGAGCCCTCTCCAGGGCCGGGAGTCCAGGCTCTCTCGAGACTGGGTTAGCCGAACGTCGGAGAGTCGTGAGAAGGGCTCCGGACAAGCCAGTAATAATCTTGCTGGGCGGTGGCGGTTCTACGTGGGAGCTAACATGACTCCTCACTTTCACGGCACACACGGCTCATGCAAGCAGTAGGTCCTTTTTTTGCGCTCATCACTGCGCTGTGATACTCACGCGCTCCTCTGCCCATCCGAGACGCGTCATGCCTATCTCGGCAACAGGAAAAGCGAACACGAGAAAACGTGCCGCCGCGATTCGTTGGTGTTTTGAAAATGCGTTGAAGAACACGAGTCATTGCGCCTTCGTTATCGATTGCCGTAGGGGGTCCTCGGCCACAAGAGCTGTGGCCACAGATCGGCAGCCACAAACTGTCGTCGCAAGACTGCCAGATCAAGCAAGGTTTGGGTGTGGGCTGGTGGGGCGAGTCTCAGCGGGGGCTGGTTGCCTGGCTTGGCGATGGAGTTACGGTACAATACGTACTGATGGGCTGGTGGCGTTGCACTGACCACATGCAGCTTTCAGCTACGGTCGCATGCGACCGATCCAGGCCGACCAGCCCATTCGCCTGATGACCGTCGGGAATTTTGTCATTCAGCATTGTGCAGACAAGCAAATTTGCTGCACAGCCCACCACCAAGGTCCAGCTACCTCCCATCGGCCTTTGCCTGCTTCGTTAGCGTTGGCGGCGATATGCCGCGCAACGCCAGGGGGGCGCTTGTTGTTGCTTCTAGTTTCTTTTTCCAACCTGTTTTCCATGTTCTCTGTCCTGGGTAAGGGATCGAATTGAGAGCATGGGTGTAAAGCCTAACCAGGTACACAGGTACTCCCTCCTCCGTACCCAAGCGCGACCATCAAGAGTTTGGGCGGGGACGAAACGAACAGTCGCTTCTATTGGTGGTTGTCCCAGTTAAAGGCTTAGGGTGGTGGTGACTGCTGGCTGATCAGAAATCTTCCGGCAGGCGCAGGCGGATATGCAGACGCAGTGCAGACGCCAGGCCGCCGGAACCCGAGCAGCGACTCTTGACAAGCTGGAGGCGGTGGGAAGTACGTGTAGGAATGCACCCACTAGGTGGTCGCTGCTTCTGCAATCGCAGCCTTTGCCTTCCACCGAAGGAACGGCCTTCCCCGTCTTGCATAGACTGTGGAAGAGAAGGAGAGAGCGATGCAGGTATCTCAGAGGCACCTCGCTGCAGGGCGGGTCGCCCGGGCATTCCCGCCATCTGGCCATCCATCTCAACTGCCCACTGTCCCACGGCCTATGAACAGTCGTGTATACATGTCCACTACTCTAATATACATAGGCAGCACCGGTCGCCTCCTGAACAGGTATGAACACTAATAAAGCATGCCCGGCCAAGATAAGCATTTCCCCGGGAAGCAGAAAAAGTACCTTAACGGCGGTACGCTACCCCTACCTACAACCTACCTACCTAAGGCACTTACCGAGCTCGGGATTGACCCGCCCAACCCCAACTCCCTATAACACCCCACAAGACCTCCCTCTCAGTCTAATAATACGAGTCTCTCACCCTCCTTCTTCTTCCTCGCCTTCCTCCCGAGGTCCTCTCCCCCGCCTTTCTCTTCTTCTCATTTGCGGTTGCTGGTGTCCGACGCTAGGGCGGTTCCGTCACCTTGTCACCTTGTCACCTTCTTCATCTTGTTTCTTATTCACTATTCGTCTCCCGGCCCGTTAGCAGTCATTCCCCAAGCGCCGCCGCTCATATCCCATAATGCCGCCCCAACTATTACCAGCTTCGGCCGCCGCTTTCGCTCCCCGGGCCTCCTCGGTGAACGTCGTGTTGGGTTCCAAGGTCGAGCCATGGCTGACACAAACTCTCAAACGCATCAACAAGATCAAGCGTCCGCTCAACAGCGTGCCCCAACACCAGAGATGTCTGACCGAAACCTTGTCGTCACCACATGCCATCTGGACTCTGGCGTCGCTGATGCTGCCCAAGGCCCCCGAGTCCGAGTTGAGGAAAGACTCCAACCCGCTCATCGAGGCCATATTTAACTATCAGCTCATCCACCTCGAGGCCTACATCGTCCATGTCGACATGGTGCTCCGGAATGAGGTGGCCTACAAGCTGATGCCCGAGACGATCGAGACGCTGATCGAGTATCACAAAGACATCCATTGTGTCAATGCCAATGCCAACACGTACGACTGGTCCGAGAAGGAGCAGCAGTGCAAGAAGCTGCATGAGGATTTTGTGCAAGCCATCAACAAGTTCGTCTTCCGGACCCACGTATCAGCCCTCGAGGGGCTCGAGGAGGATGGCGCGGGGGAGCTGCTCGGAGGGAAGAGCGAGGAAGTGAAGAACAGCATCATGGGTCTGCTCAAGCCCCTGCTTCCTCCGCCACAAAGGATTGTCGACGTCGTCCGCCAGCCGCCACTCCTGCCCAGCTCGCCCGCCGGCGCTGCGATATGGTCCCAACCACCAACAACGTCGTCGATGCCCGCGCCCGTCGAATCGTGGAAGATTTTGCCGTCGAGCACAAACGTTACCTCGAACGTGGCTTCGACCTCTGCCGATACAAGCGCGTCAATCTGGGCTACCATTGGCATGAGCGACGTCCAATTACCGTCTCCTCCGCCCGCCTTCAGCCAGCCGTATTCGTCTGCCGGGCTGTTTTACAGCTCACCAGTTGTGACGGCTCCCATTCCGCACCTTCCTTTGCCGAGCATGCTCGCGCCTCAATGCGGTGTCAGCGTGGGATATAATTCGTTCGGCAGTTGGGACCGGTATCAGGAGTACACGCCCACCATGTGACAATCACCACCCGGCTCCGGAACCAGCTACCCAGTCGTGACGACCGCTCCATGAAGAAGCGCGCGGGCCCAAGACCAACGCTGCTAGTCACGAAACTGGCAGCCGTAAGTTCACCGGGCCGGTATGAAGCGCGGCGGTAGAGCATAGGTCACCCCGTCACACGGACGTCAACCACGTACGCTAAAGGGCATTGGGATGTTTCTTTGACCTTGCATGGGCTTGGAGCGACTCTTGAATCATCCGCATACCTCATTTTCGATGCATATATCCGGGTTGGTTTTCTATCGGTTGTCAAGGATCAGCGAGCGATTGTCGGTTTTTTACCTCTTTTTGCGCTTTTGATTTTCGGGATACCACTGCTATAGCCGCGAGCTCGGTCACAGCCTCTTCATTTCCTATTTCGACACCCTCTTAATGGCCGGATCCTGGGGCGGATATATTGATATGCATTTCACAGCATGGAGGGCGGTTACGGGCGGGTTCTGTTTGTTTTTTTGGCTTAAGAGGAGACGCAGCAATGCAAACCCCCCCCAAACCTCGGCAGAGACCGAGCAGCACTTTCTATTTTCTTTGACCTATATTTTTCTCCCCTTTCCTTTTGGTTATTCGGGGCCTGGTAGGATGGCACACGGCACAGGAGGCTGGCTGGTCTCAAGACATTTTAAACCCCCTACCAGCGTGCCTTCCTCATATCTTCCTCCCTTCACCTTCTTTATTTCCCTTACCATCTTGTCTCATGGATAATGTTTACGGCCTTTACGACGGATATACCCCTTCCTTTTCTGCCCGGCTTACGGCTCCTTCCCCAACCTCTTCTGACAACGAGGGACGGGTTTGTGTTGTTGGCTCAGCTTGATGTTGGGTGACGAACAGCAACCAGTTGGCCGAGGGAATGAAAGGGGCGGATGCGGTACAAGCACATCGCGTGCTGTGAGGTTAATTTTTCGGGACGAAGAGACACTGCATGACTACCCGCCTTTTCTGGGACTGGATCCTCATTTGGGATGCGGACGAATGCGATGTCTTCTCCTCGTTGCGACGAAAAGGCCGATTTACAAAACGATACATATCCATCTAGGCTTTCGGGAGCTTGCGACATAGCTGGGATATGGCCTTGCTTGTCGGAGGCAGACACTGGTTGTCGACAAGAGCAAGGTGGCTGGCTGCTTCCTGGGCTTGGCTGGCTTGGCTGGCTTGGGAGGTGGTAGGGGAAAGGACTCAAAGGGGCCTTTGCGTCCGATGTTCGGTGACCGCGTTTTGGGAAGGGAGACTCGGAACGAGATTACTGCTACGGCAAGCACCACGACTCCGACATTGCCTGCTCAACCCCTTGACGCCATCTTCTAGGCAGGATGGCATCGGTTTTGCATGTGGCGTTCGGAGCTTAGAGGCTGCATGATTCGTAGGTCAGGTCAAGGTCTTCCGGGCTTCCGAGAACCAGGAGGCGGATATCTAGACAATCGGCGAAACAAGCTTGGGAACCCTCAAAGAAGCGGGGTCAAGAAGGAAGGTGAACGGAGAGGAAGCGCGGGTCATTCCACCGCATGTTTCACTGTCGCTTCTCCCGTTCCGTTGACATCTACGATGACACGGAAAGAATATGGGAAAGCGCAAAAGGAACGAAACCGGCTTGGTCCAGCGGTTCTCGGCTTGTTTCTTTCGATCATGAGGCAGGTTGAAGGAGCTGTGCTCCTTACTGCCCTGTCTACGGATCAAAGGATAAAGTTTCACGAGCCGTTTGGGCTTGTCAGGTATGGGATGCTGGACTGAACTGGCAGGGGGTGATAGGAAGAGAAAGGTGTTCCGCCCTGGATGGCGGCTGGATCACAACAATGCATATCACACACTCGCAGGCAGTGTCTTTTGTTAGTTTGTCGAGTATAGTTTCTGATAGTAGTCTTACTCTACTCTCCAACTTACTAGTAGTTAATGCAAAGAACTGCAGAAAAAAAAATGAGAAAGGCAAACCTGTCCTGATTGCCGAAGGATGTGACGGTTGCAGTGGGATTTTAGCCGTTGCTTACTTGCTCAAGCAAGCAAACAAAATTTCTATGTAACGTTTCCTCATGCAACACTGATCATCTTGAAAAGATCAATGTGGTAAATCAAGGTTGGTTATAGTATGCTGCAATAATCAGATCAAGGAGGTTGCTGTTGCACGTTGAAGGAAGGTGGGGTTAATATCACATGTGTGGAATGGGAGCCAGGCTGCACATAGCGGTATAATGGTAAGCGCGACACCCATCTTCCAGGTTTCTGCTTTCCTTTCTTTCTCGTCTATTTTTTCCTCTCGGTCCTGCGGCACGGCACAAGAAAGGTCGGGCATGTTCAGGTGTCAAAGAGGCTGGTTCTGCCATACCGGTCCAGCGTGCCGGGGCGGGAAGGGTGGCCGGGGTGGGTGACTGTACTGTACACACCACCGAGAAGCGGGTGTATGTATTGTACTTGTACATACAGTACTTGTGGCTCCGAGTGGTTCCATACAGTCGGGGTCAGCGGGAAAGTCACTTACTTAGGTAGTTGAAACGAGGGTTAAGGAACACAATCTGTCCTAGGAATGCTTTTGCCATACGTTAGACCTCTTGTTCTGAGCCCCGTGCGTGCAGGTTCAGGGAGTACAGCGTCGGAGGTGGGCTTGACGAAGGCTCGGGCAGGGCATTGGCTGGATTACGGCTGTGCAAGATGAGGTGGGAAATCATGGGATGGATGGAGCGGCTGTTGCCGGGCGGGCGGTCCCCCAGCCAAGGCAAATTACAGGACCTAGGTAACGTATGTAATTGCTGTATTTTACATACTGGACTGGCAACCCTAACCCGGATATACAACCACCTATATAAAAGGAGATGGGAAGATAAATTGTTTGCTCCTTCCAACAAACCATCCGATCTTCACCCAAACAACAAGATTACCGATGATCCAATATCAATCACTTTAGTTTACATTGTCCAGCGGAAGGAACGACCAACAAACCCCGTTCAGAGATCTACTCCGTCTTGAACTTTGCGCAGTATGCATGTCGCTTTGCTTCGCCCCCCTCCCCCCTCCTTGGGCGCAGGCACACCATACGGCATATGTAAGGATTCAATGACTTAGGGTAGGTGAACAGTCACCATTCACCAACACCGCCCTCACATAACAGAGGTTTCTGCAGTTGGGCCACCGAACCAGGCTTTTCAAGTCTTAGCGTAGGACGGGCGGCACCTCTGTTTGCTCGTATGTAATTGCTGTCGTTGGGAGGCACATCCTGATCGGCAATTCCATAGCCTTTTTTCATGTGACTGTTGTTTCTGCCCCGACGGTATAGCCGTCCTGTGTGTGATACATGAGCGCCTTTCCAGAAGTGTTACACAAGGCAGACGGTCATGGTTGTGAAGAAACGGATGCAGCCGCTCAAGGATTGACGGGCTGGGCGAAGCCGCTGACTGGTGCGATGGTCCCTGGGCCCCTATACGTACATACAGTACTTCTTTCCGCGGCATACTAGCCGTAGGTGAGAGCATGTTGGCCTTATTGTGTTGTGGGCTTATGTTGTCAGGTAGTATTCTCAGCACTGGGGATCGGGCAAAGAGCGCCGCAAGCCCGCATGTTTTTCAGATGTATCCGTATAATGTATATACAATACGTTATGTATGTACCGAGTGGTTTGATCCCCTGAATGGAATGCCGGCCAGGATCTAGTGTAACCTCAAAGTCGCCCGCCCACCATTCCTCCGCTCGCTTTGACCCCGTCACCGATGCCCCTTATGGGGAAAATACTCGATGCTGTGGTTCGGAGAACGGCGCGGCAGGGATGTTCACCTCTCCTGTCCCGCACCGTCTTCTTACGGCACAGCCCGATCCCTCCGCGATACTTCGTACTCCATATTTTCCTTCAGGAGAAAACATCGCAAGCTCACCATGCAATGTTTACCCTGCATACTTCCTCGATCCTTCGGGCAAGATCCATGGCCTAGCGTTTAGCTTCCGAGCTGCCCGGATGGCCCCGTCAAGCCGACATTTGTTCTCTGCTTACCAGTCGGGCGCTAACGTCAGTTGGTACCCTACATCTACTCAGCCTTACGCCTAAATTCTGAGGTGCATATCAAGAACTACCTCAGGTAATTGCTGCTACCGTTCCCCTGAGTAGTGCCGCTATGTGAAGTGATACACAACCTGCCCCTGGAGCGCCTGATGCATCTTGTATCCTCATATGTATTAGCCATACTAAGTTTACTAGGATGTCTTTTGCCTGGTCCCTCAGTCAGCCCTGCCAGCACAGGGCATTATTCCAATGACGGATATTAAGAAGTCTGTACAGTTAGCTCTATCAAGCGCAGAAAGAAGACCTTCATTCTGTCTGTATACAGAGTACTATGACCGAGCATAGGCTAAGATCCTTTTGTCTACTGGTTACTACTCGTACTACTAGTAGACTATCTCGCCGCACCCATGAAAAGAAGAGCGTCTTCTTCTCCTTCTTCACAAACCCAGCCGTGTCAGTACCGGTGAACTAGGATGGACTCGGGAGCACAGAGTTGCCCACAACTCTCCCTCCGCCCCCTTTTTGCACATCACCCTTGAACCACTCCCGGAGTAACCATCCTACCCGCCCCGGTGGTCGCACCATTGCCGGGACCGGCACCGCTAGTACCAGCACCACCGCCAGCACCAACAACGCCCGCACCTACCACAGCCTCCTTGGGCTTGGTAATCTCAAAGAACTCGGTCAGGCCCTTGACAACAACATCAACATTCATGTTGATCTGGGGCATCTTGTCGTAGCTGCCCTCCTTCATGATGGCGACGAGCGCCAAAAAGCGGTCGACCTCGCGGAGCATGATGGGGCGGCGGGCGTCGGCAAGGACCATGCCGCTCTCGGCCCACTCGCAGGCGACCTGGTCCTCGAGGGGCTGGCACCAGGGCTCTGCCTCGAGGCGATCGCGCCATTGCTGCGAGCGCGGCCAGCTGCCGTAGACCTCGGTAAAGTCAATAATGACGTCGACGTAGTCGGAGCAAATCTCGTAGCTGGCCATGTCGGCGGGCGTGCTGTCGGTGGCGATGTAGATCTTGGTGTTGACGTCAAACAGGTAGGCTTTTTCGAACCGGCAGGTGCGGCACAGGTTGGTGAGCATGGCCTCAAGCTGGCCCAGCCGCGGGATCAGCTTTTGGATCACTTTACTAAAGGCCTCAAAGATGCTGTGGTTGTAGATGCTGGTCAGGTGAAAGTTGACGGGCGCGTTCTCGATGCCCTGGTCCGAGAGCTCATCCTGGATGCGGATCGTCACGTCGCGCTGGATGTCTAACCTGTAGTCGTCGCTCAGCCCGTCCACCTTGTGAATGAAAACCTCAATGTTGATGTGCGGGTAGCTGCGCTGGAGGTGGAGGATAGTCGTGTTCAGACGTGCGACGGCCTCCAGATAATCGTCTTGCGCGTCAATTACCCATATCAGGGCGCCGATTTCGCCAAAGATGGCGTCCATGTCAAAGGTAAAGTTGGGGTTGTCGAAGATGTCGATCTGCCCGGGAAAATCCCAAACCTGAAACTCCATGAACGAGCTGAATGCATGTCAGCAGGTACTGGCAATCGTCAGGACACCGCATGACATACTTCAAACTATCCTTCTGAATGCGTGCAGTCGACTCGAGGAATAGCGTCTCGCTCGCTGGCAGCTTGTGGAAAACGACGCTGGAGATGGATGACTTTCCGCTCCTATCACGCTGGTTAGTAAGGCACCCCAACAAGAGGCCTGTCATACCCTCACCTCCTTTGTCCCATCAGGAGGAGTCTCGGTTTTCCCTTCGTTTGGGGGGCAATCGCGTCTGGCACTTTGGCGCCATCGTGCTTTTGGAGTCGTTGCCGGTTCTGTTCGTAAACACGATGAAGATTTAGCGCTGCTGGACTGATAAATCGGACTGTGCGAGGACGTGAAGGCCCGCTGGTTGTCTCAGCATGAGAATCGCTGTCGCCCACAGAAGTTGCAGACATGGTGCAAGTAGTGTCCTAGAAAAGCCCCCTTCCCCCGGATGTTGTGATGACAGAGTTCCTACTCTGTCTCAACACCTCAACCGCTCTTGCATGACGGAAGCAGTGAACCTTTCGTGCTGCGTTCTTTCGTTTGCAGTCTGGGAGAGCGTGGGCAAATATAGCGGGAAGTTGGAAGAAGCTCGCCACTTGAGGAGGACGCTCGCATGTGAGAGAGAGATTCAGAGCAGCTGCTACAAGATAGCGAGCACCTGGTTCCTGCCGATCAGAAAGACACGGCAGCATCGAGGGCTGCCAGGTCTCTGTTTCTTCCCCCATTCTCTTCTCTCATTTTGTCCTCGACTACAAGCAGGACGATGTGAAACGGGAGGCGGCGGGAACGGAAGTTGCGGTAAAGGGGACAGGTATATAAGAGGAGCCGGCAGAACCGCCTAGAGTCTTATGGTAGTACGGCGAATTGCAGGTGGCTCAGCATGGCCAACCAAAGCGAGGGCAAGGTCACTCAACCACGGAGCGCGCCCACAGGAAAAATGAAAAATGGACCAAAATCAAGAAGCATGAATAAAAAGAAGAAGGCTAGGAGAACCCGTACTCCTCTGTCATCCACACCGCAACAAGTAAAAGGGCATTGTTGGTCATGCGGCTGGCTGAGCAGGCGTGACAGTTGGTCGATTCGATGATGCGGTGAATGTGCCCAAATCAACCTGTCACGCCCGCTTCCCCAGGCAAGAATATTATGATGGGTTCATAGCGCGCCCGAGGCTAGTCGGAGAAAGGAAGCTCAGAGACCCGGATAGCGCACCCGAACAACGGGATTTCCAACGGCACCTCCCAGAAAACGGCTTTGCGTGTAACTCGGGTGCTGCGATATCACCAGGATCGTGAGACTCAAAGCCCCTCGCTTGCAGGGGTGAGATCCGGGACGAACCATGTTTGTGAACAGGCAACAGAAACGAAGAGAAGTGAAGAGGAAAGAAAAGTCGAGGGCGAAGAGCGAAAAGTGAAAGTGAAAGCGAAGGAAGCAAAGAAGCAAAGTCTAGCTCACACTGACCTCCATGCCCGTGCAACGGCCGCGGCCGTATATTCTACCCGCAGTTGACCAAACTCCCAATCAGCAGCTCTACACTAACTGGCAGGAAGCGATTTCCTCCATACAGGAGGAGAGAGAGGCGTGGAGGCCGGTGTCAAACAAGGCCTTGGGCCAGTCCTCCGAGAATGACAGGGGGCTGATATCGCTCGGTGGGCAAGTAACCAAAAGCCTGGCGAATGAGAAGGAGGTCCTCGGCATTAGCAAACCTCGGGTTAACAGAGGATTGATCGAGATGGATCATTGATGAGAGATAGCGAGGTTGGGAGATCCGATTGACTCACGCTCGGTGTGTATGGAATTCCCCTGATAAGAGAGCTGCCTAAATAATAAGAAGGAAAAACCCGTATCGGACTACTTTGATGATCGTTTAATCGTCTCACTATGTACTCCGTTGCTGGGTGCGTGCAATGAGATGGAACGACGTGTAACGAGAAAACCGGTGTTGAAGACCGGTAGCGAGCCGGTTCTAGTCCGAGCCAATGCTCCCCGCAGGAAACGCTTCGTCGTCAGCCTGGATGGAGAAAAATATGGAATTTTGCGTAGTTGAGGGCCGGTGCGTCGGTTGCTGGCTTTGATTGACCGGACAGGTAAAGTCTATAGAAGGACAAACCCATGTCTAGCAATCTCTATCATTTTGATGATAACGACCGCAAGCCCCCTCTGCGTGGCTTGCCTGGTTGCTCGCTATCTCAGACCGGTGGAAACTCAGGTGAGCTTCACCGAGCGGGGGCGTACCTGAAAAGGCTGAAACCTAGGACGCTGACTAAGCAAACGCCCAAAGGTGCCGCTCCGAAATTCGAAGAAACCCCGCAGTGGAGTAACTGGCATCCCTATGGTGTGGGGCTTGTGGGGGAGCAACGCTTGGCATCAACCCCCTGAACTCCTCAACTTCACTTCACCCACGCATTCTGACGGCGACCATGTACTGCCTCCATATTCCTCCCCCACGACTTAGATACTCTATCTCCGCAACCAACCCTAATTCAATCCTGTCTATCAACTAAACGCAAAAGAGAGAACGGAGTTCACCCCGACACACAATTGTAGAATCTCCTTAAGGAGCCCTGGCCCAGCCTCCTCGTCCCTCGTCGTATTCACCCGCCCCTTACTACTTATTGCCGGACCGGCTGAAGATGCTGGCCACAAAACTCTTCTTTCTTTGACGCGTCTGATTTTGGTGCTGGGGCAAGGACGTCTCCATGTCCTCGTCCTGCATAGGATCTCCTTCTGTTCCCAGGCCAAAAGACGGCCTCACTGGCATCGTGGATAAGCCCTCTCCCGCGCTCCCGGGCGGCGTCAAATCGGGCGTGGGTATTCCTATGCCAGGCAGTGGCCGAAGTATGTTAAATACCTGCGGCTCCTTTGTGCGTTAGGCTACTGGAGATACCCAGGGAGATACCTTCGCCTTAGACAGGAGTCCTTACCTTGACACTCGGCATCCTTTTATTGCTCATCCCCTTAAAGATCACTCTTGACCCACTACCCGTCTTATCATGCCCTTGATGGCTGACCGGCGATGACGCCCGCCTGTCTTGGCGGGATTCATGACGGGAACCCTTCTCCAACTCTTCGATTTCCCCTGCCGCCGTCTTTCCATTGCACGCCAAGTGCTCCTCTTGGGTTGGCACAAATCTCAGAAATCCCCTCGCAGGCCTGACCCCAAGAGCCTCTAGCATATAGTCCTGTATCAGGGCGGCGTTTCTTTTGTTCGTGGTAGGGAGAAGCTGTGATGGTAACGCGAAAATTGACATGACATAGGCCGCTTCGAATGAACCCGCAAAGAACATGCAGGCCCCGTGTTGCAGCGTGATGACGATGGATGAGATTGGGCGCTGATATCGTGCCGAGAGGTGATACGAAAGTCCTGTGATGAATGTGTATTCATCGCTGATCTGCAAATAGTGACACTTCCGTTAGCGCAGATGGGTACGCTAGGAGGCCTTGACGGGCAAGCTGTGCGCACAATCACATTTGTCTTCAATTCGGCCATGACAATTGCATCTCCATGTACCCTCTCCCTCGCCCAGCTGCTCTGGTCTCCTAAGAAGGCTTCCTCAAAGAAGCCAAGGTTGCTCCGTTTCTTGGCTAGTTTTGGCTTTGAGGGTGCCTTGCTGTACCTGGAAACAAAACCATCGGAATCGGCAGGGCTCATCTCGTGCGCAATGAGACTTTCCATAGCAAGATGTGGTGAAGGTCTGGCGCCTCCTGTCTGGGTCTCCCTCTCTTCAAGGGGGAGTTCGGTGCTGGCGAAACGGATCACATTGCTAGAAGTTGCTGGTGAACGTTGGCCAGATACCGTCGACGCCGCCGGTCGAGTCATTGTGGCCCGGTGGTCAAATCTTCAAACGGGTAGGTTTCTAGAGCAGTGATAATATTTCACGATCAGCTTTGTGTAGAGTCGTCATAAAGATTGCTAAGCCTTAAGGAGCTGTGAACTTGGCGAACCTCTGCCGCGGAAAGAAATCTATTGGTATCAGCGAGGACGTTTCCCAGATATGTTGCTTGAACGGCGAAAGAGGATACGCCTTGATGCGCCAGTAGCAGCTGAACCGCTCGGAAGAGAAAAGGAGTGGAACGAGTATAGTCTGATGTGTCAGATCTCTCTTCGAGTGGATGGTGGTGTACCTTAAAGGCCGTTACCGAGACGCGGCAAACAATCAAGACCTGTCAGGAGCAGCTACCCGCACTTGCTAATGTTGTGAGACGTCTTCCACCTTCTTTAATACCGAGCGTGGTAGTTGCGTCTCGATTAGGCACGATATGAACCCTGTCTCCACGAACAACAGGGGCGAACAAAAGATAAGGCAGGAACGGAGGAAAGGGAACAGAAGAAGGTTATTACCTTACCTTGGGTAACCAAGCGCATTAGCACCTGCCTGTATGGGCTGCTTGATGACGGGTGACTCGGAGTGCTCTCTCGCAAGATACTTACCTTACCTAGAAGTGAAGGCGCATCGTCGTGATAAGGTGATGCACGCCATCTACTGCATCGGCTTGCAAAGCGACTTGCAGCCGGGTATCTGAGACTCGCCCATACCAGCACGTTGAACGCGCGGCCGAGGAAACTTGCCGCATTGTGAGACAGATAAACCTACATTGGGACACTGCAGCCGTCAGTTTGCTTCTTGTACTACAGGGCAGCATTACATTACTTGTGTTGCGAACTGTTTCGAGGTGATGACGGCCGAGAAGTGGTCGGAGACGGAACGAGAGAGGCTGGGATTAAACTACCTAGGAAGATACCCACCCGTAGGCTAGAAAGGCACACTGCTAGCTCTTTCATGTGTATCCTCTTAACCGGGTTTGTCGAGAGAAGTGGCATTACCAGGGATCTAGGCAATCCAGGAGCCGTGTCCCACGTAGCGCTGCACGTAGTATTGGTCCAATCAGCAATTTGCGTCGATAACGCTGCAGATGTTTCTAGGTGCCTATATGTGAGTAGATACTCATCATATCATATACGCTGGATAGGCAACAAGGCGGCTCGGTATTTCCCGCAAACGAGCCACGATAAGCTGCCGCTCGAGACGGGACGGATAATGATGGAAGGGCGGAGGTGTGACTTCGGTCGGCAAGCAGGGGCAACCTTAGATGTGGTGTAGTTGCTATTCCAAAACCATTGGGAATATGAAGTGGGAATGCATTCCCAACTTCCCAGAACATGAAGAGACATCCAGAAATAGGGGCGCAGGATAGAAATTAGATAACAAAATCAACACCCTCCTTGACTAATCGCTCGCATTGATAATATCAAGCATCTCCTTCCCCTTGGGCGCCGTCGTAAGATTCTCATAGCCATCCTCGGTAACAAGAATGTCGTCTTCTATCCGAACGCCTCCAACGTCCCAGTACTTTTCCAGTTCCGCCGTGTTGATGTACTTGGCATGCTGCGGGTTGTCGAGGAAGTAGGCCTGAATGTACGGCCGACAGAAATAACTGTGTGTTGTCAATACCCTGCTGGTTCTATCAAACGACGAGAGAAACTAAGGGCTTGGGTGGTGGAAGGCGGAAAGCGAAAAGCGAAGGCGAGAAAGAGAAAGGCAAGGGAGGAGGGGGGAAGGGAAGAGAGAAGCGGAGAAAGCATGCTCACATTCCCGGCTCAATAGTGACCACCATGCCCTTTTCCAGCTTCTGCCCCTTACTCGACGCCGTATCGCCTCCAACGAGGCCGGTTGCCTCGCGGTACATGGCCACCAGCATCTCAGGGCTGAGCCACTCCCGCTTGCCGCGCGGGGTGCGTGCATGCCGTTGATGCCGCCATCTGGCACTACTGCTGCAATCCCAAGGGCTCAGATTTGACACATCCGCGGCCTGCTCCTCCCACTCAGCCGGCTCAGCCAACAGCAGCCTCTCCTTGCCAGAGACATCGTGCACCTCCAGACCGACATGATGGCCCAGACCATGCGGGAAGAACGCAGCCACGGTACCAGTCTTGAAAATCTCCGACGGCGTGCCATTGTGCAAAATCTTGAGCCTCAACAACTCACCCACCGCAACAGCACATGCATGAAGATGCAGAACATGGTACGCCACGCCCGGCCTGACACGCGCAATACATGCATTCTGCATGCGCTCGACGGCGGCGTAGACGGCAGCGGCCTCGGGGGTGAAGCGGCCCGAGACGGGGAAAGTGCGCGTGATGTCGCTGGCGTAGCAGTTCCACTCACACCCGGCGTCAAGCACGACCAGCTGGCGGCCCGCGAGCGGCTGGTCGTTGGCAAAGTAGTGCAGCGTCGCGGCCGCGGGCCCGGAGGCCGCGATCACGGGGTACGCCTGGTGCTTGGCCCCGCGCGACATGCAGAAGCCCCGGAAGAGGGCGTCGAGCTCGCACTCGTTGGTGAGTTTTTTGAGCCGGGTGAGGACTAGTTTGTGCGCGGCGCTCTAGGGCAGGCGGGTGAGTTGGTTGGCTATTTCTGGGGGGAGAGAGCGGAAAGGAGATAGGAGAGGAGAGGGGGATAACTTACGGAGATGGCGTTTGCGCGGCGTATCATGGCGATCTCGTAGTCGGTCTTGATGACTCGCGCGCTGGCCATGGCTGGGGCTAGGCTGACCGAGTCGATGCGAGGAGTAGGCCCTTGGGCACAGCCCAGGTTGGGCGCTTGGTCCGGGTGCAGGATATACAGCGTGCTGCCTGGACTGAGGGTGGAACGCAGGAACCGTTGGAGGCCGGCGATGTGACACACGTCGTCGACGTCCGAGGCGGCCTTGAATTCCTCGGCGGACGGCGCCGTTCCGTAGTAAAGGGCCTTTCTGGGCTCGATGTACGGAATCCACAGGATCAGATGATCGCGCTGAATATCGTACGTAACGGCGCACCCGGGGAAATCCGCCCCCGTGATGTAGAAGAAGCTGAAGCGGTGTCAGAAATGGTTTTTCCACACAGAGCAATCGCAGCAACCCACTATCTTCGCTGGTGAAACTCGGGGCCCATATCCGAGTCCTCATAGAGCAGCTCATGCTGACCGGAAAGGTAGATCAGCCCGCTGTCCACACCCAGTTCTCGCGCCACCTTCTTTGCATGTTGTTTCGCTATGGACAAGGTCAGCGTCCGAGTTCAGACACGGTTGCATGGAAGTGACAGAAAGGTGAGGTGAGTAATGGTAGGACTAGATTCGTACCTGGATATTTTCCCAGATTCTCGTGCAGCCAGCCATGGTTAAGCTGCTCCTTGATCCTAAGTTTCTCCTTTTCTGCCGGCGGTAGCCTTGAAGCTGTTGGTGGTTGGCGAGAAGCAACCTTGAGCTCAATGGACCTGCACGAATCAGCTGTGGATAAGCTGCCGCTTGTCTTTCAAGAGAAATGTCCTCGTGCGCTGAAAAGAGAATTGACCCACAGAGCATCGAACTCGTCGACTAATACCAAGTCGTGATCAACATCCATGTTTTGCGGCTGATTGACTATGTGGTCAGTCCTGCGAGCAATTGGCGTTGTCGACCTGTAGGGGCTCCAAGCAGTTGGAGTCTCGGCGGATTGAGTGATCACGGCTTTGATTGTCTTGTACTCTTGTTAGCATGAGACAACAAGACTACAACCCCGCCTCTTATTTCTCAGCTGCTACGAGGACGACGAGACAGTAAGGATTTTGCTAGAAAAGGGGCCATGCATTGGGCGATGCATTGATCTTATTATACTGGGACTGAGTATGTAGACTTTCCCTCGGCCTCTGTTAGCCTCGATTTGGTCGTCCGTGACGGTTGGAAACTGGAACCTTAGGGTCTTCGTCGGGTGAGGACTACCTAATTCTCGGTGCCACTAACAAGGCGCGGTATTCTAGGAAAGGCGCTATCAAAAGCCGCTCTGATAGCCGTTTTCGCATACGCAGAACTGTACCAAGTACTATACGGCCGTACCTAGGTACTTTACCTTAGCTTCATGGAGGTTTCGTAGGTACTGTACTGTACTGTACATACGGTACTGTCTGTAATCAGGATTCCCCACGCTTCTTGGCTCCTTACCCCAAGGACATCATCTCTTGCGCCCTTTCAATCATTAGCACGCCCTGTTGCCCTGTTGCCTCGTATTCACCTCGCAGAGGTGATTTTACTACATGGAACGAGAGAAAAATTGATGTTGTGACTTGTTCTGTATCTTCGGATCATTGTATTTTCTACTATTTTTCCCTTTTTCTGTTTGTTCTCACCCATCTTGGCTTGTCCGGCATATACGGAGTAGTAGGAGTGCTGGTTCCGGAACATCTCGTGCCCCTGGAAGCGACTTCCCGTCTTATCTCATCATTCCCGTTCCCAACTCCTACATCATACCCGTCGGACCGGCCAAACGAGTGTGACTGGACACTCTAGTACGTGAACAGTCTCCGTGACTGTGAGAAAGCCGATTCTATCCAAGTCGCCGACCGACCAAAGACGTAAGCCACTCCGCTCATTTTGACCATTTTGAGTTTCGAGATGGGTATCAATTGCCAAAGGCACTCCGTTTACTGTCCCAGTTCAGCCTGCACACTCGGACATCGTAAAAATTCCGGCCCAAACGCCCCGGTTCCCTCCAACTGAGCGACCCTCGCGTCTGCCGGCTCCAAAAACCTGGCGCCTAGACGCCGAGAAAAGGGGTATATGAGGTTTTCCACGTATGGAACTGTGAACGGCAACTGGGTAATCCATGCCGCCATCCCACAGGCCATAGGAGGGAATGCCTCTACCGAGAGCCCGAGTGGCTCAGGATATCATCCCAGTCGGGGAAGCTTGCGTCAGTCATCATATCCTCCATGTTACCTCGCTGCTGCTGCTGCTGCTGCTGCTGCTGCTGCTGCTGCTGAGGTTGCGTCATGTGATGGTGCTGATGTTGTTGATGTTGGTGCCTGTGGCTGCCATGCTCCGACTGCATTGCGAGCATGCTGGATGTGTTGTACATATGGGCTGCCGGGTCTAGTCCGTCGTGCTGGCCCTGGCCTAGCCCCTGACCCTGACCTTGATGAATGAGGTACGACGGGATGGGCTCAAGCAGCTGACCTTCGATGCCATCGTACATGGTCGGCATGTAGAATTGCATGCCTGGGGACTGGCCCACTCCAGGCTGGGCCATTTGGCTGCCCGGATGATGGCCGCTGTGGTCCATCAACGGTTGGTTTGGGTAGGCGAAGGGATCTCCCGATGGGAACATCATAGCGTTCAGCTTGTACAGTGAGCTGATTGGCACACCGGGCTGTTGGCCCTGCTGGAAACCTTGAGCATGCCCGTGAACAGCCCCGCCTTGCGCGCTAGAAGGCTCTGGACTGATTCCCGGTACAGTCATGTCCATGGGGAAAAGGTCCTGAAAGTTTGTAAAGCTTTGTTCCGCCAGACTGCCGTGATGGAATCTCACCGTGTCGAAAGACGCGGTCCTCTGAGGAGGGCCTCGCGGTTCTTGCCTGTGTAGCCCGACCTGCGGGCGAACCATCTCGTCCGACCTACGTTGTGGCACCGCGTCCTGCAGGCTAGGACGACTCGGCAATGGCATGGTGCCTGTCTTGGGTCCCTGAGACGGAACTGGAGCTGATCGCTTCTTGGTTGGTGTTGGTCGGGCCGTAGAGTTTTTCAAGCGTTCCGGCAGCTGGTCGAATAGGGGCTAGACACTGTTAGTACCGCAACCTATGCGTAAATTCAGTTTGGTAGGTAGACTTGCCTTAAGAGCGTTTGTAATACGGTCGGCCGCCAGGCTCCGGTCCGCAAGGGTCGCGATGACTTCCCTGCCTGCTCTGGCGTCCGCCAATATCTCAGAAGACCCTGGCTTGTCGGGATTTTCAAGAACATAGAATATGAGCGAAAGGATGGCGAAAAACTCAGTGTACAGAATGAACCAATAGGGTCCAATCAGAACCGCTTGCTTTTGTATTTCGATGCCAATGTGGACGATGTTGCGAGAGACGCTAATTCCTGCGGCTGCGCAATTGTAGTAACGGTCATCTATCTTCTTTCCAGCCGTCAAGCGCGGCGAGATGTAGTGAAGGAACGGCCTGTAGAGCATCATCTGGACATGTGCGTATCCAAACCTCAGGAGTGTCCGGACGCTGTTGAAAGGCCGCGTGTTAGACGTTGAATTCCCATGACTGGTTTGGAAAGAACACATACCGGACAACTTCAATGGGGCCGTCAGGACTCGGCCGCCAGTGAATGGGAAGTTGCTCAGACCATTCTTGAAGTTCTCTTTCGATTTCTTGAATCCGAGAATAGCTGATCATAAAGGTCGCATTTGACCCGCCTTCCTTTGTAACCTCGCCCAACCTCTTGAGCGGGTATATCTCTCTCACTACCCTGGCAAGGATCCCCATGAGCTTGGTGTGCGCATTGAAGGCTTGGAAAAAGGATGGTGTGCCGGGAGGGGGTGTAAGGATGGCGTCTTCCGTGATGTATTCATCGTCGACCTCGGTGGGCAGGGGCTGGTCTATATCCTCATCGTGGAGCAGGAGGGGAAACCCTAAGATGGCTGACACGTAGAAGTCCATTTGACGGATGGTATGGAATGTCCGGCGCCTAGTCTCATCCTCGATTGGTGTGATTTTGGCGTGAGATAGATGGCGATGCAGACCCATCCTCAGACAGGATCGAAGAGCGATACCCAGAAACGCATAGCAGCCGCTGATGTTTGATGTGGCCTGCAGAAATAGTATCATATACAAGAGCCCTTGTAAAGAAGCCATGTCCCGACACTCGGCAACATCTTGAAGGATCAGTCGAGCGGCTGTGTAGTACTTCATGCTAAGACAGTCGTCAGAAAAAAAGGAAAAGAGAGGGCCCAAAAAGTGGCGAAAACACTCACCCTTCTTCCACTGCAGACTTGTACGTCGCTGACGGTTCCGATGACTCCTGTGCAACATTGTATACACAGCCGAGGGCCATGATCGAGTACAGGAGACCTAGAAACCTGTGTTCCTCGTTGCCCCATGATTCTTGAGGGCTCGCGTACAGTCTGTCGACCTTTGCGTAAAAGGAAGGCTGATGCACCACGCGCATAAGACACGTGGCACAGTCCAGAGAGTAATAGCAGAGCGTGCGGACCTTGTCCAAGGGCGGAAGGTCATAGATGTTCGGCAGGACTGGAGCGTCCCATGGCGAGCCGGCGCTCGATCTGGGCGAGTCGAGACTGAACATGCCGGTTGGTAGGGCGGGTCTCGGCAAGAAAGGGATGCGGTACTCGTTAGCCAACAGGCCTTTGAAATGCTCCTTCATGCGTCTAAGGAAGACGGCGCCCGACGAGTTGCCGTAAAAGTCCCATTCCCCGCCTTCCCTGAGCTCGAGCTGGCCAATGCTCTCGATCATGGACATGATTTGCGCATCTTGCTTGTCTTGCTGCTCCTTGGCTGCCTCGGGCTTTGGCTCCATCGCCCGGGCTCTCGCCTGCTCTCTGATGCGGAACTCTTGCTGGACTGCCGGGTCCAGATTTGGGTCGCTGAGGTCAACATCCGGCATGAACTTGCGCAGAAGAGTCTCGGCTCGCTGCAGCTTCGCTTCCAAGGCTTCGATGTACTGCGGGGCTGGATTTCTCCGCCTGTTGGACGGCTTGTCGTACGTGCATTCTACCTATCGGTCAGCAGGACCATGCTGAGAGGACAGGGGGAGAGCCAGAGAACGAGGGGAGGATGAGGGCCCTTACCATAGCTATACACGGAGCAGTGTGTACACGGTTGCTTCCCATCACACTTGATTTTCTTCCGGCGGCATTCATCGCATGCTCTCGTCACCCTGCGGCGTTTCTGCATAGGCATGCTCGGGGCATCCGCAGATTCGCCTTGCGCACCAGAAACATCCTCGAACCCGTCCTTGCTGAAGGCCTGCGCCGAGGACTTGACACTCTCAGACGGCGAGCCATGTTCCTCTGGCGACATGCCCACAGATTCGTCATCGGACATATCGAGCATACCCCCGGTGACAAGGGCCTATGGGATGGTGGCGGGTGAATCTGCCGAGTTGGATGCTCCAGCGCAGGGCGATAGGGTCATTGAGCAACTTCAAGTGGATGACAGTGGCCCGTTTTGTTGCGTGTCAGGATCTCGTGTGCATGTCTTTCCCGGAGCGCGCAGCGTGTCGTTGCAACGTTCTTGTACACATATCTCAACCCGCTGTAGCGGGCCAGTGGTCGTCGGGAAGTATGAGATGGGTCTTGGGTCGCAACAAGCACCGGACTGGAGAAGATGTATTGAGGGTTGAAAACCCAAAACCCCGTGTGGGCGATTCACATATGGCTCCCCAACCCAGGGAGGGGGTGGAGGTAGGGTAGCCTATAGGAGCGCCTGCCTCTCCCGTCGGGGATCGACAATAACGTGTGGAGAGGGTGTTGCAGGGGACACGGCGCAGCGACATATGAGCTGCAGATGCGGCGCGCCTGTGTCTACAGTGTACCTGATGGAGGGTGAGTGTAGTTGTGCCAGTGTGAGGAACCAGCAGGTGTCAGGATATGGCGCGGATTTGTTGTGGACCCTGCTACACTCTGGGTTATCCAGGGCAGTCTTACCTTAGGTGAAAGGGGAGGAAAGTGGGTTTGGGGCGCGAAACGGGATAAGACAGGGTGCGCCGGACCCGACTCGGTACTAGTGTAACACGGACGCTAGAGACGGGCGGCCTCAAGGGTGCCGACGTAATAGCGCATATAGTGTTCAAAATCGCAGCGAGCTTACACTAGGAGCAGAAAAGGGAGACGGGAGGGGGAATAGCAGGAGGATGCGAGTCTCAAACAACCATTTTTCACCGCCAAAAAAAACCTTGGTTATCTGAGTCTGTGAATTCGGGTTCGGAATAGCGCACTAGAATTGTCAAGCCCACCCAGATCCAGTTCACTTTGGCTTTTGGCGGCTCAAGTAGCCGCTGGTGGGTGGTCGATCACCGCCTCTCAGGTTAGGGAAGAGATGGATATGTTGGAACCTTCCCAGTGGAAAAGCTAGCGCTTTACCGGAATCCTACACATTAGGGTGGGCTTGCCAGGCGGCGCCTTGCGGCAGAATCTTCATTTTCCTCGGAGCGGCTCCGAGCTCCGCGTCGGTGGGATCCAACCCAACCACTCGGCTGCGTGACTGCAGGTTGTGTGAGTCCGTATCCGAGCCCGGGATCTCCCAGCCGTGGGCCACTTATGGCGTCTCTTTCGCATCAGCTCTTCGTCAGAGAAGGGCGCCATGTTGACGACTACCACAGTATGTGCCATGCTGCCGGAATTGCGGGGGAAGTGTGTCGGCACCAAATAGCCGTGTGCACCCGCGGGTATTTCAGGAGGGCGGCCCCGAGATGCGCTTTCAAACTATGTATGCAGGGCGCTATCTCAGGGACCGACAGGCATTCTGCTTTGCAGACGTATATGCAACGTAGCAGAAAGGACACGTTCAAGGGACTTGTCATCGGGCCTATCCCAGTCTCGGGGTTTGCGACGCGAAAACGGGAATGGCTCGTCCAAGGATCCAGTTGTGTAATAACAAAGTCTTGGTTGGGATGCTAGATTGGGCCGGTGTGGAGGCGGCAACAAAAACACCCTGGGCCGTGCACTATGTGCGGTGCGGTGGGAGATATTACTGTGGGGTTTCTGTTGGGCCCTTCTTGCAGAAGTGTTTGCCTCGGAAGGAATGAGAAAAAGGGAGCTGCCTCGTACTTGCCGGTATAGAAGCTACATGACTTGAAACTTGATGAGCGCCGGAAAGCAGGATGCCTGGGTAGTTGAAGCGGAATTCAGTGTGCAATAAGGCAACGTGCTTTTCTGATGCTAGAGTCTGAGTAGAAAGTCATCAGCATCCAGGTGCGCGCCCAAGTGTTCTTGTCAACAAACTCTAGGCGTTATCCAAGTGCACGCGGGCTTCTCCTGCCACAGTAGAAGCACGGGAAGCAGAGCGTAGGCTGCATCGGAGGACGAAGATTGGAAGATATTGAAGGTGGAGAAAACCATCGGTTCAGCCTTGGCACGCTAAAGGCCTTGGCCTACGTCACATGCATCTCTGGGCATGCACTACCCCGGCCAAAGCATGGCAGGGACCCCAAAATCAGCCCATGTCTACAGGTTCGCGTCCATTGGGCAGATTTTTCGGTCCTGTGGGATTCGCTCGGCACGCTCAGCTATCGCTCTCATCAGTGAACGGAGGTGTTGTGAGAAGCCCAACAACGTAAAAGGTACGAGGAACTGGATTCCATACAAATGGTATAAACATTAGCAACTGGTCAAGTCTAACTTTAACTACCGATATGTCAGTAGAAGCATCATACCTTAACATCATTGCGTTAGCTAGAGTGGCTGCCGCTCCAAAACAGCCTGAAATCCCCATTGCCGGACATCTTGGCTCACAGCTGAGTGGAGGGGAAAAGCGAAAGAATTCCCGAGACTCATCCGAACCCGAACCTAGTGGATGGCTGCCAACAATGCATGCATTTAGTATTGTAGACTTTTAAGGGTAGGCCCAAGCCTGTCTGTCATAGGGTGTGGAAATTCAAGAACCCACCTTGCAATTCATTTCACAGTCAGCCTTGAATTGCGAATGGAAATTTCAAGAAAAATGAACTAACCCAATTCGGCAGGCAGTAAGCCCCGGGTTAGGGTTATGTATGGTGGCAATCTTACTGCCACACCGACAGTATTCCAGCTTCCAATCCTCCAACACAACTATCACGACTTCAACCACTTCAAATTCGATTTCTTCGTATAAACCCCTCTTCCAATTGCCCTGCCCTGGCCTGTCTCATAGACCAACCCCCTGTTGAAAAAACCTGAAATTCAGGGGCTGGGTTGAAATGCAGAATTTCACAAAATGGCTGAATTTCAGCAATTTGAAAATTTCATTTCCACACCCTAGTCTGTCAGCCTTACCCAGCGAGTGGGAAGGACCTCGGATAGGAAGTCGTCCCGAGAACTCCGAAAATGACAGAAATGGAATAACAAAGTCAACGTTGACTGGGTTGCCGGACTAAAATTCAGGGTCTAGGGCCAAGCTTCTCATAAATGGAGGACGATAATTACATAAACACACACAAAATCTTGTACTACGCTGTATTGCGCCTATCTACGGTGCGGTAATACGGCTGGTAAGATACATACAATGTGTGACGAAGTAATTTCGTATGGACTTGTATACAGTACATTACAGTACACTAACAGCGCCATCATCTCCCCCACCTTCGACTTGCTGCCTGGTCGTTATCCTTTCCCCACGCCTTGAAGCGCCTCAGCCTCGCCGAGCTTCTCGGGTTAACAGCCGCGTCAACTCCGCATCACCATTAACACTTTAAGAAGCTGCAAAGATGGCCAACTCTTTGCTGGCTTTTTTCACGTTGATGGACAATCAAGGCGGGGTGGTGGTAAAAGGTTGGTAATCATCAGAACTGTTTTTCACCGTGTCAAGTTGCAGTGCGCTGGGATCCCCCCCGCGCAAGGCCCCTAGATGAGAGTAAGTGATTGACCGGGAACTTTTGATGAATAGATGCGCCAAAGTTCGACCTCGACCTTTATATCCAGAATTACAAGGGTGAGTGCCATTCACAAGAGGCCCGCTAATCTAATCCTCTCTGACCGCATCCTAAAGGCCGCACCCGGTTCGATCGCCTGTTTCTTATCGGTCGCAGTTCAGTGCCGTTATGTGTCGATGCCTTGAAAGCCGCCATCGCGGAAGCTAAGCGGGGCCGTGACACGCAAAGGTACAAGGAAGCTGTTGAATGCCTACGAATTGCGGCACCTTCGGAGCCGGAGGCCAACCTTGACATGGCATGGCTCGACAACCAAGAGAGAGTCAATCAGATCGAGACAAACCGCTTGTTGACCGAGTTGAAGGGCTACAAGAACAACTTGATCAAGGAGAGCATCAGGGTAAGTTTTTTTCTTTAACATTCCGCAGGAATCCGGAAAACATCGCTGACAGCCCGTGGTCCTGCTACAGATGGGCAATGAAGATCTTGGCAAGCACTATGAGAGTATTGGCGACCTCAACGCCGCTGCCGAGGCATACTCCAAAATGAGGCCAGATGCAAGCACTGTCAAACAATTCATCGACGTGGGCAAACATCTAGTCCGTGTTTCGGTGCAACGGCGCGAATGGGGTATGGTCGGTGCCCACCTCAGCAAGATGGGAGGCGCTCAAAGTGCAGAGGATGAGAAGGCACTGCAACCATACGTCAAAATCGCTCAAGGTATTGCGCTCATCGGACAGGAGAAGTACCTGGCTGCGGCACACAGCTTCTTGGCGGCCGAGCCCACTGCCCCCAGCTCGACATACAGTGACCTTGCCAGTCCGAACGATGTTGCCATCTACGGGGGCCTCCTCGCCCTGGCATTCATGGACCGCACCGATCTCCAAAGCCAAGTGCTCGACAACCCCAGATTCCGAAGCTTCCTAGAACTGGAACCACATATCAGGCGCGCTATCGCACAGTTTGTTAGTGGCAGATACTCTGCGTGCATCGCCATCCTCGAGTCGTATCGGGCAGATTATCTTCTCGATATCTACCTGCAGAAGCACATTCCCCATATCTACGCCCAGATCCGGAGCAAATGCATTGTCCAATACCTAGTCCCGTTCTCGTGCGTCAGCTTAGAGACGATGACCAAAGCCTTCGGTATCCCGGACCAGCCCATCGAGGACGAGCTGGCCGAGATGATCCAGTCAGGCGCCCTTCAAGCCCGCATTAACACCATTGACAAGGTGATTCCATGTCTGACCCCGAGAAATAGTCGTCCGCCACTAACTTTTCTCAAGTACGTCACCACCAAAGCCACTAACTCAAGAGTACAAATGCAAGAGTCAGCGCTCCAAGCGGCCGAAAACTATGAGAGGCAGGCGCTGGATCGGCTTCGGAGAATTGGCCTCGCAGCAGCCGATCTTGAGCTCAAAGGCCCTAAGAAGATGGGGGGACATGGTTTTGCCAACCAGCCCGAATACTTGATGGAGGAGACACTGGGGTGATTACCGAATGGCAGGTTGATGGTATTCTGGTGGGTCTGCTTACAGCTGCATTGCATAGCGGAAAGGACAGAACGGGCTCGGCGTATGGATGCGGTTCGAGCGGTATGGATGGGAAGAGTGGCTCGGTGGCAAAGAAGGTAAAGGCGTACCGGGGCAGAGCACGGCTTTGTTGTGAAAACATCCGAGAACGAAGTCATCACCATCAGTATCAGCGGCTCAAGTCGTTTACAGACATAGAATGGCAACTGGTCTGGTGTTAGAACACGCTCAGTTCTTCAGGTCCGTAGATACGAGCCCAACCGTTGTCCTGCCATCAAGCATTCTTATTCGGGTATCACTAGGTTTGACTGCTCATTCCCTCCATCCACCATCCAGCGTTCATCCCATTAACTGACGGATATCCTCTGGGGGCCAGCGGACCTGAGCGAACGTCAAGCATCTCTTGATGCTTTGCAGGTACTTGCGCGTGACCTCGCTACCCATGATATGACCTCTCTCTCCGTCATGGAGCTTCTCGCGCGCGCTACGCTCATGGATACCCACCATGGTGACACCAATGGGCCACGCCGCCTTGCCAATACTCAAGCGCAGATACCCGTCGTTGGCGTCAACGTAGCGCCGTTCTTGCGCGGCCTTGACGATCTCGACGATCGCCTCGAGAATGCTCTCATCTAGGTCGCCCTGCTCAAACTTGCGAAAGAGCGGCCGCATAGTCTCTTTGCTCGACACCATCGCGTTGCGCGCGGCCTGGCCCGCGAACGTGTCGGCGTTGTTTTCGCGCACCAACGCCGCCTCCCACTCGCGTAGTACCATGTTGAAGTACGACGCCAGCTGCCGGAAAAGGAACCGCCGCGCCTTCTTGTCGGATGCAGGGGGCAGCTTGTCAGGGACCTTCATGTCCTTCTCCTCAACGGGAAGAAGCGTGGTAGCAATCGGCCCGGCCGCTGCCGCCGCCGCCGCTGCCGATCCCAACCTGACCAGCCTGCGGTACCGCCTCAACCGCGCCTCGTGGCCCTCGCCGAACAACACGGCCGGCTCCCCGAGCCCTCTCAGCTTAGCCAGTAGCTCCTCCTCGGGGATATCACCCTGTGCCCCTCCAGCCCCATCCAATTCCGCCCCCTCCTCATCATCGTAATCCTCATCCCTCTTTTGCCCCTGACCGTCGCCGTCCTTGTTCTGCTCAACCAGCTCGGGCAAGCCCAGTCTCTTCCTCCTCGCCCGCTCCTCCTCGGCCTCCTTGGCCTCCCGCCGCCGCCGAAGTTCCTCGGCCAGCCGCCGCTTCTTCTCCTCGCGCGCGCGCGCCTCCTCCGCGGCTTCCTCCTCCCGCTTGCGCTTGGCCGCCGCCTTGGCCGCCCGCTGCTCCTCGAGTGCCTTTTGCTCGGCTAGGTATGCTGCTTCACGCGCCTTTTCGGCTTCGCGCCGAGAGATGTATTTGGGCTGTGTGGTGGATGCGGATGGCGAGGAGGAGGTGGTGGTGGCGCCTTTGGCTTTGGCGATTTCTTTGGACATTAACGAGGCGAAGTCCATTTTCTAGGCGTTCGTTCCCCTTTTTGTACCTCGCGGGGTGGCTTCTGAAAGTCGCTGATCGGTGGTGGGTGGGTTAGTAGACCCGGTAAACTTGTTTGTCGTCGAGGTGGTGTAATACGCTGGTTTGTTCTACTTCGATGTTTTTGAACTTCAATTACAGGTGAGGTTGGAGATGGGTTGGGAAGTTACGGGTCGCTCCGTCAAGTGAGAAAGCGCCAAGGGCCTAACACCATGCACTCTCGCCCAATCAGGGAACGCCTGGCCCACTTTCGCGGTGGGCTGACGGGTCCACGCCCGGGCCAGGCTAGCACCTACACGATACGTACCGTAGCTTCCCTGGCATGTGTTAACGACTCGACATGATTCTCAAGAAACGACCACTGATAATATCAACTTCCCTTTTCAAGTTTTCAACCATCCTGGGCCTGAAGTGGATTCTTTAACTCCGTAGATCCTCCGTGGTGGGCTACACCTGTTTGGCGCCCGTGCCGCCTTCATTGATCCTGTGGCCCACCAAGTTGGCCAAAGACAGCCATGACGGCGGATGTCAGGCGAGATGAGGAGGCGCCGTTCCTCGTGAAGCTCTTTTATCGGACAGGCGCATTCCATAGGTTCGTTCCTGCCTTTACCGGGCCATCATATCAAGATGTTAACACCTCTTCAGACCTGATGAATTCGGCCCGGAGACCCAGCTCCCTTATATCTCCATTTACACCTGGAAGGACTGCTCGCTCAGAGAGTTTTCACACCACCTGCTCGGCGAGTCCCCTCCAGTCCTGCCAGACCCTGCAATCGGCACCCGTCTTTGCTTTCGCCTCATCTACGCCGATACGCGCGCTAGGATCGACCAGCCACCACGCTATGTAGCCAAGGACCTCGGCAGCATAGTGCTGGGTGGCGGAGGGCCGGGTGCGGGACCAGACGAGGGCGTCCCGGAGGGTAGTGTTGATGATGGCGACAGGACACTGGCTGACGGTCGGTTCATGACGGGCGACTTCATCAGCTGCGCCATTCTCCCGCCGGACGAACTCACAGGCGACGTGATGCCGGCGAGCAGCGCTAGGATCGGGCGCGGTGCTGGAGTGGGTGAGGCCAAGGGTGATATGGGCTCCGCGCCGCCGCCACCACAACGAAGCATGGATTATGGGCCGTCCAGTGGGTTTCGTGGTAGGGCGTTTAGAGGAAACTCCCGTGGCTATGGCCGTGGGGGAGGCTACTATGGTAGGGATGAACCTTCCGGGAGAGGGAACGGCCTGCCAGAAGGCGAGTGGAGGAGAGGAGACAGGCTACCAGATCTTCCTCAAGAACGGGGCCGGTGGGGGAGATGAGAACTCCAGGCCTTTCGTGGATCAGGAGACTCACTTATTATGGGGGTTATGCTGGGAATGGTCTTACGAGATCTGCTCTCGCGGACTTATGGGTCCTGTCGATGGCTTACTTCCACCGCCATGGCTATGTAGCGAGAGCTACTGTGGCATGATCAACCTTTACGACGAGGAGGCCGCCGAGTTGGTGGTGCTGGGGAAATTATAATCCACCACCTTAGAACCTGGGTGAAGGCAAGTTGACGTACCCATTTCCGGCTATCCAATCGCAAGCCGCGGGAAAGTCGGAAAACGACATAAAGAGCTCCCGTGCTGGACCCGGCGATGCTTCCTAGCTTATGGGGTTGGTTTTCGCTGAGGATAGCAACAAGCATATCCATCTAAGGAAACGTCAACATATCAGGCCACAATGCTTGGCCAGGAGTTAGTCGCAATGCTAGACACCAGTGCTTCGTAACAGCTTGGTATAAAGGATGAGTGTTGAATGAGCCAAATCTGGGACTCCCGCGCAGCATATGTACAACACTCATCCAACAAAGGGTATCGATCCTTCCCGGTCTTCCCCCTCAACGCTCAGAAATAATATCGCCTCTCCGCTTCGCCCGCAGGTCCCAGAGACCCTAAGAATCAGCCGTCCCAAGTCAGCGAGCCTCGTCCTCCAGCCGCACCACGCTACCCCTGAGGGGGTGATGGCTAAACTTACGTCTGTCTTATAGCCCAAGTACCCGATAATGCTCGGCACCACAAAGACGTACATGACGGTGATCCCCGCCGTCCGCCTCGTCCACCTGAAGTACTTGTAGCGGTTTGTGATCATGCCTGTACGCACGCATGGTTAGAAGCAGGGTCGACGACAATCGGCTCCGGGAATCTGAGTCGCAGAAGTGAAATGAAGCGGTTGGCTTTTTCGAAAAGAAAGGACGTACTCCCCAGGCGGACCAGGGCCGGGTCCATGGCCACCTCTGTAGACGTTGGATTAGCATACACAACAATGGACGTTCCTGCGCATTCCGATTATGAGCATACTGTAGTGTGGTAGTCCAGCCATCTTGGAATGATTTGATGACCGGCTTATTCCTTCGGTTCTGCGGATGGGACTTGTCAAGAGGTTGACGCTACGCTGAATTGGCGCAAGATCCAGATCAACGTGCGATTTCGAAGCTTCATCAATTGAGAGGTGCTTCCCGCCGTCAACCAACCATCTCTTGGCGCCAAGTCTTCGAGCAGTTACGTACTGAGGTCACGTGAAGATAAGCTATTAACGTCATGATACCGGTGCCTTACGGAAAATTACTCTGGTATCTTACCGTTTGCAACGATGATCCTCAGTCTTACAGGTTTGAGCGAGTTTCAATGAACTGATTCATGATGAGATACCTTATAGTGATAGTGATGCATGCGTCTCACATTCAAGGTTTAAACAAGCGAGAAATGGTCGCGTCATGTTGCATATACTGTACTATCTAACTTTCTATGCCTTAGAGTTCTTAGAGTTGTTCAAACTGCACAGTCGGCCACTCGGCCATATACCAATGTGTTTGTAACACTTTTATCTCTTTGATCTCCTTTTGATCGGGCTGGACCGCCTTCCCAGTCTCGCATCCACGTAAATGGTCTAAAGTTCCGGTCAGGAAATCGTCTGCTCTAGATAGGAAAGTCCAGGACCGAATGAACTGAGGTCTTAAACCAGTTCTGCTCCGGGGCTGATCCAGGCTCCTCCGAAAGGCGACAGCCGAGGCACGCTATCCAATATCAAGACCTTCCCCGCTAACACACTGGCACACGCGACCGTCCTCGTTCCCTTATACCGCTCACCGAGTCTCCCAACCTGAATAACTTCAAATAGCAATCTTAAGATTCTCTCTGACAATGACAGGGGAAGCACAAGTCAAGCTCCATTGGTGCGAACCCCTAGCCCTGCAAAGTCCTGTTCACTGTCGCTGACATCATTATCAGGCTCAATGGATCCCGAGCGCAGAGCATACTATGGCTTCTCGAGGAGCTCGAGATTCCTTATGAACTCGATATCCACCACCGTCAGAAGGACATGCTAGCCCCGCCCGAGCTCAGGAAGCTCCATCCACTCGGCAAATCCCCGTTGGTCTCGATCACGACGCCTGGGGCTACGGAGCCGTTTGTTCTCGCAGAAAGCGGCTTCATTGTGCAGTACCTGTGCGACCACTTTCCAAAGGGCAAAGCACTCGTCCCTCAACGCTGGAAAGACGGCCAGGAGAACAAGCTCGGTGGCGAGACGGAGGAGTGGATGCGGTATCAGTACCTGCTGTACTATATCGAGGGCAGTTTCATGTTCACGCTGGTGTTGCACTTCATCCTCAGCGGTAAGCAGGTTCTCACACGGGTCACAGAAGTGTCGCATTCGGGGCCACTGACATGTTGCCGACAGGCCTCAAGGGACCCAACGTTCCGTTCTTTATCCGACCGGTCACCTCATTCATTGCAAACCAAATGATCGCCATGGTCGTTATTCCGAATATGAAGCGGCATTTTGGTATGATGGAGCAGTATCTTGCCAAGTCACCCAAGGGCGGCAAGTACATGTGTGGTCCGAGCCTCACCGGCGCCGACATCTTGCTCGGTTACCCACTCTTAGCTGGGAAGGACGGTGCATTCGACGCCATGGCCACGTGGGAGAAGGGGTCTTTCAAGGAGACGTTCCCGAATCTCCATGCCTACATGGGACGACTCTCGGAAGAAGCCGGTTGGAAGAAATCTGTGGCCAAGATCGAATCGATTGAGGGTAGCTTTTCGATCTTGCCAGCCACCACCAAGCTCTAATGTGCTTGAGGTGGCCCAGGGTTGATTCCTGTTGGCCAATTTGACCTCCTGGTGGCAGATGACAAGTTATTGCTATGTAGGTCCAAAATCTCCCCCGGAAATTGCAGTCCCCACAGGAGGAAATTGCCTGCCCACAGGACATTCTCTCCCCACAATTGTTAGTGCAAATTCATCTTTGCAATTCTCAACTTCAAAACCACACTCAAAAATCATTCAAAACAAATGCATTTCGCAACGTTTTCATCCATATATTCACTCTAACTCGAAGCCCTAACCGCTAACCCTAATCCTAACCGCTAACCCTAACCTAGCCCAGTTTCTTGCGTGTGTCTCGCGTGGAGTGTGTGCAGGTGGGAGCAATAACAGTGGAAAGGTGGCTCGGGGGTGGGTACGTGTCCAGATCGGGAAGAGTGGAGGCGTGGCGTTTTGGACCTCGATAGCAAAAGGCAGATGACACCCAAGCTCAAAAGCTTGATGTTGGAGGGGCGGTCTGACCCAAGCAGCCGGAGGCGCAGGAGGCGGGGCAGCCGGAGCCTCGGACTGCACGAAGTCCTTCATAGAAGCATCCAATTTTTTTGCGGTAAGCTTGTTAAGTGCCAAGCGTTTTGAAACGGGCCAATTGGGCTTCTAGACCCATGACGTCAAAGCACAAGTGACGGAGGGAAAACAATCCATTCAATTGCATTGAAATGGACGCCATGCGAGCTGCAAAGAACACCTGCCTATCAACGCTGGTTGATTCTAGTGTAGGCATCAGCATTCAAATGCGCGATCTTTTAGTGGGAGCCAGAGATCAGGGCGCTCCTCATTGGGGTTGCAGCGCCCCAACGGGGCAGTGTCCATGCCCATGTCCCTGTATCGTATTACCAACAAGGGCCGCGATGGATGACAGGCCTGGCAAGGCTCCAGATCCTCCGAAGCACCCGGCCTCGGGTCGTTGAGAAATGAGGACCCCGTTGCCCGTTATCAGCCTCCTGTCAGCTTACTGCATCATCCAAATCTAAAATACCAAGGATCTCGTCTGATCTCTTTCCGCGGAAACTCTCCGAATGTTTATTGTTTTGGTGATTTCTGGCGAACATCTGCGGCTTCAGGGAAGGAGCGAAAGCTGCAAGCACTAACACCAGCACTTTCAAAGTTCCGAGAACGCCGAAGCTGAATGCTCAAAACACCCTGGAAGCTGCTTGGGGTCTCTTGGTTACTGGTTACATCGAGATTAATAAGCCGATCGACGACGATGAGCTTGGGAGATTCTGGTTGCACCAACAATTTACAATGATCGTGTCTTCAGCATCTACATCTTACTCCAGCATGGCGGAAGCAGTCTCTCTTGCCAGCACTGTACCCCGAGCAGGCGATGCATCTCTCCCGGGAGACCAGCAGCCTTCACCAACTCGATCAGATGGCTCTGAAGATGACGAGTACGAGGTCGATCAAGATGACGCCCAGTCGTTCATGCAGCCAGCAATCAGCCCGTTAGCAACTCTGCTTACATCTCCCACAGTTCCAGCGGCTGACAAGGCTGCGGTTCTGGATGACGAGCCTGACAAGGGCGTTTTTGAAGGGCCGGAAAATGAGCAGTCCGGCCCGCAATTGCCCAAGGGCAATGCTCTCGGCCTTCCTACGGCGACTACACACTCGTCTGGACATGCTTCAACGCCTCAGTATTCCACGGTTCGGCTTCCTGCACCATGGCAGGCCGGGCCGAAGCAATTGGTGATCACTGAACCAGGCCGGCTTAAGCTACCCACGACCCCTGAGACGCAGACCCGGTCGAGACATCAACGTTCATTCTCAGTCGGCGAGAATGCACTGAGGAGGTTGTCAAGGGCCTTGCCCTCCATCTCGATCCCACACGGCCTTATTCTCAGCATCCCCACGCCAAGTTTCTTCTCATCTAGCTCCCTCTCCTCTCACAAAAACGGCCCACCGCCCTCATCTCGAACGCCAGCAGCACCCTTACTTATAGAGTCATCAGCTCTTGAACCCTTTTCTGACCTGGTTACTCCACGAAAGCAGGGAACCTCTGGGTCCCATAAGCTCCGGAAAACGACATCAGACGAATCTCTCCTCTATCACACATTATCTCGAGTTTCCTCTCTAGGGGACGATGAACGCTTCGCCCATGTTCGAGAGCCAGTGAATGTACGAATCAAGGCCATCATGGACAGCTTCGATGGGCCTTCATTCAAGTTCCCACAGATGACGAGTACGCCACTCCCACCCGCCATATCCGGTAGTTAGGTGCTGACCAGGTTAGATCTGCTCAACACCCCTCTGAAGAAATCAGCAACTGAGCCAATGCCGAGATTTGATCGGCCGGGTGCCGTGCTGAGCGGCCAACGCGTTGGCCAAGATCCGCTCGACTCGGTTCTGGACTCACTAACAGGAGACATCGTGATAATGGGAGGATATCGCGGCTCCATTCTGCGATCAGCAAAAGCCCCTCACAGGCAGCTATGGGTTCCCGTCAAGGTTCAGCTGGGGGTTCGCAAGGTCAACCTAGAAGTCGGATTGGATCCCGCCGACGAGGAGAGCATGGAGAAACACATTATTCCTGGCGGAATGCTCCAGAACATCGGCCCAGTTGACATCTCGAGGCGGCTGTTCAAGAAGCTGAGGGATTGCAAAAACGCCCGGACCGGTAAACTGAGAGTTCACGACTATGGCTACGACTGGCGGCTCAGCCCGCACCGTTTATCCCGCAAACTAGTCGAGTTCCTCGAGAAGCTTCCCTCGAACCAACCAAACGTTCCGCAGGAGCAGCGAGGTGCTCTGGTTATCGCCCACAGCTTGGGCGGGCTCATCAGCCGGCACGCGGTGAACCAGCGGCCGGATCTTTTCTCCGGCGTTCTATATGCCGGCGTGCCACAGCGGTGCATTAACATTCTCGGACCGCTCCGCAACGGCGACGCCGTCCTCTTGAATGAGAAGCTTCTCAGTGCGCAGGTTAACTTCTCCCTTCGGACCACGTTTGTCTTCCTCCCCGAGGACGGTTTCTGCTTCGTAGACAAGGTCACAAAGGAAGAGTACAAAGTTGATTTTTACAACGTCGACGACTGGATCAAGTATCGCTGGTGCCCGTGCGTCTCGGGGCCTGCTCTTCCGGCCCTCTCCAGAAGCAACGGGCCCTTTGGCTCCTTTCTCAGCCTATCCGATTCCCTCTCGAGCTTGCCCCTCCGCAGCCGGAGCGGAAGCGGCCAGAACAAGAGAATGTCTATGGCCGCCGAGGGCTTGCACGGCATCACCGCCGCCGCCACCAAAGATAGAAGCCTCGCGCCGCAGATGAACAGCAGCTCCTCCACTTCCCCATCGACTTCCCCCTACTTACGCCTCACCAGCAACAACAACAGCACCTGGAGCAGCGCTGCGGCAAAAACAACAACGGCCACAAAGACGGCCACCGAGGAGGCGGCACGCGCGCGCAACATCGCATACCTGGCGCGGACGCTGGCGGAAACCAAGCGGTTCCGGGCCGAGCTGGCGCACCGCAAGGAGCACCAGGAGGCCAACGCCTACCCGCCGCTGGCCGTCATGTACGCCAAGGACATACCCACGACGTACGCGGCGAGCGTGGCGGGCCGCGAGGGCATCGCGTGCGCCGACGCGTACGACGACCTGCTCTTCCGCAGCGGCGACGGCGTCGTCCTCGCCCGCGAGGCCATGCTCCCCCCGGGTTACGAGCTCGTCCGCGACGGCAGGATTTGCACCGACCGTGGGCATATTACCATGCTGGGCGACTTGGCGGGTGTTGGGAGGGCGCTTGAGGCGCTGGTCAGAGGTCGTAGGAAGGGGATTGGTTTGGGAGTTGGGAGGGGTTAGATTAGGGGATACATACTGGAAGGTTGCCGTTGATTTGGGTTTGGCGTTGGGGTAGGAGTGAGAGAGGGGTTCAGAGTGGGAGAGGCGGTTCAAACTTTCAAGTGGGTGGAGGAGGTTGCAGCGTGCTGTATCGATACCCATCAATCAATCAATAGATTACAGGAATACAACTGACTGAGCTCATCTCACTCGGTGACTCGACACTCGCAGTGCCAGGGGGTAGAGTTCCCCATACTCGTCAGAACTTCATAATCGCGACCTGCCCCACCACTCCGTGGACAGGTCGCGATTATGAAGCCCTGACGAGTACTTCGTACTTTGTTTGCACTACCGTCAATTCCGGGACGAAGACGATCGACTTCCAATTGCAACCTTGACGTCTGCTCTTCCGGTTGATACGCTTTGCGATGCCGATCTAAGATTCGGTCATGCAGCTTGGGCGTTTACACTTGTAGAGTCGGGTGCCCCCCCCCCGATTCGGGTCAGATGCGGGATGGAAGCGCCAAACAAACGAGCTCGGCAAAGGGGAGTCGCCGGCAGGGCTTCTGCATCACCATTGGTCCTCCGTGAGATATGCTTAAGCGCCTGGTGGGGCTGCCGAGATCCGTGCTCGAAGGCACACACATTCCCCACCTTTTCCGTTTCCTTTTTCACATCATCGGCCGGCCAATCCGTGTACTATTTCTAGGTCCTGGTCTGCTGGCTCTCGGAAACGGAAGAGCACTATCACCAAGGGAGGGTAGCGGCAGCGCGATATCGTGCAGGTAGATGCACATTTCCTAGCCTTTGTTGCTACGATCTTTCGCTTGCACGCTTTGCTTAACCGCCCGGCTGTCGACCTGCTGGTTAGCGCACAGCATTGAAGTCGACACTGGTTGAGATGGTACTGGTAAGAATGGACGAGGTATTAGAATGTCCAGATCTGGCCCTTGAGGGCATTCCTTCTCCTCTTACCCTTTTCTTTAGTCAGTGGCTCGTTGTTCTTCAACTCCAGTGTTCTTTCCTCTTTCCTCTTTCCTCTTTTCTTTTTTCCTCCATTTCCTCTTCCGTTTGGTGTTCCCCAAGGTCTCCTTGAGCGAACCCCTATCTCTATTAATCCCGTGTCTCCCTCGGTTCTACTCCTTTCCAAGCAGCGCTTGGTCATCTTCGGTGCTTGTCTCCTACAACGAAACATCAAAAATGGAGAAGAATTCGGGCTCCCATGGCTCCGTATCCGAATTCGAAGCCCAGTCTCAAGACGTCCATCTTCAGTCCAAAATGAAGACCCTCCGCATGGTCGACACCGCGCGGGTAGGCGCAACAGCACTGGCGCTCCTCATGAGCTTGACCGTCCTTGGAGTCTCCGCCAACACACTCCGTGTCTACAATGACACACATGTCTCATCCGATTTCTTGCTGCCGCTCTGGCCAGACGAGTTCAACATCGGCCCCACGGTGGCCCTCGTGATCGGGAGCGCAATTGTTATGGTCGCCCATGTTGTCGGCCTTTTGTTTAGTCAGCTGCGCTTTGTGAGTCTGATCCCCTGCTGGTTCCCCTTTTGTCTCACCACACGCAAAAGCTAACCCTCCTGCAACAGCTCCGTGCGAGGGCTGCAGCTCACACCTCTACCACCATCATCTGCCCCGTCCTCGGTCTTGCCGGCGCCCTTATCTCGGTCATCTTCTTCTATGCTGTCAACGCCTCGGACACGGTCGACACATTCCTCTCGTGGACGTGCCGGTGGCGGGATATCCCCATGTCCCAGCAGCCGTATTGGGGAACGCTCTGCGAGCAGAGCCATGCCGGTTTGGATATGTCCATCGCTCTCATTCCTGTTGAGGTGGTAATCCTGGGGCTAGCTGCGTTTCAGTGGAAGACGGAGAAGTATGTTAACAACTACCTGGGGGCGAGGAAGAGCCCCGCGCTGTCTTGAAATGGGCCAGGAAGGCTCGGGAATGGGTGGGATCTGCCGGTTGGTAATATTGACGGTGCCCGCGGCATCAAGTTGGCCTATACTGGTCTATTTGCCCCGTGGACGATACGTGTTCTCATATCGCATTGATGGCCGATGATAAGGCCGGCCGGTTATCTGTAATATCATATTTATGGCGCAATTTCGAAGTACAGATCGGGATCGAGTCCCACGGGAACATCAAGCCCTGATGATGGTCAAGGAGGCCTTGCGGCTGCATCCTCATGTCCAAATATGAACGAGCTGCAGATGTCTATCTCAACTGCCTATCTGTTAAAGCTTACCCGCGCTTCCCGAGACCGGGATAGAACTTCTTTAAGGACTCCTGCACTAGTTAGCTCACCTCGGTAGGTATGCTATGGCAAAGGATATAGCTAATCGGGTGTCACCTATGTAGGTATCTGATTCAGCTCGGGTTTCGAGCTGAGCATACCAACTTAAGATGGAAGGGGGCTTACGTGACTGTGAGCCAATGGTTACCTGTACCGTATTTCGGTACTTGCAGGCAGCGACAACCGTCTCGCACAATGCCAGTGATGCCTGACGCACCAACCTTCTGTCAGCCCTGAGCCCGGTGCATCCAAGATCTCTACGCCGTTTATTCAGTCGGTACGGTCCGGACTCCAGGGTATTCTATTGAACAGTCAGTCAAAAATCAAGCTACAGATTTCAGTAGCTTCGAAGCATGTCCTCGCTGACTATCGACAGATAAAGGAACACGGCCCGTTCCCTCCCTCCGTCACGAACAGAAGCCCACGTCTTGACATAGTTTCGAGTGGAAGCGCAGGCCGAGGACGCAGACAATCAACCGCATTCATCCTGGCCAACAAGACAATATCTTAAGTTCTGAACAGGTATGACACCGTATTGTTTACTGTTACGAGCCCTAACTAGTAAGTCGCCGCAGGGTCTGTCTGCAACTGCCAAAAGCCATGGTCGCAGGCGAGCACGAGAGCCTTGAGGACCCCCCGCAGCCGAGACTTGGTCCGTCACCGGAACGAGTGAGCGTACCTTCCGGGTCGCTCGAGGCCAAAGATGTCCCATCTTTGGTTTCAGAGATGCGAAAGGAGCTTTGGAGCAACGCTTATAGTCGCCTTGTAGAGGAGGCGCCTGACCTTGTTGATGCGTTTGAGAGAATTTTGTCTGCCCAGCTCCGCGGACTTGAATTGAGCTCCGCGTCCCTCGCATCCCAAACAAACGACATTGATCGTGACGACCCGGAGGAAAGGCTATCGCAGTTTAGGCATATCGCCGAGAGGGGACTTCTAGGACTACGAACACGGAGTCTAGCTGATCATGGTATCAAAGAAGCAAATAAGGCACGATGGCTTGTAAGCGAAATCATCGACAAGGCGCTTGCGGCGGCTCGAGAGCTTGCTACCCCATGGGTTGGCATATACCTTGGTCTAGAGGTACTTCAATATCGCCTGGATCGCTTTTTGAAATCGGACTAATAGTTGCTAGGCGCTATTGGACTCGGGCCTTGTCGATGGAGTTAAACGTCCAGGGCTCGCCCACGATATCTCAAAAACAGAGTTCTACTGGAACCTGCCAGTGCTCTTCCTCAATGAGTACTGGACTCGCCCACTGACCCGAGAGAATCGAAGGGTACAACAGAACAAGGTCATCGAATCATGTGTGACAATCTTGTCGTCCCAGATGATGACGATCTGCTCGTACACCAAATCTCGACAGCCGGATGTCGACTTCTTGCGGAATTTACCTCAAATCTGCAACTGGAAACACGTTAGTGTCGACTTCAGAGGCCACATACAAGACCTACTGGAACATCACTGGTGGTCCATCACCAACCGTTTGGGAAAAAACTATATCCAAGGTCTTACTAATAAGGCGATGTCGAAAGAGATCATGCTTCGTCAGCTGCATTCGGAGAAATTTTCCTTTGTGTGTGCCGCCTGCGGAAACCTCGACTCAGACAATTGGGGGGACAAGTTTTACACAACGTGCATTGTGGATGTACAAAATGGCTCTTACGACTGTCCTGCATGCGAAGTTCTTATCAAAGGGACGACACATTTTGTGAAACCTCTGGATGAGACAGCAAAGCTAACTCTATACGCTCACAAAGATGGCTCCCTAAAGGTTGAATACCATTGGGGTTCCCTTAATACAGAAGACGCCCGACGTTTTGAATTCTTTACTGAAGAAGGTATGTCCGAAACGTCTCTCTTGCTGGCAGCCGCGACGCAGCTTAACCCTCGACGGTCGAAACTTCCCAAATTCCTATACACATTTCTTACTATCGATGTTAGGTCTCCCAAAGCCTTGGCCAGTCATTGGGTATTCACGCATGATGAAGTCGATAACCCTAAGCAGGAGCGCTCAGCTTGTATCACGATGGTTCCGCCATTGTCTTGCAGAACATCGACTTTGCAAACGACCAAGACAAAACCTGCCAACTAGGGTTCTGTATGTGGGCAGCGAACATCGCGAGCCACGCCTTGTTGAAATCCACAATGAAGAAGCCCAGTATACTGCTCTGAGTCATTGCTGGGGTGGAATGCAGCATATCCACCTAACGACCACCCGACAAACATTGGAGGACCGAAGAGAATCCATTCCACTGACTACTCTGCCCCGGACTTTTAGAGACGCTGTCCTCTTGACCAGAATGATCGGTATTGAGTACATCTGGATAGACTCGTTGTGTATCATTCAAGACGACGACGAAGACTGGGCGAGGGAATCCGCACGCATGGCTGAAGTATATCAAAACGCTGCCCTCACAATCTCGGCAGACGGTGCTGCAAATGACTCGGAAGGCTTGTTTGAGCCAAGCAGGAAACGTTCCGTGGAGGAAAGCCGAATACAGGCTAGCCATCCAGCAGATTCGGCTCCGGTTTACGTGCGCAAAACAACCCTCAGACCGTTCGGTGATTACGTACATGTTATAACCCATAGATCTGACCAACCTTTGCGTCGTCGTGGCTGGACTCTCCAGGAGTGGTTGCTGTCAGCGAGGGTTGTGCACTTTTACAACGGACGAGATCCTCTGGGAATGCAACGACCTCCAACTTTGCGAGTGCCAAGTTACCTCTCAATCGCCAACCATATGGGAAGGCCAGCATATTCGGTATCTAGCAAAGGCCGATTACTACCATAAAGGTGATGAGGCCAGAAACCGTGGATACTTTCGATGGCGAGAGGTGGTAGAGGAGTTTTGCCGGAGACAACTCACGAAGCAGACGGACAGGCTCCCGGCACTTTCTGGTGTAGCGGCATTCAGCAAAGCTAATGCTAAGGTAGACTACATTGCCGGACTCTGGAAATCCGAGCTCCCAGACGCATTGGTATGGCGGGCCGTTGGGGCGACCAAGAATACTGGCAATTCCTTCAGTGACAGCAAAGAAATGCTTGACGCAGCACATGGGCGCGAGACAACACGTCACGAGAAATATTATGCCCCATCCTGGTCATGGGCTTCAATCGATGGACCTATTTGTTTTGAAACAATGGCAAGCAGTGAATGGCCCAACAGGTTTCCTATCGAATGCAAGGTCCTCGAACTTTCCAGCACCCTAGCGACGAGCAACCCCTTTGGAGCGCTGAGAATAGCTTCATCAAAATCAGTGGAGGCGTTGGAATGTTGTCCAAGAACGCGATGCGAATGGGCGGTTGGGTCTACAGGGGAGATGAGCCCGAGAGTGACGATTTGAGGTGCCAAATTGATCTATCTATTGATGTCGACGCCTTGATCTCCGAAGTCAGGTCGGCGGATGAGATCCCCTTCATGGCCATCAAGCGGGTGACTGTCAATGTGGATGAAACATACGGCATAGCGCTCGAACCAGTGGACGAAGCAAGCAGCACTTTTACGCGTGTAGGTTTGGTGTTGATAATAGTCAGGACGGGCTCGAAGCCCAATGACGATGCCCGCCACGACCATTCAAGGGAACTGTGGATACTGGAAAAGTTTGGGATTTCGGAACGGACCATTACTATTATATAGATGCTTACTACTAGTAGTACCGAATCGGCACTTGCTCTTTTTTTGTAGTCATGCTCAGGGACGCCGCTTTGACTATTGCTGACTTGAATAGTAAGAGAGAGACAACTAGCGGAACGTCGAGCCCCCGGCCTGCCCCAAGTCCCCCCGATATTACTAAAGAACCTGTGACAGACTACTATGTAGTAAGGTAGCTACGTCAATCGTGTCACGTAGACACAGCTACTGCGATCAGTAGTAACACAAGGTAGTACTCGCCATGATCTCGCCTAGATGTACTGCAATGATACGTAACTGAGGGTAATTTAGGTCTCCCAAGGGCCTTCGGCCGAGTGGCAAGGCATACGGAGACTGCTGACTTAGTAAAACAACAGAATTAGAGGTTATAAAAACCTTCGAGGCGGATCTGATTCGCCACATTCTACTAGAAGAACGAACAGGTAAAGGCAAGTCCTAGCAACCTGTGAAAAGAACATTCTACTAGTATATTTGAGTTGTCAATCTATCTACAGTACCTCCCAGTAGTCGTATCCTCTATGATGCTTGACTAAGTTAGTAGTACCTAGGCGGCTAGAAATTACATCAACCCATATCGGGGTCTGGACGGGGCAGGCAGGAACAAAAATTGAAATACTTTGCTGATAATTGCGCGAGTATAGTCTTCGATCGAGAAGATTGACGAGTGATATGATGTAACGAGTCTGATGAGATGCAAATACATTCGGTTGACCAGACAACCTCAAGTGTGACATGGGAAAAAGAAATGGCATAAAGCTCAGGCGAGAAGGCCACCGTTCTTTGCGGACAGTCCGAAGACTGGACTCGAACTGGTGACCTCCCCGCCCTACGAAACCGTGCATAAAGATTTCATAGTTAGCTGGATATCCACTCGGCCACAGGACCAAGATCCTGTGGTGAGGCTAACTTGCTTTACCTCGGACGAAACGATGGCTATATACCCTTCCACCCTCGTTGCCCCGGGCTACCCCCTCCATGCCACCCAAGCCATGCGCCCCTGCTCCAGCTCCTCCTGCGTCACCAAACTCAAGTCCCAATCCCAACTGCCAGCAACCATACTTCCCTACCTCCAATATCCATCCTCTCCTTTCATCCCATCTACTGCTTCCGACGGGGACGAATCTCATACATACCGTATGTATATGCTGGATCATACATGGGATATAGATCGAATTACGCTTTAAACCCTTTAGCAATCCAACTATGGACCCAAACCTATGCAATCATACACAACATAACGCCAATTGCCCCGGCTTATGTACAGCATTTCTTCATGAAACCGAAAAGGAGAACAATATCGACCCCCCACACAGCCGGCCCCCGCCGAACAGCTACAGATACTTCTTCGGCGACGCCCGTTTCCGCTTGTAAAACATGTACGCCCCCACGAGCAGCGCGTTGCCGCAGAGGACGACGAGGATGAGCTTGGTATGGCCCTGCTTGGTGTGCGTCTTGACGTGGTCGGCCAGGGTCTCGTGCTTATCGCTGACGTGGTACTTGATGGCGTTCTCCGAGTCACGCAGGCGGCCTGAGAGTTCAGACCGCATGGAACGCATCTCGCGCTCAATGTCGCCCAGACGGTGCTCGAGCGCGTCCAACTTGTCGAGCCGCGACAGCATGCCCTTGAGCTCGCCCAGCATGATTGACACCTCCTCGTGCCGCTGCTCACCTGTGCCCAGCCCCTGCGAGTACACCCGGAAGATGTTGGACAGGTGGTGGTTGATGTTCTGAAGGCGGGTGTGCAGGTCCGCGAACTGCGCCTTGGAGCTGGTGATTTGGTCCGCGTCCTGGTCGGGGATCACGTTGTCATAGGGGTCCTCCACCACGGCCTGGCCCCCCCGCCCAAATGTCATTCGCTGCTGCTTGTTGTTGTTGGCGTCACCTCCCGCCGGAGGGGCCGCGGCCGCCGCATCGTGATGGCTTCCGTAGTTCTCGTGGGTATTCTCCGTGAGCACGACCAGCTTGAAGACCTCGAACGAGTCCGGGTTGTCGGCCGAGGCGGCGCTGATGCCAAAGTTGTAACCGCTAGGCAGGCGAATCTTGTCGCTCTCGAAACAGGGGCGCCCGGCGACCTCAACGCTGAACTTGTGTTCGTTGTGACGCAGCTTAATTTGCGTTGGGCGGCCCAGGTTACGGTACGCGAATCTACAGTGGCCAAACGAGAGACTGTCGACGTTGTGGTGCGATTTGAAGTCGATCGTTCCGTCGTTCAGGAAGCCACGCATCATGCCTCCAGACCCGCTGTACTGATCAACCACCAGCGCCAGACCTTCAAACCTGCCAGCCGTGTAGATGCTGCTCGACCCAATGGCGTGCGCACCGTCCCTCACCAGCCATATGTTGAAGTTGCCTCCCGCCCGTTCGGGGCCATTCGCGCGGAACTCAACATCTGCGATCCATGACTGATGCTGAAGCGGCCTGTCCGCCCACACAGCGCCACGTTGGTTCCCTGGCGCTACAGGCGTGAGGATGACCTTGTTGGAAAGCAATTCGGGAAGGTTAGGCCGGCCTTGGAGGGAGAAGTTGGGGATTGACTGTGTCCCCTCGGGGCTTATCCTGAAGATTGGGTGCACATCAGCGTCTCCGGTCGTCCGGTGAGAAGGTGGGACAATGCACGTACCTGCTGCCATAACCGAAACTGAGCTCATTGACGAGATACTGAGCCTGTGCTTGGGCCAAGCCAACCACGAGCGCAGCGAAGCTCGATGGCAGGCGCATTTTCGGCGGGCAGTCTGATGGTTGCCAGTTTGTCAAACGAGGACAATTGGCAAGGATCTCGGCCCAAGAAACAAACGGGAAACACAGAAAAAGAACGAAAGCAAGTATTAGTAGCTAATGAGCGACGGGGTTCCGGTTCTAGTTTCCGGCAGATTGTGACCAAATTGCTTGCTTCGCCGGACCGAACGCGTTGAGGACACTTTGCAGCTCCGTCGCCGGCAGGTTATCCGTATCTGCGGCTGGCCAATGTGGAGAAGAGACCAAACACCAGACCACAATACCGGGAGCTGATGTCTGCTACCTAAAGAGCAGGTGAATAGCTTGTAAATCAGCGAGATTTTGAACAAAACCAGCAAAATTAGAAGCAGTACACTAAGGACCCGTCCGCCGAGGTGTCTGAGAACCAGCTTCTTTTCATTACATTGTGTTCGAGTCTCAGGCTGAAGTGCTGCTAACAAAGAGGTAGGCTAACTGCTAAGTTATCCTCAAACGCAAGGACCCCTGTCCCGAGGTTTGTTGGCGGAAGCTGAGCGTTGGAGACAGGGGTCTTGCACTAGCGCGGTTTCTCCACAAGGTCTGTGAGGAGCATCGTGGCTTGCACTGTCGGTGGCGCGGTGATTGGCCCCTGTGCTGTGGATTCACTGGATTGGCAGTGGCTGACTGCACACATTGCCCCACTAAAAAGCTTCCTGTCCAAAATGCCCAGCACATCCTCAAATGAACTTCATCTGAGCACCCGACTGGTATCGTACACCACTACCTTAGTAATTTCATGGGATGCATCTTGCAGTCTATGGCAGCCCAGAGTCGCCGCAATGGGTGACATATACCCCTCGCTCTTGCAATGCGCGATAGTGGCCGCTGCATTCAAAGTCCTCCTTTTCCCGGCCTAGTGAGCTTCCCCTCGGCTGCCTGCTGACTCCTTTTCCGACGAGGCATAAGTTCCGCACTGACACTGCGCACGACAGCAGATCGACCGACTTCGAAGTCCATCGCAACTGGCTTGCCATCACCCATAGCTTGCCGCTGTGGGAGTGGTACTACGAAAAGACATCAGAATGGACTCTCGACTACCCGCCCTTCTTTGCCTACTTCGAATGGGTTCTGTCGCACGTCGCAAGGCTGGCCGACCCGGCCATGCTCAAGGTGTACAATCTCGAGTACGATAGCTGGCAGACAATATACTTTCAGAGGCTTACCGTCATCATCATGGAGCTCCTCTTAGTCTACGCGCTTCAGATGTACGTGTAGCTGCCATCACCCGGCTTGCGGCGTGCAACGTATACTGTCCAATACTAATGGGCTCCACCCTAGGTTCGTGGACTCGGCGCAAGGGGCATCCAAACGGGCTGCACAAGCGGCTGCCATCTCCATCCTGCTCTCGCCAGGCCTGCTCATCATTGACCACATCCATTTCCAGTACAATGGCTGCATGTACGGCATACTCATCGCGTCACTGGTTCTCGCGCGGCAAAAGTCGTCGCTACTGCTGAGCGGCCTCGTGTTTGCCGCGCTGCTGTGCATGAAGCACATCTATTTGTACCTCGCCCCGGCCTACTTCGTCTTTCTCCTCAGGGCCTACTGTCTCTCGCCGAAGTCGATCTTCCGGATCCAGTTTCTCAATTGCTTGAAGCTGGGTGGCGGGATCGCGGCCATCTTGGGCACAGCCTTTGGTCCATTCGCGCTGAAGGGCCAGATACCGCAAATAATGAGCCGCCTCTTTCCCTTTTCGCGCGGGCTCTGTCATGCCTACTGGGCTCCCAACGTTTGGGCCATGTACTCCTTTGTGGACCGTGTCTTGATTCTCGTGGCGCCGAGGATCGGTCTGCCAGTGAAGGAGGGAGCATTGCAGAGCGTGACGCGCGGCCTCGTCGGGGACACTGCCTTTGCGGTGCTCCCAGACATCACGCCGCGTATGTGCTTTGCCTTGACGCTGGTTTTCCAGGCCATTCCGCTGCTTAAGCTCTTCTTCCAGCCGACGTGGGACAACTTTATCGGGACCGTCACGCTTTGTGGATTCGCCTCGTTCCTGTTTGGCTGGCACGTTCACGAAAAGGCGGTTCTCCTGGTCATCATCCCCTTCAGCCTCATCGCTCTCAAGGACCGGCGACATCTGAGCGCATTCCGACCTCTTGCGGTAGCAGGCCACGTGTCGCTGTTCCCCCTGTTGTTTACTCCGGCAGAGTTTCCCATCAAGACGGTCTACACGGTGTTGTGGCTGATTTTATTTCTTATGGTCTTCGACCGCCTGGCGCCCGCATCGAGCCGGGCCCGATTCTTTCTGTTCGATCGCTTCAGCACGCTCTACATCACCGTCAGTATTCCGCTCATCGTGTACTGCTCGCTGATGCATGGAGTTGTATTTGGAAAGAGCTACGAGTTCCTGCCGTTGATGTTTACTAGCTCGTACTCGGCAATAGGGGTAGTCGGCAGCTGGGTGGGTTTCATGGTCGTTTATTTCACATCATAGCAAAATAGCAACCGACTGCAGTATGTAGACAAATCTGGCCAGAGCGAACTTCACCCATCGCCTTGCAGAACCAGCCATCAGTTGGAGGTTTTGGTTCTGCCTACCTTACCTTGATGTGTTTCTGTCGTTGTCTGATTGGTTGATCCTCGGGTAAGGCGGTAGGACCCACAGACTTTTGCAGCAGGTACTCCGTACGGAGTAACGTATGTACTTCGTACCGGTACCTAACATACAAAAATATTTCTTCAGGGACGGAACACCCACCTTTGCCTCAATCAGACGGACCTAAGCATCGAGTCCAGTATCAAGGCACTATAAACATGGCAGCAACAAAGCAGGGAGTATAGATCAACAAGTATCTTGAAGAGCGCCATCCCGATCGGCAAGTTACCCTTGGACATAGCTTTTTGGGAGTCATCTGCAAGGCTGACAACTGCCCCCTCGAAATCTCTCAGCCTTGTAAATGCCAAGACCCACTTCAGGTTTGAATGTGGCGGTTTCCACAAACAAAAACTCATGTTCCCCTCAAACTTGTCAACACCGCTCACTGCAGACTACGCAAACCGCAAATCACTTGCAGCAGCGAAGCTTTCGCGGAGCTGCAATTGGCTAGCCTGTGCTGCGCAAGCACATAATGAGGAGATAACTAAAAGCCCAAGGCACTCTCGTGTTTTCAGTGAAAGCCCCTGAGGAGCGACTTACACGGATTCTCCCGGCATGTGTATGTACTGTACCAATTACAGAAAGAAGTACAATGGATTGCGCAAGCTCATTCCGTCCTGCGTCAAATACAATGGACCATGTTCTGCTATCTATTGCATTCGAGGTGAAAGGTGCCGGGGAAGGGACAGTCATGCGGGTCAAACAGTGGACTTCCCCCAAGGTAACCGTGTTGATGTCTGCTAGCGCGGTACGGAGGTACTTTGTACTTTCATGTATGCATTGAGGTCAACCGATTGAACGATGCACCGACAGCGCGTGCCCAATGTCGACATTCTTCAGAACGCGGGATGCAGGTCATAATAAGCTCTTCTCAAGATTAATGCATTCCTTTCTTTTTTGCAGCCTGATCCGGAACGGCCCAAGCAACAGCAAGCTCGACGGCCACGGTAAGGTACAGCCAAGGTAGCTCTCTCTGCCGGCGATCTCGAGGAACCTCCCGTGTTGGGGGCTGCGGACCCCTACCCTTGGAAAATAAAATTTGGCCAGGGCTCTTCTGGGCATAAACAATTGATAAAAGGGCCAATTTGCATGCTTCAAGCATCGGTAGATAGCTCTCGTCGAGGCGAGCAGAATGAGTACAAAAACATGGGCAAAGTGTGCATTGGGGGGCAGGTTGGCTGCAGCAATGGCCTCCCGGGGTGGTCGGGGGTGTGGACGAGGAGGAGCCCTTTTCTGGGTCGGAGCTGGGAGCGATCCCGTCCCTGTCTGGCGGGTCCGGGATGCCAGCACGCTGGACCTGGCAGCCAGCCCGTGCTCCCTCCCCATTTGCCGTTACGTTTCCCTTCTCTCCCCTTGTTGAACTTTTTCCTCGTGCTCGCACCCGACTTCCCTTCACTCATTTTCTCCCACCAACATCACACTCTGCAACGCGCCGCCCCGGCCCCAACTCGCGCCCACTGAGCCCAGTCCAAGTTGAAAACCAAGACAATTTAAAGCATCTGCACCACGCGCAGATCATCAGCCTTGCATGACCACTCGGCCAGGTTCCTCTCTCCTCTCTCTCTCCACCTCCACCCAACCCGCCACAGACCGCGCGAGCCGCGGGCCACAACCACCTTGGGCTCCGGGGGCCACCACAACGCGTCTCAATCGCCCGCATAGGCGCGTCTAACACCACTTAGCTTCTCGACTTTGCTGTTCTGATATTTCCCGGTTACGAGGCTGTGATATCAGCCTTGCAGCTGTTTTTGGGTTTTCTTCCTCGCCCGCCCATCGGCATGGTATGCCCGCCAATGCTGCCTCGACCTCTCGCCGCCCCCTGCCCAATGACACTGACCAACCCCGTTCAGGTCCTCTTCAAGCGCAAGCCGGTGCAGTTCCTGCCCGTGCCTGAGATTGAGGATGAGAACCAGGAGGTACGTATTCTCTATGTTATACACACACCTACCCCCATCCAGCCACCAATTGATTGCAGCTGACGCTTTGACGATCCAGGTCTGGCATATTCCCCAGACCGGCGAGGTATTTCTTACATACGAGGACTACTTGAACAGGTATATTTAGTCCTTTTCTTTTCTTGCTTTGCCGTTACGTCCAATGCCGGGGTTCCCGTACTGACGCGCGGCACAGACTCGACTTTTATAAACAGGTATGCTCATCCCGTGTAAGTCGGGCGACTCGGCCTGACAGGTCAATTTTAGAAGCGCTTTATATGCACCATCACTGGCCACTCCGGCCTCACCTTCTTTGATGCGCTCGACAGCGAGGTGAGGAACCCACCCCCGGTCGTACTTGCTGAAATCAGGAATGCTGATGACCAGCCACTACCCAGCTCGCCGGCGCTGCCGAAGTAGACCAGGCATTTCCCGAGGCACTCAAAGGCCCCATCCTCCGTCGCGTCCAGTTTCGGACCGTGTCCCGCATCGACACCCTCGTCGACCAGATCTATGAAGAGTTCAAGAATGACTACTACCCCGGCGAGGCCGTTACCGTCCACATCCTGGGCGGCGAGAGACTACACGGCGTGGTGCGGGATAAGACGCGCTTCGGCAGCAAGGTCCTTCCAGACGGCACTGTCACACCGCCCTTCTCGCGCTACTTTGTCAGTTTGGATCAGCGTCCCGACGAGGAGGCCGTGGTGGATGACGCCCACATATTCCGCGACCGCAAGGTCTTCACCAAGTCGGTACTACGGTCCTTCATCAAGAAGACGGTAACGAGGGAGGCCTGGAATGGCGCCCCGTGGTTGGTCAAGCATGACGTTGCCGAAAAGTATCACATTGACACACGCGTACCGCCCCATCTGCGCTACGACAATAAGCTTTTGGAGCGGAAGCAGATGCAGGCTCAGAAGAAGCTGTCGCAGCCAGACCCGAATCCACCATCGGGGCCCTTCAGCCCCACCGGTCCGGTCCGGCTGCCGGAGCTGAAGCCCGCGCCCAAAAGCCACAAGTCCAAGGCGCAACAAGCCCTGCAAGCCCAGCAACATGGCTCCATCAAGGGCAAGCATAGCACGTTTGGAGGGCACGAACCGGGCCAATTTGTTCACCTGCCGCTCCCAGGAAACCCCTTTCAGTTCCCAATGTCCTTCCGCGGCCCAATGCCCCCGCCAATCCTCCCACAGCGGGAGCCGTCGCCGCCCCCGCCGCCGCCACCCCCGAAGTACCCCATTGAAGACTTGCAGTTGGAGCCCCGGGGGAAAGTCCGGCCGTTGCTCAACTACATGTGCAGTGACCCGCCAGTTAACGTCATAGCCGAGGGCAAGTCCCCCTTGGGCGACAAGATCTTGATGAAGTCAATAGGACCGCTACTCGAGACGTGGGACACGCTAAACGTCTACTGCGAAATTTTCAAACTGGACTCGTTCACTTTTGACGACTATGTAGAAGCTATGCTGGTTGCCTCTGATACGAACCCCGTCCAGCTCTTTGACGAGATACACTGCGCGGTTCTCAAAATACTCGTCAGTTCCGAGTCGGAAGGGGGTAAGGTTCAGATCCAGCTGCCAGAGCTGGAAGATGAAGAGGAGGACGACGAGGAAGAGCAGGATGAGGATGCGGAACAAGAAGACGAGACCAACGTGCCTACGCCTGAACCGGAACCCCAACCGTCGGGCCGCGCTACCAGGAGTAGCATGGCCAAGTTGGAGGCGGAACGATTGGCAGCGGAGGCTGCTGCCGCCGAGAAAGAACAGCAAGAGGCTGAGGACGCACCGAAACACCGCGCTGAGGAAGTACTCCGGGGCTACGACTGGATTGAACACCTTAAGAAGCGCGATTTCAAGGACGGTGGCTGGCAGCTGATCATGGTCGGGCTCTTGCACCAGTTATCGAAAAAGGAGCGGCTACACGCCAGCTGCGAGGAGCTTTTACAGCAACTGGTTCCGACCGACATCGAGCCCAGCCAGGAGACGGTACGCCAAAGATATGCCGCCCTCGATGTCAACTACCGCGTCCAGGCGCTGCAAATCATCTGCATGCTCACGGCTGAGACCAAGGCCATCCGCGGCTACATGGAGGATTGCAGCGAGCAGATGACAGCGTATAGGAAAGAAAAGATTGAATGGCAGAGGAAGCGGAAACAACTGTGGGTGATACGTTTCATCTTCCGTTCTACCATGTAAGACTAACTCGCTGTCAGAATCGAGGAGCTGAAGGGTCTTAATGACCAACGCAAAATCCTCTTGCCGGACAACTTACCCCCAAGCCCGCCTCTGGAGCCAGTGAAAGTGAACGGGGATGTCAAGATGTCAGACGTTGAGGATGTGCCGGCAAACACGTCGGAAGAAGTCCCGGACACAGACGATGACATGCCAGCCAGGAAACTCCGGCGGGGCAACGATCGTGCGGCCGAACGCAAACGCAAGGCTGAAAAAGAGCAAGAAAGAAAGGAGAAGGCCGAGGCGGCGGCCAAGGTGCCGAAGCAATCGAAACAGTTCCAACGAGTGCTCAAGGACATCCAAAAGAAGGAGGACGAAATTGCCGAGTGCGAGCGCGAAATCGCCGTCATCGACAACGATCTCCGTGAGGCCGACTGCCCGCGCACTCGCGTGCTGGGCAAGGATCGCTTCTGGAACAGGTATTATTGGTTCGAGCGCAACGGCATGCCCTACGGCGGGCTTCCCAACAGCTCAACCGCCGAGGCCGGCTACGCTAATGGGTGCATCTGGGTGCAAGGCCCGGACGAACTGGAACGCGAGGGCTACATCGATATGGCCCCCGAGTATCAGGACGAGTACAGGGCCAAGTTTGACATGACGGTTCCCGAGAGGAAGAAGCTTGAGGAGGGCGACACCAGCGTGTACAATGCCTGCCAGTGGGGTTATTACGCCGATCCGAAGGACTTAGATGCCCTCATAAACTGGCTTGACCCGCGAGGGTTCAATGAGCTGAAGCTGAGGAAGGAGCTGGTCAACTACCGGGATAAGATCATCAAGAACATGGAAAACCGGAAGGCATACCTTGGCATACCGAATGACGAGAAGAAGGTGGAAGACGGGAAGGAGAAGGAGGCGGAGCGGGAGCAGGAAGTGGTGGCTGTGGCCGCGCCTGTGGGTGGAAGCAACAAACGCATGAGTACCCGGGGCAGAAGCGCCGCGGCAACGGCGACCACCACTGAGCAGGACCACCCACCAGCCCCTGCGTATCGGTGTATGAAATGGCAAAACACAATGGCACTGGACGAGATTGGGCACCTACACAGCATGGAACCGCCCCCGGCGAAGTCGAAAAAGCCGACAAAGAAAAAGGAGGTAGTCGCGGCTGTGGTGGCTGCTGCCTCGGCATCGGCCCCTGCCGAACCGGACATGATGGTCACCAGGGGAAAGAAGGGGAGGCAGAATGCGGCCAGGTAGTTGCTAGCTCTATCTGGTTTGCCCATGTCTATCTAGCGAGTTATAGCTGTCTATTTGTCTTGTCGTGGGCATGCTGCATGTCTGGGAAGGGGATGGGGGAATAAACAAAAGGAGGGAAATAACAATGGCTTTGCTTTCGCTCCTGCTGCTTGCTCTACGAGTCTTGGTAACTTTGCCGGTGTTTAGGCGGCCAAGCAGCTAAGACGCTTTTCATGGGAAACGGATGTGTGGCTTCCGCTAAACCCAAACTCTGAATTTCATCATCCCCTCTGCGTCGGCCTTTGCCCTTCTGGTTCTCCAACTTAAGAGGGCCCATGTCATCTGTGGGCGCTTGGAAGCAGCTGGTTTGATCTCGCTGTCTTATGCTATGGGGGTTGCTAGGGACAATATTTACTGCAAGGTGGTTGAGGGTGTTGAACTGCAATTACATACTTACATGGGTACACTTACATACAAGCGGCTTCGCGTTCAAATGCGCAGCGTACATACAGTACAGGAGGGGGTGGATGATGTGGTCTGGACGGCATATGCAATGCAATACGTTGAAAAGCTGGCGAGAACAGAAGGAGAGTTTATCAATGTGTCAAGAAGGTACCATACCTTAGACCTTGATAAATCCAAACCATTGCATTAATTATTGCAGCATGTCAAACAAGGTCAGTGGGTGATAATGCTATGGTGTAAGGTGTGTACAGTACTGTACCTTACGCTGCAAATTAATCTCGTACTCTGTATGCATAAGATGTATCTGTGTAATTACATACAAAACAGAACCCCAGTTTCATATAACTTACCGTGTTTTCCAGTTCCCACTTTGCGCTTTCCAACACCGTTCGATATCATCTGCCTCAATCTACAAGTACTAGCGTAGACTTTGTTTTAGTCTGAATCCATACTCACTCTCTGCGACTTCGACATGGCTTGGATCCTTCTAGCAGCGCTACACCTGCTATGGCTTTACGCGCAAGGGTCCTCTGCGTGGAATCACACGGACATCAGTAATTATTGGCTGCGGAGTGAGATTGGAGAGCGGCTCCTGGTGGCTTGTGAGTGAATATGGATGTTTACTCCCTCCGTGACTGGCACACAAGGCATTGTGGTGTGTGCAGTGCATGTGAAGCTGACTGCGGTGCAGACGTCAAGGCAAGTACTACCAGTAACTCGACACATCCGTTGGGATTGCTGTCCCCATGTAGCAAGAGCGACTAATTCCATTCAATTATCCTGGTGGGACATGTAGCCAGAAGAGTAAGTCATGCACCTAGGTACCCACCTTCCTGAGTTATTGACCCAACGCATCTAACATTGGGTTTCCCAAGACCTGCCAGTGCAGCTTTAGAGGAGGAATGGCTCGCGGCGGTTGACCAAGCTCCAGGGCCTGATCCGCTCATCAGTATTGACTGCTCCCAGCCCGACTCTCGGGCCGGTTGCCTTGGGGCCGAGTATCGCGGTTATCCTTCCATCTACCTTGAGGAGCTGGACCACCCCACGTTCTGGTACCAGGGCCCGCGGAGGGCTGGAGCGTAGGTTCATCCACCAACCCCATAGAGCGCGCCACAAAGCTCTAATGATTTTTCGTTTTCAGCCTGTTGCATTGGATGGCGAGGCTAGCGCGTCCCCTCGTCCCGGAGACCCTCGACGCCGACGCCCTTGCCAAGTTCAAGACGGCTGACGAGACGGTTTTTGTCGCCTACCTGGGCGAAGACACCGCTGCCGCCGCCGTGTTTGCTGATATCGCATTTCGATATCGTGAGGAGTTCAGCTTCGGTACCGTGACAGACCCCGAAGTGATCAGGGCCCAGGGGCTGGAACCACCCGCAGTCGTGTGCTACAAGCTCGTGGACGGTGACACAGTCAGCTTGAACGAGATCAAGGGGCCTGAGGAGCTAGATGCTTGGTAGGTTCTCCGGTCTTGACTTGCAGAGCTTGCAGAAGTAGGACGCTAAGTACGACACAGGATAAAGGAGGCATCAAGGCCCGTCTTGAGTGAGCTCACAGTCCTGAATCACCAGAGACTTCTTGACGTGAGTACTAAGTTGCGTCCCTGCGCTGCGGACCTAGACTAAGTGGCTACAGCGCGGATCTCCGATGGTTTATGTCTTTGCCCCTACCGAGCGCGAACGACAGGCGTTGCGGAAGGTGCTGTACAAGTTCGCAAAGAACCACTATGATTCCCTGACCTCCGCTACGGTGGACCCATTCGTATTTCCGGACCTGATGGCCCAGCTCGGCCTTGAGCCTGGCGTTTTCCCGGCTGGCGCGGTGCACCAACTGTCCAAGGACCGCATCTATCACTATCCCAAGGGAAGGTCTCTGAGCGCAAGCGCTCTTCAAGAGTGGGGCTTGGACGTCTACCAAGGCCGCATCAAGCCCTGGACCCCTCTGGGTGTCACCACCACGTACGAGAAAGCTGAAGCCACTCGAACAGCGACCCGCAGAGTGTCGATCAAAAACATCCCAGAAGTCAAGATCAGGGTTGCTGGCCGTGATGAACTCTGAAAGTTCATATTATCTTTGAGGGGGGGATGTTCCGGGAGGCGGATTCACAGTATTCACTCATATCTCGGCTACAGAACCTCGTCTTTCCGCCTTAAGCACACCTCCAGTCCTCTACTCCTTAGCTCGCGCCCAATCGCCTCCTCCATAACCTTCACGCGCCTTCTACACCACCAATACTGCTCTCCCGGCAACAAAATGCGTACGACACGATATATGTGAAAGAGCACTACCAAGATCCGCGAGTCTCCACTGGAAATCAGCGCCAGCGGCGGCCCAAAACACATCATGGGAAACGTCGCCACATAACGCACCGTGTCGCTTGGCCTTAAAGGTGGCTCACGGCTGCCGGTGGTACTGTTCCACGTTGCCCTGGAAGCTGGGCAACCACTGGACGTGTGATCCAGGACGAAAGCCATGGCGATAGCAAGTCGTGCTGCGATGCGCTTGTAAGCGGCGCGCGCAAGAGCCTCGTCGTGCGTTCCGGCACTTCGGATATATTCCTCGCCTTCCTTGAAGCTCTGCCACAAGGTCGTAACCTTGAAGGGTGGAGCATTGGACGATGGAAGACTGGAAACTATGCCGTCTAGATATGCATTGCTGCGGGAGTTGGAGCCGGAGCTTAGGGCCGATGCCGCGGGCGGGAATGGCGACGCTGGGCTCTGCGACCGCTGGCTCGAGGGACAGGGCGACTCAGAACCAACGAAGGCGTTTGGCCCACCGTGATAACGCGAGTTGTCGTAGAGGTCCATAAACGCCCGCAGAAAGCGCTGCCAGTTCAGCCCGCGGGCCTCAACTATATCTTCGAGGGCCATACATGGCCCAAGCACCCCAACCCGCATGAAAAGACTCTGAGTGGTCTGGAAAAGCGGCCAAGCCATGAAAAAGATTTGGCGGACACCGGTTGAGAGCAAATAGAGACGGTCGCTCGACAAGTCCAGGGGCTGGTGTTGCCGCTGGGTCCCACTCTGGTCTTCCATGAAACTGAGGTCGCACCACATGAGGAACTGGATAATGTTGGCCGTGCCAAGTAGAGCATCACAGTTCTCTGCAGTGATGGGGCGTGACAAAGTCAAGCGGTAGTCGTGGAGCGCCTTATCCAAGAGAGCATACTTGGCTCGACGGTACACGGGATTCTCGGGAACAAGATAATCGAGATGCGCCGCAGCAAGCGAGAGCATTGCATTTACGAGATACGTATGCTGTCTGGACTACATTGGGCTAATCTTCAGTTCTGTATTGACCAGCCGGGTTCCTGCTTTGCATACAGGGAGAGCCCAGGGGATGGTGGCTGCCGTACCTGGAAAGCGAGCTGCAGCATATGAGGCCACAGCTTCTCAAATGACAGGGTGGGAATAGTGAACCTCTCAAAATGGTGCAGGAGTTCCATGTGCAGCATGTTGATGGGTCCGCACTCGGGTTCAGACAGAGGGCACCAGGACTCCTCACGCTGCGGGGATGGTGTCGACATCTGTGACCGGTCCTCTAGCCGGTTGGGCGATGTCGTTATCCGGCGTAGGCATGTCTCCTTTCGCTTTACGCAGTTGCCGCATGGCTCGTTCTCGTCACACTAGACATATGCCGTTGTCAGCCCTTGAATTGATACCGTCCTCCTGTTCCGGACTGCTCTTTCAGGGGTAACACAACAGCAGCATAAAAGCAATGCTTGCACCATGCCGGGATCTCTCACCTTGACTTTGCGTTTCTTACATCTGATACATCCTCGTCGTGATTTCTAGGGCCCCCCAGGGGGTTAGCACGTACTACTCGGTATTCCAATATCCGATCACCTCCCCTGATACTGGACAAACATACGCGATGCGGCCGCTTCTTCCGGCCATCTTCAGGTCCCACGACCTTTAGCTCTGGCAAACCTCCTCCATTGCTAGGAATAAGGAACGTGTTTGTGAAGGAAGCGACTTTCAGAAGGGTCATTGTGAGTCAAGAGGGGGAAAGGGAACGGTTGTTTTCGTCTGCCTACCACTCAACCTGAGTGAAACAAGACTGACGGGCGGATGGGAGGGATGGTAATATTTCCAACCTTGGAAAGCGAACAGGGAATCGAAGCCAAAACTATTTTATATCAACATTGTCGCGCCCCTTCCTTGAACTGGAACTGAGTCACATCAGTACCAAGAGAAGCAGCCCATTGAATACGATGCCCGGCAAATACGTCAGCAGTTTCTCGCTCTCTTCGTCTCCCGACTTTTCCAGTCACCAGAAGCAGTACGAATGGTTTGCAAATGGCGGACTTCTCGTTCTGTTGCCGGAGGTCGGCGTTGCCGTTGGCGTTTGCAGGACCAAATAAACGGCAGAACCGCCCAAGCCCTCCAGTCGTATGACTCGCATCGCCCAAAGCGGAATGCGAGTGTGAGGAAGCGGCCGTCTTGGCGACGCACGCGCAGCAGCCGGCGATTGGTACTCGAGGGGTGATTGTTCAGCGTCAAGCGCCAAGTATGGTAAATTCGGTTCTTGACTACAAGCATTGCTTGAAGAAAGACGTGGCAGGTAAAGAGGTACTGCCAGTGTCCCGGTCAGGCTCTCCGATGCTCCTGGGATATTGATGGAGTCAAGGTAAGGAGTCGTGTCCGTAAATTCCTACATCATTATGTCATGAGAACCCGTCTCTATCTCGCGGGAGTCTATCTATCTATATCTCTATGACCTATTCAATCCCAAACCAACCCCCTTTCCCATTGTATCCAACAGCGCTCCGAAAGAAGCAAACACGACGATCACGAAGAATACTCTCTCTGAGCCGGCCATCGTCCAGCGATGCTTGTCTTCTCCCTCATCTCCTTTCCATGCCCAGCCACTGGCCCCTCATCCTCGCTCAAAACCCCTCGACTCTCACTGACCGGCAGAGCCCTTCCGCCACCCGACACTGCGTCTCCATGCTGCGCCTGCACCAGTCTCTCAGACAGCGCCGCGGCCTCGGCAGCATACCGACACGATTTCCTGATTCTGGCACCGTACCAGTAGAACAGCAGGGGGCAGGGCACGCACGCCAGCGCCAGAAACGCCGGCACGGTGCTGGCCCAGTGGATGCCGAGGTCGCGGTACATGTAGGTGGTGAAGAGCGGGAACGCGGCGCCGAACAGGGAGCGGAGCACCGAGTTGGCGGCCAGCACGGACGCCGCATACACGGTGTAGCTGTCCATCATATAGGTCAGCAGCGACAGGAACACGGCGACCAGCCCCGCCGCGAAGAATGCCGAAGCAATGATGGGCACGCTCCAGTGCACCTCGGGCCCGTTGGTCCACGCGAACCAGAACAGCCCCGCGGGGAGGAGCACGGAGCCGACGATGGCGGGCGGGAGCCTTGCCTCGGGCGGGGCCACCCCGCCGGGGCTGGTCTCGGCGACGCGCACGTACCGCCGGGAGTTGTCGACGACGATGCACCCCACGGCGCAGACCATGCCGACGGCCACGCCGACAAAGGCCAGCCCGCCAATGCCCGCGCTCCACCCCCGATTGAGCTGGAACACGATGGGGAACGCGGCGAAGAGCATGTACAGCGTCCCGTAGACGATGGCCAAGTAGATGGACGTCAGGAAGACGATGGGCTCGCGGAAGAGGAGCACCCAGGGCCGGGAGAGCGTGGTTTTGATCTGTTGAGACCTGGGTTGTCCGCTCGTGGCGAGGTCCAGCTTGGAGATGTACGTCTTGCCCGTCATTTTGGAAAGCCGGGCGGCCCGCCGCCGCAGCAATACCGGGGCGTACGTCTCCGGGACGTACAACGCGCAGGCGATCCACACGACGCCCGTGAATATGGCCATGAGACCTTCGATCCAACGCCAGCCTTTGGCTTCGCCCTGTGGAGTGGGTGTGTTAGAGGATGTTTTGTTTTGAGGGGACTTTTTTGTCTATGACGACGTACCAGGAAACCGCCTACGATGGGCCCGATGGAGGGACCGAGGAATGGTGCCATGGCAAAGGCGCTTGCCGCAATTCCCAGTTCTGGAAAGGTTTGGTCAGCTTACTTCCAATCTCGAAACCCAAAGAAATGAGCGAGAGGCGCATATACCTCTCCCTTCAAACATGTCGGCAATGACGCCGCCGGAGTTGGTCAGCGGCGAGGCTCCGAAGGAGCCGGCGAAGAACCGCAGGATGATAAGCGTCTCGATGTTCTGGGCTCCAGCGGCACCGGCGTTGAAGGCCGTCAGGGCCATGTAAGTGATTAAGAAGATGATTTGTCTCCCGTAAAATTCTGTTCCGCACATAAGCTACTAATCAGCTCCCTTGTCCTGAAACCCCTGAACCGTCTCTTCAGGAGAGACGGCTTACCGCTAAGAGGCGCCCAAAGCAGTGGCCCTATGGCAAACCCAAGCACGAAAAGAGAGATACCAAGAATAGCCACCGTAGTCGACACTCCAAAGTATCGGACAATCTCGAAAACGCCGCCCGAATATGCCGTGCTCACGAAGGCCACCGCCAGGGTGGCAACAGCCAGCAACATGGTGATGGTCCATTTCTTGGCCTGCGGGAACTGCCGAGGGTTGCTCGCATCATCGGGTAAAAAGTCAACGACATAGGGCGACTCGGGTGTGCCTTGGCCGGGGTAGTCGTAGTAGAGCACGTCGTCGGTGACGCCGGCCGGGTTGAGGACCAGAAACCAATGCGGGACGCTGTTCCGAGGTTGTTGGAACTCGACATCGACAGGGTCTTCCTTGGCCGTCGTGGAGGAGGATGAGGACTGAGGGTCGGGCATGGTTAAACGCGGAACAGCTTTCGGATCAGTCAGGGAACGAAGAAAGGAAATTGCGCTTTATCTGACGATCGAGTATCTGATCCGCGGGTATCTGATCTACCTGTACATACAACTTGAGAGGGCAAGCGCTGGAAAGGAGGCTGTAAGCTTCTTATATGGCAAAGCAAAGCCTGATAGCTTCTCTAAGCCCCGATGGAAATATCAACACTGAATCCCGTTCCGCGTTGGCAAGCTGGCAACCCGAGTGTGAGGCTCCACCGGATCCCTCTGGAAAACAAGAATTGCACCATTTTTCTCGAGCCCATCGTAGGCAGGCCAGATCTGAGTATTGCAGCTTGCGACTGTATAAGACACCAGTAGTAGCACTGGAGACGGGAACTTTCAGAGGGCTTTCGGGCTATCCGTATGATCCGTTGGAATAGTTAGCGCGCCGAATTTGTCGTCTGGATATGTTGACCGAGCAGTTAGCACTGAAGCACGCAGCGAAACCTAACCGTTGAAGCCGCATCCGTTGCCCAGTCTCGCCCATCAGCAATGAGTGGAAATACACTGCTGTAGGGCTAGGCAGTAGGCAGTGTAGTGGACGCATCCATGATGTGATAAGATTCCCAAAGAGAGCTGAACGGTGGAGTTCTCCTGAGCCTTTAGCCCTCTGCGGCGGAATCTCCGTCCCCAGTCCCTGCAATGGGCCGAGGTAACTCAGTGACCCCTGCGCCTGGATTGACGATGCAACGATCTGATTATGTAGAACTGTGTTCGACTTGGTTGAAGGCCATTGTATGTGCACCTATTTTGTACCGAGAAACCTCCTTACACGAAGACTGACCGCGCAGCGCGTCGTTATCTCAGTTTTGGGTACTAGTAATTTGTAAGCCTCCCAGGGGTCTCTGAAGTCTGAAGCACTCCTTGAGATAGGAGATGGGGAAGAAGACACCGAGAGTCGGCTACGAATACTCGCGAGGTCCGAGTGCGTGAGTTCAACGGCGCTAAAGCGGCTTGCCGAAGCACCGACTTTGTCGTTGCTCCACAGAGAATACTCGGAGCTGAGGCCCGCCCGTATCCGAAACCCGTCTGGTATGAGGCCGCTTTGAAAGGATTTTCGGAGGGCAACCGAAAGGAGAGTAAGAAATGGCAATGGATTGAGGCCCGTATGGACAGTTGTCCAACTTGACCTTGAGAATTCACATGATCACATTCAAACATGTGAGATGAAGCAAAGATCAATCCGCCCGCCTGGGAACCAATGGGGGAGTCCAGCCGCTGTGCCAGGCTGATCGGTTCAGCATAATGGGTTGGACAGCTCGGACAGGAAGCGAAGGTTGGGAAAGGATGGGAAACACAGGCGAAATGGTGGTGGGCTGGATGCATCGCCGATGCTACCGCTACTCGCAAGCAATCGCCCTGTGCAAACAAACATTTCATCGATGGTGTCCATGTCGCGATCCAGCCACGTGGTCGTGCAGTTCCAGTACCTAATAGAGAACAGAGTGAGAAGGCGAAGCTTTGGGTCCCTGCCTTTAGTTTTAGCTGCGCCGATTTCAACCGGTAGCCAAGGAAAGCTACCAGAAAACGGTTCTGAGAAGAAGTATCGTTAGCAAAGGGGCAGGTGCTTCTGGTTGACGCATACACGTACACAAATGCCAAGCTGAATTTGGGGAAGCTTTTCGCTGGGTGGCGATCCCCGCTCTTGGACCTCTTCTCTGGGAAGCCCTAAATGTGGAGACACAGCCGTAACGTTACATACTGTAACTTGATAAGGCTCAGTATGGTACTCCATATTTACCGCGAAAGTATGTACGAAGTAGCTTACCCAACAAATGCGGAGTTTCAACTCTTTAACTGATGAACTTCCCGCTGCCATGTCGACAATTTCAAAGTGATGCTGAAGAGCAACCTGGAGGAGGCATTCTCTCGACATGCACCACTTACAGTTGCCTACCAACTAACACATCGCCACGGAACAGACAGCGGTTACAATATTGATTCAAGTTTATCGCACATTTGTGAAAACAACTGCCACGCTCGAGAGAATCAGATCCTGCCCAATATTTCCTGTCGAGCAGACGTCTGACTCGGCTGCTCCGAGGTTTCCGGCGTAGGATGGAAATGAGCAGACTGCACAGCCGGGCAACGTACGGGGCATACCAGATACAATATGTCGGCAACGAATCCATTGTGTGAAACGCCGGGGTGGCACAGCATGAAATAGCACAGGCTTCGAGCAGGCTTCGATTTCAAGCTTGCATTCTCCAATTCGGCCTTTGTGCTGGCCATCGCCAATGGCGAAACGGAAACAGTGCAGTCGAAGTGCCGAAGGATGACCCTGTTGTCCGGACATCCGCCTAACATGCATACTGGTATACATGGCCAGCTATCATTCTGCCTGCCCCTTGAAGCTATCTTTTCGTTCCGGTGAGAAGTCAAATGTTTATAAGATGTTGCAGTAAATCTCTCCAGCTACAGCTATTCTCTCCTTCACCCTCACTCGGAATACCAAACTAACAGACACATAGGTAACTGGAGGGACCGTATGAGCTGCCCTAGGGCTCGTCGTATACTCCGTACACGTAGGAGGGCCAATGCTACACTACCTCCGCACAGCTCAGCCCTGTCGTTTATCCGCAGGGGTGGTCGCAGACTCTCGGGATCCGGGTTGGAGCTGAGGGCATCGATTGGACCATGTCCGGATTGATGGTGGGATAACATCGATATTGGGCCTTCTGGTTTGCCCAAGCATCTCTCCTGGCTTCATCTGCCACCCCTGGCTCCCGGTGACTCCAAGAAGCGTGGCATCTGCTGTATCGCGATATCGCGATTGTCTTGTGTCAGCAATCCGCGTTTCCCCTCATTCTCAGTCCGAGGTCTTCATTTTCTTCCGCTCACTGGTGGCCCAATCATCGTCGTTGTCATGTCGCGTCAGGATCATACTCTTCACTCTGAACGATGGCTGGCTCACCGCCACAGGAGATACCGCCACTTGTTTCTTCAAGAGAATTGGCTGCGCTATGCGGGACGGGACGTGGCGTTGGGTGAACAAACTGCCTGCAAGCTGGCCGAGCCACTCACTCGTCAGGCATGGTTGGACAGAGATGGTAATCGATCTACGCACCCTGTGTAACCTCATTGGATGATACACATTGTGCCAGGCTTCCGCTCAGCATTGAGCGTAAGCTGCGAACCTTTCTTATCCACGTCATCGTACGAATTGTTGCTCTTTTTCATCTGTTAGTTGCCACAGGTCTAAGTGCACTCGAAGCTTCGGAAGCGCTGCCGCTCCCCGAGGTACTGAAGTATGGCCGGCACCGTTTGCGTTCCGACATGACGTCCTCCGCTCCGGACGTGGCGGCGCCCTTGCGCTCCGGCACGGCGTACGGGCCAAACCAAGCCCGCGGGCGCTCCCGAGTGCCACCCCCATCCTGGTTCAACTTGCTCCCGCCACTCCGCATATCGCTGTCGATTCTGCTTTTGGTTCTCGTCGAGACATCGCGCGCTCAGCTCGATCCTGTCAAGAATTTCTGCAGACGATTCGGCCATCAGACTGCTGTTATTGACAGGAGATTGTATATCGACGGTGGATTCATCAACTATAGCCCGTTGGCCCAGTACCCGACCAATTATACCAGTGAGCACGTATCCCAAGTGCTGGCGAGAGCGAGCTCTCTTCAGCAAGCTGATGCCAGCAGTGACTAACATGTATCTACTGAGACACCGGCCTTCACTACCATGAGCTGGACACGCCCAATCCAACTGGTCTCATGCCACAGCTCTACGCCAACCTCACCAAGAACTCCACCATCCCTAGTGTTCATGGCGGGACATTATGGGCTGATAACGTGAACAAACGATTCTACCTATTCGGCGGCGAATACTATCTTCAACCCCCTCCCCCCGACTTCATTCTCTGGTCCTTTGATGCTATCTACGAGGACTGGGAGTCTTTTGGATCCCCAGCGCAGAGCATTGACGCTGCCTCGTACGGGGCGGGAACTGCCGTGTCCGAAAGAGGTGAGGGCTACTACTACGGTGGATGGAAATCCAACAATACGGTGCCTGGATGGACCGGTCCGCCAGTTGCCATCTCCGGACTGGTCAGGTACAGCATGGATTCGAACTCTTGGGCGAACCACACAGGCCCGGACTCAATCGGCAGGGCAGAGGGCGCTATGGTATTTCTTCCAATAGGTGATGGCGGAATGCTGGTGTACTTTGGCGGTGTTCAAGACCCTCATTCCAACGGCTCAGTGGTCGGACAGCCCATGGAGACTATCTTTTTGTTTGACGTTCTCAGTTCGAAATGGTACACACAAAACGCTACAGGGACAGTTCCTCAGATGCGCAGACGCTTCTGTGCTGGGGCCACGTGGGCCCCTGATCAGTCAAGCTATAACATGTAAGTTGGGAAAGGATGTTTGAGGACCATCCGACTGACCCATGTGGCAGCTATCTTTATGGCGGCGCCGGTATGCCGCCGGACACGTCGGGGTTCGACGACGTCTATGTTCTTACGATCCCGTCATTTCAATGGATCAAGATGTATCCGACTGACGGAAACGCCACCGGCGAGTTCCCGCACCACTCCCTTAGCTGTAACGTCATCGACAATTCCCAGATGATTATCATCGGAGGCACATTCCCCACCAGCGATCGATGCGACGTGCCCGAGCAGTTTGGGGTTCATAACGTCGACATGGGAAAGCAGAACCCTGAGAAAGCGCTGTGGCAGATCTTCGAAAAGAACCTTACCACATATTCTCTTCCAGACGATATAGTCAGTGCCGTTGGCGGATCAGCCGGCGGCGGCGCAACCAAATTAGCGCCGGATGCAGGTTTCAGCAACCCGGATCTTCGCGTCCTCATGACCCGCAAAGCCAGCCTCCCTGAGCGCACACCTACCCGCTCAATCCCTACCTCGACAGGCAGCCCGGAGAACACTAACCCTCTCAGCACCGGTGCCATCGCCGGCATCGCCGTTGCGGGAGCAGTCGTGGCCGTAGCCGCCATCCTCGGCATCATCTGGTGTATCCGCCGGCGCCGGCGCCGGCGCGGTCACGACCCCAACAAGGCGCACCACCTCCACCCAGCCAACAACCCTGCAAGCCCGAACTCGTTGCACGCGCAATCGCCGCCTTCGTACACCCCCGACAGTGGCTACCCCTACAGCCCCTTTCTCCGCGAGGAAACCCAACGACAGCAGGAGCAGTACGGCCACGGGTATCCGTCGCCCACCCGTCGACCGATAGAACTCCCCGTCGAAGACTCCTCCTATTACAAGCACTCAGCAGCAGCGCCACCGCTACAACCACCACCAGCAGTAGCCGGCCTGCGTTTCTGGCTCGGACCGGACGGCGTCACCTACGCGCTAGTCACAGGACCTCACGCGGCGGCGGCAGGGAGCACAACGGTGGCGAATAGCGGCGGGACGGGTACGGGGACGGGGACGAGCACCACGACCGAGAGCGGCACTGGCGTCAGCAGCGGCGGGGGTGAAGTAGTCCCTCCGCTGACAAAGATTGACGCCGAGGGCCGGGTGTGGGTGCAGGTGTCGCCCGGCGGCGGCGGCGAAAGTCCCGGCGGGTTTGGACACGCACACGGCCACGGACACGGACACGGATATGCGCGTGGTGGATATCATCACCATGCTGCCGGAGAGGGGCACTCGCCGCCGGTGAGCCCCGGGAACCGGGGGAGTAGTGGCAGTCCGCCAGGGCTGGGTCTCTCTTCTCAGCGGCCGCTGTCACCGCAGGAACTGAGCACGGAGCCCGCCCGCGAAAGGGGAGACTCCGACGAGTACTTTGTCCTGGGAGAAGGGGCTGGCTGGGATGCTGCGCATGGACGGCCGAAGCATGCTACTTTCTATCATCCTTGAAATTTTGGTGAATATTTCTTCTCACATTATTATTGGCATGGTGCCCTTCCTTGCCCCTCTTATTATTCTGCTCCCATTGCCCGTTACAACTATACTTGGTTAGGTGGGTATAGTGGTTCGCCACAGATATATGTACGTGGACACGGATCGGGCTATGGTGTTTGCAAGACGGTCGTCTACGGTTTAGGTATACGGGCTCATCTGATTTGGCGCGGACACACGGCTGCATTAGGCGGTACTTATGAGGCGTACAGGATGGGTTTTCTGTTGGATATGGGCTGGGTGGAAGGCATGAGTGCTGTCTGGACGGCTTGGAAAGACAAAATCAGGGTGAACGGACAGGTCAAGATGATGGACTGGTTTGGCAGTCCGAGGCTTTAACCGGCGGATGACGTGATTTATGTATCAGCTCACGAGTTTTAGGCTTCCGAGGTAACATCAGATAGTGTACGCATCCGTACGACTTGCAAATTCTAGCAATATGCTGGCCCCTTGAGGGACGACGGAGATGTAACGAGAGTAATCTGGGGTTGCACGACAACGCTCGTGGAAATCATCCCATCTGGGCGCTACTGGCATAGACTGGGAAAATCCGAACCGACCTGCTGACCACCCATTCTCGCCCTTCATCTTCCTGTATACACGTATACGTCCTTCACCAACAGGGTCCGATCAGAAATCAATCCATTGCCCAAGTGAAGGTAGTAATATGATCTAATTGAGCTTGCGTTATGTCTTGAGCACATGCCCACCCCAATGACTCTTCGGGTGTTTGGGAAGGGTCGGACTTGATCGGAGCCCTATAGTGGAGTGAGTGAGCAATGCTACGAAATGGGTCACACAATCCATACTATGGGAGGTGTATATCTCGTCATCAACACCGCCTCTCACCTATGATCGGAATAGGAATCGGAGACATCGCAAAGGGCGTCGGATGGCTGGACAAACAACGCGGCCCGCCAAGCCACCCGAACACAAAGACCCAGTCTGTCGGTGCAAATGCCAAGCAAGAAGAAGCAACACCATGCTCCCAAACCAAATAACGTTAAGAGTCCGAGAGAGGATGGGACGAAGTAGTGACGTACACAGTACTGGATTGTACATACACTAGTGTATTGCTACACGCCCACGTGTAGAATAAGATCAGTGTAGCGCTTGTTCGAGTAGTGTAAGTGCACTACACTCCATAGGTATGTACAGTACACAGACTGGCTCTGAACAGACGACCAAAGCCGAACCCTCGGGGTTAGCGAAGGACCCAGCTAAAGAAGTGGTTGTCGGGTCGGTCTGGTCGTTTTTGAATTTTCTCGTCCTGTAAGCGCCGATATGAAGTTACCAGTTGAACACCGCGCTCCCGCTGACCTTATCCGATGCTCCTCCCCCGACGTATGGCTTTGTTTATCGACCCAGCCGAGCTGCCAAGCTAGGTATTGAGCTTCGTTCGTTGGTTGACCCCATTCAGTGCGTGCGACAAAAACCAACATCGCGGTAAGTAGAGCTTGTGATCGCTGCGAGACCGGAGCTGAGCGACGTGGGCAGTTAGCCAGCCGTCCGGTAGCTGGAGGACGTTCCGAGAAAAAGCCCGGACCGTGCTACGGCCCGATGTGGTGGGCGAGCTTCTTGCTGTACTCCGGGGTGTCCTCGAGGCCTTATCTTGCCCTAGGCAGAGTACGTAGCGCGCTGTCCGATTCTTGGTTAATGTATGTACACTATGAGTCCCTGGTCGCCCGTTTATCGGCACTAGTTCAATCAAATCGGCGACAGCTTGATCATGGGGGGAAACAAAATGCGACTGGTGGATACCTCGCCTTCCCCCGCCTCCCTCCCGATGCGAGGCCGCGTCTGCCGTCCGGGACCCTATCTCTGATAAGGACTCCGGATCGGGCCCAAGCTGCGGTTAGCGTACCTGCAGCATCGCGATCCGCACTGCAAACCTCCCGTCTAGAGAGCATGTTAAAAAGGGTTCGGCGGGGGTCTGTCCACCCAGCCCCCACCTACCGTGGTGCCAGGCAGGGTTTGGCTGGCGTGCGAGTCTCGCTCAGTTGGCGATGCATATTTGCTGCAGGGACTCCCGAATCCCAATGCCTCGAAAACCCGCCCTTACCCGCCCCGGAACGCGGCTGCTGATACCCTGAGGACTGATAAGAACACAACAAAAGCTGTTAAGTCGGCTGGTGCAGTCGGTGGCACGCCACAACGTGCAGAGTCGTAAGACGGACCTCTCAACGGGATTCTGAATCCCCAATTAAGCTGACCTGGAAAGAAAAATTTTCCAATGGTCGAGACACCTGATACTAGGCAGGAGGTAGATGGTTATAGGCAGCAGCAACTCCCATCACCGTCGCCCGGCGGTCCGTCGGCGGCGCCTCGGTCGTTCCATCCAAAGTACCCCAAAGTCCTGTGGTACGTTGCTGTACAATTTGCTAGCAGCAAGTTGCAGAAGCCCTTCGCGGGTCGGGTCGGATGCGCCTGTCACTCCCGAGATGCAACAGGCTGTTGTGTTGCATGAGAGAGGTGGACCGTACCGCAACGGTGCCAGTAATGTACTGTACTCAGAGCACGCATCTCTTTTCCTGACCAGATGAGGACGGAAAATGCTGGGCCAGGAGTGTTTTCTCAGGTATACTGTTCTTTCGGGGAAAGAAAACGGTATACGGTCTTTTTGCACAGGTGGATGAAGGACAAGCGTGCGCTTCAAGTTATGCATGTGTTGTTGAAGTCGCTCAGCGCCTTGTGTGGGGAGCCGTTTTGGTGGCTGCTGGCTTGACTAGGTTGGCTCGGTCCTGGCGGCGCCCCCACGCTCTTTCATATGGGGAGACCCAAAAGGTGTTGTTGTTGCACGGCTGGCTCAACGGGATCTCTCTGAATGATTGCATGCCAGCTCAAGTTGGTTTCCGGCACAGCCAGGCATTGCTGCACGATCGCCCGGATGACGCACCCAGGAACACGATCGCAACCCGATCTTGAGCGCCCTCCTTCTGCTAGCGTGCATTCGGAGAGACATGGCTGCAACCGGTCTGGGCTTTCATGCCTGAGCTGTTGCACTAGTGGATCATATTGTGGTTGTGGTTGTTGAGCAGAGTGAAAGTGTGGTGTCAAACGTCTCTCGGCAGCTGAAACTGCTCAACGTGAGAGAAGGGCGAGATGAGATTGGTTTGACTCTTTGCGTCAGTACAGTACACTACCAACGGATGCCCCACCGCACAAAGAGAACTTGAAAAATTGAAGAACCAACGCCTTGTGTCGCTGACAGCTCGCTTTTTTCTCTTGTCAGCCCTAGTCATGCCCGTGGCAGACACAACTTGCGATCTGTTCCACCAGTCTGACGGCGGATCCGAGGGTCAGGAAGGGGAGGGTCAGTTGCCGCCGCCGAACCGCCTGTGGGCTGTAGTGTATTTCCGAATCAAAGCCTGCTAACGCCTTGGCCAAACGGTCTGAACTTATCAGACAACCGTCAAGATTGTGATGCCTGGGCCTCCATGAAGGTTCTCTTTGCTCCAGAAGACGCGCCGCGCTGTGCGGGGAGGCAGTTCACGTCATTTCCATATCTCATCACCAGTTCAGATCCGCGTCGCCGGTCCTTGATAGGTAACTTTTTGGTCACAGCGTCTGGAATCTAATATGTTCCTGTGTGCAGGGACGAGAAGTCGAACAGAATTTTTACACCGACATCCGGACAGTAAGGAGAGTGAAAGCTACTAGTAGGCGACTGGACAACTAGTTAGGCACAGTGTTTTTGATGAATGAGGTGAATGGTCGCTGCGCGAGCCCATGACCATTTTTGGGGGCGTGCCTGGCGTGTTGGATGAGGATGACCTTGTGGAGCCTTGACATTTTCCCAGAACGTCAACCAGGAGCTTCGTCCCAGCTCTCTGATTGGCCACGATCCGCACACCTTTACGACCGCTCTCTGACCACGAACGTGGCCCTCCTTCTCGACAAAGTATATCCGTACTACTGCTACCTTAATTACAGTAGCACCTCGATGGACATGGGACGATGCCAATGGTTGAGACGATTAGACCGTCTTCCGATCCAGCCGAGTGCCTTGCATACAATTCGGACAACTCTGCAAGTCTGCATCGTTATTCTCAACTTTCAGTACTGGCTACACTGATCAGACGACTGAGCAGTGACCCGGTGAAACAAGAGCTTGTGTGGAGACAGGTGCGGTATGGAACCGTATGGTAGCAAAAGTGGGAAATATCACAACATTCTTGCAACATCCAAACCGCCCGTCAACAGATGGCATCATACGTACAAACACCCCCACGAACTTATCGCCGATGATATTAACTAGTGTAAGGTAGTGGTATGGAAAATTGACCGAGCCCCGGATTTTAGACCCAGATGAAGTCAGCCCGAGCCTGCCGTGGTGCCGGGCTTCCATGGTCACGGCCCATGCCCCCATTCGTAACCCTTGCAGCACAGCTGCGCCTGGAGAGAGCTGTAAGTGGCACTGTGCAGGGCCCATGGAAGCTCACCCCACACTGCTGGGCGATGACCCGGTGAGACCCCTCCCCTGTGAGCCCCTCTCTGGATGTGCGAAACCCTGCAGAGGTTTAGCTAATCGAGACGGACGACGTGACCTACAAGAATGGTGCAAGCCCTCGTCTCATTCCTCCTGCTTCCCCTCTTCTTCTACCGTATTATTGATTTCGTATTCCTCCGACACTTGATGGTTCTCTCCAACTTACTGTGCTAGTACAGTGAGTAACCGCGGGGGAAGACTAGGTGACCGAACTTATCTCCCTTCGCCAGAGCTCCGGCAGGCTGTTCCTGTCACGCCCTTTTTAGTGTACGCTGTCGCTCTTTCGCCAGGGCGCCAACTCTGATAAAGTACCCCGGTGACCGCAAATTGTGGGCACCCACCACCACCACCAGTCCACCACCACCACAAGCACACCAACGAGGGTGAAAAACGATTGGCCAGACCTTAAATCGATCTCCGTTCTCGGCAGCTTCAAGGTACCCGGGTTTCGGTTGACAAGACGAGAGACGAAGCGCCTGCAAGCTATGAAAAGAGTCATCCAGCCTCGGGTGCAAAAGGGGTCACTTCATCTTCTTTAAAATTCTACACCTTCGAGTACTTTTTCTCCAAGAAGTTTGCCCGAACCGACTCAAGCCGCTTTCTATTGCTTGTTCCCGAGTTCCCCACGACCTCCCTCTCCCAACTTCCTGCCGTGACAGCTCTCGCAGCTCCGCGGTATCTTCCGTCACCATTCGGTTCTCGACAAAACCAATTGTCACTTTGAGAGCGTCTCGACACCGAATTTGTGTTGCCACGCCGGCATTAAATCCGGTGCCCAAACTGAACAGGCTTGCCAATTGTCCCATTGCAGCTTGGAGAGCAACTATCGGCCGGGGGCCTAACAACAGACAACCAATCCGCCTGCAACCAGCGAAAAATCTCTTCTTGCAGGATACAGCAAATATTCGCCACCGCACTGCAACCTCGCATTTCCGGCTGGTCTGCAAATTTGACACTCGTTTCCTGCGGACCGACACAGGCAAGCTCCCAGTTGAAAAGGCACAAGTCTGTCACGGGTTCCAACAAGATCCATAAACTCTCTGTCTCGATTCTTCAATCCCGCACACTCTGGTTCCCCGCAGTCCCTCAGCCCCCGCTGCGAACCCAGGAACTCCTGGTTAGCCAACCAGCCGTCCCTGGCATAACGCCCCGGTTTCCCCAAGGACTAGTCGAACCAATCACAGGCTTGACTGTCCCGATGCACCACCATCGTCGAAAGTCGGGCTCGAGGTCTGGCAACACTTCGCTGACGGACGTACGCAAGGCTGTTACCGCCTCGGATCTCGCCTCCAAGAAGCATACGTCTCGTCCTGCGGCCATGACCAGAAAGACGACGCCCCAGACTATCCCAAAGTTGGGTAAGAATCCTCGCGACCGTGAGAAGGAGTGGGAAGAGGATCGCTGGTGGGATGAGGAGAGGGAGAGCTTCCCACAGTATTGGTATGTCATCAAAAACACTGTCTTGCCCTTTGCCTTGCTTCCAAGTCTTTACGTTTCACAATTGCGTCTTTGGGGTCCTTCCCCTCAGAAGACTTACATTTCCATCACCCCGCATTGTCTGTCACCTGGCCTGCAGGTGATTTGTGTCACCTTAGGTCGCCCTGTGGCCGCTCAAGTGAAGTTGAGTAAATTGTTTCCGTTCGAGGGGCACACCAGGTCGGCCATTGGGAAGTGATGGAGGTGTCCGTTCCTGCATATGCCCCATCGTTCCCGTGACATGGAAGACCAAATGCTGATTGACGCCGACTGCAGTATGATATGTGAGAAACAATTTGTCCCTTCGGACGACCAATTCTTGTACTGCTCGGAGACGTGAGTGTAGATTGTATCTTTGGAAGCCGTGGATTGGGCTTTTGCTGACCCGATCACCCAGATGCCGCATGCACGACCAGAACAGCGCAGGCTTGTCATCAACGTTGAGCCACTATGCCAGCTCTCACCGGACCACTCAATACCCCTTCTTTTCCGGCCCACCTGAGCCCAGAGATATCATACCACGCGCCTCGCCTTCGCGCCCTAACTCGACACACTTTTCCCCGACAACGACATCAACGACGCAGTCTGCCATTGCGGCCCTCAAGTCGCTGGCAATCTCAACCCCAAGTCCCCCGTCCCCCGTTGGAACCTATCATTCAAGCATATGGCCCTTCGGCCGGAGCGCCACGAGTCCTAGCAACTCGTACTCGAGGCCAGCCACTGTCTTTCCGTCCACATTTGATGGGCCGTATTATGGCGCCACCACCACCGACAGCTACGGGACAAGTTCTGATCGGCCACTTCCCTCCCGCAGACCAGCCCACTATTCAAGACCCAAGAGCATAGAGCTTGTCACACCCATGCTGGGGCGGTAGTCTCGCCGCTTGGCAGGCTTCTTCCGAGCCATCTAATTGGCTACATGTCATGTGAGCCTGGCAGGCGCAGATAGCGTCTGTGCTTACAACGTGGGGTTTAGGGCGCTCTGAGCTGCAAGCTATGCTGACCGAGGGGTTGTTGGGTATTACAGCCTGCCAGTTCGAGCTCCTCACGAGTCAGCGGTTCCAGTCCAGACCGAATTCATCGTTTGCCTTCCCTTTATCTCGATGCGGGGGCTCCCCCGGGAGGACAGAATGTTACCCTTCGCGTGGGGTACCTGCAGAACAACAGGCGGGACAGTGAAAGCCGCTTGGCTGTTGTCTGTTGCCAGCATCAGTCGAAGGGCTTTCTGCTTTGTCGGTATTACCCCACATTCTCCCAGCGATGGTCATGGGCTAGGATCATATCGATTCGGCTGGGGTAGCTGGGGGTGGATCTTTCGTTCAGTCATTCCATTTCGGTCGACACTAGCCCTCGGAGTTCTCGGCAGGCTAATGGGATGCGGGGTTTCGGACGGGCTATTCGGACGACGCAACGGCATGATACGACTGCCCGAGAGACGATCTTTTTCCACCGCAGGATGGCGATTGTCTCGCGTCTTTTTTCCTTTTGGTTTGTCCGATCTCTTCTGAGAGATTTTGAGTAATTGTTGTCTGTCTTTGGTTTGGAAAAAAGTACTTTTTTTAGCAGGCATGCTGTGAAGATTAGACGGGAAAAGCAAACTGGGAGCATTAGCTTGCATTGGTCAATGTTGGGGTTCTCTTGGCGTCTCCGGAATAGCTCTAGGGTCGTGTTGTGATGGATATACCAACCTTTACACTACATATCACAGTACGAGGGTCCGGAAGGGGACCCACGGTCTTGTTCCTGGAGTTTATGGTCGCGTACACATATCATTCATGTCCTTTCACTTCTTACCTGGCATTACGGCGTCTTGGGTACCATTTTCATGGACATCGGGTCTTCATTGTACGGTCCTCAAGTAGTCCCAGGGCCCGTACTTTGTAATGTGCATATCGGTTATCTACTCGGTACTTTCCCTACGATACTCAAATGTCAACTGGTAGCTAAACGTTATGCATCTCCTGTCTTGGTGATATTCCGGCGTTCCCGTCCTCGAGGAGCAAGCTTTCCTTGCACACGTTAACTTCTGTTCTGAACGTCGTTACACTGTGTCTTGTTTGAGAGAGACTGCAAATGGCTGGCTTTTGCCGCGTAAGCAGTGCTGTCGTTCAAACGTGCCGATCCGCAGAGCGGGGCATGACTTGGAGAATGAATGGGTCATGTTGTGTTGTACACTAGATGAAGTAGCTGTGCATAGTCCGTAGATAATTAGGGAAGTGATGAGCCACTTGCTTGATGACCTTTCCTTACGAGTTCGATGGCAAAAGGTTGTTTAGCTGGCTCTTCGGACCCGGCATACACCACACGTGCAAACATGGCAGACCATGATAAGTCTACTGTGGTAGGAATTGCAATTTGCATGCTCGGCGACCAACACTGACAGTCTAGAAACTTCTACACTCAGGGGCCTCAAGCGAGCTACATATGTATTCTAGCAGAAACCTAACTTGCCATCGACCACTTCCTTACTGCATTGTTCTACCTCTAGTGCACAATACAGTACAACGTGTAGATGTCCAGAGCTGCTGTGCAACGTTTGCACTGCGACCTCAACTTGAGCAAGATTGAGTAATGGAAACGGGAAATGTATGAAAACATCAAACCTCGTTGTTCAAATCCAGAAGTGATATGCTGTGCGTGATATATCTGGCCGTTGTCGAAATCGTATGTACATACAGACAGAACGCTGCACCATCATGATAATACATTGAGGCAGCTTCTCATCTCTCTCTTTCCAGCATCCCACATAGCACAGTCAAACATACCTGGCACAGTGCGACATTGAACCTTAGTAGCACGAAGTATAGAGGCAGATCTGCAGGCATATCCGTAGTTTCTCCGTAAATTGAATCGAACCCAACGATTCTTCGACATCCCCTTGTCAACGTATGCACAGCAGGCGCACTTCGTCACATCATCACATCAGACGACGTGAAGTGGACGGGGAACATTGGGACAAGGGATACCAAAACCAGGGGGTTGGGGCACTGAACTGCAACACCAAGTGCGAAGTAATTCTTCACTGATTACTCCAGATATACTCACTAGCTTGATGTCACGGTGCAGCCTGGGAGACCAAACGCTGACACATACATAACCACACTCATGCCGGCTCGATTTTGATTTAGACCGGGACAGGGACCGTTCTGACCGACCAAAACCAGGGGCAAGAAGGGAACAGGAACCACCAAACAGCTCGCTAAGTTACGGGTGTGCCCGCGGCTGCCCACCGATCGGCCGGTGATTGGCGGCGGAAGGCGGGAGGGTGGTGGAGACACGGCAGAAACTGCGGGAACTACGGGAGTGAGCTCAAGTCCGGAGCCCGAGATCCACCTCATGGGCGGGAGGCAGCAAGTGCCGGTGTGTTGATCGCTGGATCTTATTAAATTGACGTTATCAACTTGAATGGAAAATATGTGTATAAAGTTGTACGACAACACAACGCTCGTGTTACGGTTGCTGCCGGAACCATAATCATGACCTGAGAGCGGCTGGTACTGAGGAATGACGTCTTCCCTCCCTAAGTTACCTTGAGCGGAAATGTAGGCACTGAGGTGTAACTAGCAGTTACTTATAGTCGTAGTCCTGTACTGTACCTCATGCACCACGGGCTGGTTTGACACTGACACAAGACGTGGGCCCGCTGAGATATGGGACGACAGGGACATCGTCATGTCTTGTTGAACTTGCACAGTTTCAGATAAACACAGTTTAGCTAGAGCCTGGCAAGTGAGTCACAGCTACACTACACACCAAATCCTGGTCATGATCAGCGGCCCTCTTATCTGCACACATCCTGGGCTCCAATGTGTTGAATTGGTTTGGAAATGTGAGCTAATCCGGGGGACAAGCCACCCTAAGGGTATGTACTTGAAGGATTGAGACCGCCGTATACCACCTCTCATAACTGAAAAGCTACATTTATTCAGGCCCAACGACGGCACTGTATATTGCATTGTATTGTACTGTACATATCGTACAAAGACACTCGCGATCCCTAACTGCATACACATCGAAGCCGCACAGCAAGTAAGGGGTAAAATGAGTATGGATATACGCCCAGCCACAGCTGACGAACAACAGCAGAGCGAGAGCATCAAGTTTTTGTACAGTAACACAACACCCCCTTTTTCCATCTACCCCGGCGTAGACTTCATGCCATCCATACATACAAACCCCTTTATATCCATCGCACCCCCCGCCCCAAATCACTCAGCAATCATTCATTAAAGACATCGAAGAGTAAATCAACGCGATACTGAGAAGAAGATAACCTCACACCCCCAAGAACGATACCAACAATCAATGCGGCCTCGAACTCGCCATCTCGCCGTACCGCCCCCGATGCTGCGTCGTGTCGTAGGCCTGGAGGACTCTCGTCTGGGACTCGTCGGCCTGCGAGAAGGCGTATCCGCGCTGCTTGCGCATGCGCTGCACCTGCCTGACCTTGCGGATCGCCTTTTGGAATTGTTCCATGCTGTAGTTGGTGAAACAACAATGTCAGTTACTTATGCCAGCACACGAACCAGCCGTGAAAGGGGGGGAACAGCTCGTAAATCAAGAGAACAGACTGAGAAAAGAGTACATACCGAGGCCTGTAATCCTGAATGTTATACTTCTGAATCTCCTGCACATGGTGGTACGCCTCGGGCCTCCACAGCCGCTTGCTAAACTTCCACGCAAAGTCCCTGGCCAAGCAGAGGATGGCGAGGGTTGGCATCTGAAGCCAGAACTGGGGGCTCGAGAACATGCGAGGGACGACGCCAAAGTACTCGGTAGAGAAATTGAGCTTGGGCGCCACGGTGCCGTACACGGCCACAAAGACGATCCAGATGGCCATGGAGCCCGGTATGGCGATGACGTGGTACTTGGTCCAGTTGTTGGTCACGAGCGACGCCTTCCCGAGCACCGTCAGCAGCACCGCCCCGTACATGGCCGTGCCCCAGAGCCATTTCCCTGCCGGGTAGCTGTCGCCCTGCACGCCGTCATAGATCCAGAACAGAGACGCGCCCACGTAGAGAATGATGGAGTGGTATATGGCCGTGAGGATCCATGCGGTAAAGACGCGGCCCCTGAAGAACTTGTTTTGCTGGCCGAGTGTGTAGAGCTGTGGGTACCTGTCCAAAAGGCGCGCCGAGACGAATTGGTCGAGGATACCGAGCACCAGGGGCGGCAGGACGGTGTAAAAGACGTTGTAGAAGGACAGCGTCCAAGACTCGTATATCACTTCGCCTGAGAAGACGTTTTGGAAGACGTACTATTATGCGTCAGTGGTGTCGCAGCAGTGGAGAGGGAGGAGGGAGACATACCCAAAACTGCGTGAGATAGAGCGTGATGTTCTTGTAAAAGGAGAAGAGAATGGTTTTAGCGATCCTGTGGTAGCTCCACGCACCGTGCACAAGAAGCAGCTTGCGGAGGAAGCGGAACTGAGCAATGGAAACATCTGCGGAACGCGCGGCCTGAAGACCCTCCACGCCGCTGATGCCAATGCCGATGTGGGCTGCCTGGATCATCGAGACATCGTTTGCTCCGTCACCGATGGCGAGAAGAATCGACTGTTTTTGATACTTCTTGACCAGCTTGACCACCATTGCCTTTTGTAGGGGTGAAACACGGCAGCAAATAACAGCCTTGCACATGACGGCGAGATCGAGAAAGAGCTTTTCCAGATCCTTCTCCAGCGCGTACGTCAACGACTTTCCATCAATAATAAGCGCGAGGGTCTCCATCTCGATAGTAGCGTCGCCCTGGTTTTTAATCGCATCAATTTTCTTCTGTATGTTGTCCCGTGTCGCGGCTGCGTTCTCCTCGTTCACAATAAGGAGCATCATGTCCTCACTGAGGAGCTTACAGCTCATACCGATATTGATGGCTGTTTCTTGTCTGTCGCCAGTCAGAACCCAGACCTTGATTCCAGCCTCCTGAAGTGTATGGATGGTCTCGGGCACGCCGTCTTGCAGCCGGTCCTCGATAGCGGTGGCTCCGAGAAGGAAGAAGTCGTGCTCGATGATCTCGGCAGCCTTATCGAGCTCCTCGGCGCGGGTACCACCAACCGTAGTTTGCGCCTTCTCGTAGACCTTGAACCACTCCTGGAACTCGTGCTCAGGAATCTCGCGCATGGCCAGGCAAAGCGTCCGTAACCCTTCGGATGCATATTCTTCAAGATGGCGCAGCGTGATATCGACATGCGGGTTATTCTCGTTGAGGCGCTCCAGGATAACAGTGTCGGCGCCCTTGCAGTAGCAGCGAACCTTGCCGTCCGGACACCGGTAGATGGTGGACATCCTCTTCCGGGTGGAGTTGAACTCGCAGACGGCCAACAGCTCGTACTCGAGCTGCTGTCCATTCACCTCGATTATGACAGCGCGAGGCTTGCGAGCGACAAACTTGTAGCCGAGCTTCACGGCGCCTTCGACCAGGGCTCCCTCGTCAGGGGAGGCGGCCTGATACTTGATCCGACCATCCTCGTCCTGTTCCGGAATCACGGTGTGGCACGTTGCCAGCAACGTAAGGAAGTGATCAATGGCCTGGGCGGTCGGGTGGCTGTTGAGATTCGTCTGCAGCTGTTTGAAATCGTGAATGCCAACCTCGACGCCATCCTCAATTGTCGGAATGCGGTCCTCAGGAACTGTTTCAGCATACATGAGGCCGGCAATCGAGCTTGCTTTGAACTCCATCTGGTTGCAAGTTAACGTGCCGGTCTTGTCCGAGAAGACGTACTCGACCATGCCCAGTTCCTCTACCAAGCTGGAAGTCCGGCAGTTGGCAGGTGTGTCCGTAACGTCGTAGTAGATATCCAAGTCGTCATTGATGAGAATTCCGTGCCAGTACTTGACCAACTCGACCGTGACAAAGAGCGAAATGGGGACCAGTGACGAGAAGAGCACCCAGAATGTGACCATGTCTTTGATGAAGATGCGGGCGACGGACGAAGCACCATCAATGCTATCCAGGCGAAGATACTTGATGGACTCGCCTGAAACGCTCCGCATGACAAGGTCACCGACGGTCGAAATGACGCTGAGTACTAGCAGCATCCCTACGAGGGCCAAGACCAGCATGTTGAGCTTCTTTTCGACCCTTGTCCGCTTGATAGGCGCTGCAGTTGCGTTCCGCATCAGCTTGGTCTCGTGGCCCGTGAAGACGACAACGCCGTGGATCCAGGGAGTGTTGCGTAGAGTGGCGCCTCGAAGCAGCAGCTGCTCTGGTGTTAGGGGCAACTCCTTTTCTCCCCCGCCAGCCTGCATGGTCAGGGTGGCCTCGTATGTGTACAGGCTGCTGTTTGGTTGCTCAGAGCGAAGCCTGCCCCCTAACCGGCTCAGCTCACTTGGGCTCACCATAGACGAAGTCTCGGGCAAAGCCTGCTTGATCTTGAGATTGGTCTCTCCATCAAGATTGGCCGTCTCGATATAGCAGAGCCCCTCGGGTTCCGAGCTAGCAAGCAGCACCAGATCGGCAGGGAAAGGCTCTTCGGACTCTACCCGGACGATATCCCCCACAGCCACGTTGACCCATTTCGTCTCGGTGAAAGAAGAGCCTCGCAAAACCCTGGCCTTTGACAAATTGAGGGCCTTGTCGGCTTGTTTGCGCCGGTAGTCCTCCACCAACTCCTTGCCTGCCGAGACCAGCAGCACGACGATAAGCGGCCCTATAGTGGTGTATCTGTTGGTGGGGGAAAGCCCCGGAATCTGCTGTAGGCCGGCGGTAAACAAGAAGAAGATGTTTGCGAATTTCGAAAACTGCTCGAAGAGGAATTTGGGGAGGAAGGTCGCGATGTTGTATTTTGCCGTGGATACGTGGTTGTCCACGTACTTGTTGGCGCTATTTGCGGGAGGGTTGTTGAGATGTATAATCCGGGGACCAAGCGTTGATGGATCAGGCTTCGAGCGGCCGAAGCCAAACTTGAAGTTGCCCATGTCGAACCTTTTCTCTTTTGGAGGAGGCGGCTCGGATCCCGTTGCTGTCCGCCCTCCCGCGCCCGGCTCTGTCAGCGGCAGGTCCATCTCTGAATACCCCTGGCCCATTCCCAGCCTATTCTTTACCCTGCCGAGAAACCCGCCGCCCAGGCTCAGAACGCTATTTCGATTCCTCGCATTCCCTCGCGCTGCCGACGCGGGTCCAGCCGCAGCACTGCCCTGGTGATAGTACGACCCGGCGTCGTCCGGGTAGTCGTCGAAGTCGTCGGCATACCTCTGATAGTTCCCTAGGTCTGATGTTTGGCTGTACTGTCTGTCGATTTCCGAACCGTAGGGCCCCACGGGCCGCGGTGCGGAACTTGAGGGACCGGCGGGGTGCGGCCGTCCGGGGGCTTGTCTTGGTTGCCCCGAACCAACAAAGTCGTCGTATGATACGGAGGTGCGCGGTTGTGCGCCATCTTGGTCGTAGGCGTACGAGTTGAGGAGGTCGTCGTCGGTTAGGGCAGACCGTTGCCCTGAGTGATAGACGGGTTGTTCATTGTCCAAGTCAAGCAGAAGATCGTTATTTCGGGAGCTCGTTGAGCCTCCGGGAGGCTGGCGGCCGGCCATGCGGAGGACAGCGCTGCGCAGGACAACGGGGTCGCGAGGCAGTTAGGTGCGGGCGTTAAAGCATTGATTGACGGCGAAAGGTGCGCAAACAAGTGAATCACAGGTGAAGTCTCGAGAGATCGATAAGGATACGACGGGCAGAAATGGCAAAGTGATGCCGTGTCTCTTCTGTCGTGTTAGCTGCAAGCACAGCCTCCTTTTCCTCCTTGTTTGGGCCTGGGCAGCGGCGCCGGCGTCGTCAGCCTTAAACCTGCTGTCTGTCTGTCAAACTTCGTGATGCCGCGACAGGTGCGGAATCCGAGCTGTCAAGAGATGCAGGACCAATCAAAGCGCAACTCCAAAGCAGTCTCGCGCAACCTCAAGGCATGGAAGTATCTCGTAGCGGTCGTGGGTTGTAAGCAAATCTGAAAGGGAATCTGAAAAGCAGTTTAAACTGACGAGATGGAAACCTGTTGGGTGGGTTCTACCGCAGGCGCAGCTACGCTAGAAGCTAGGGGTCCGCTGTAACTTTTTACTGCTTGAAAACGTTAGTTAGGCTAACCATAGCAACTGATCCACTTTCAGCAGCAAGTCGAAGACCCTGTTTCGGATGGATTTTTGGCCAATGATAGGCTTTGCCGATTCCTTCACTTTGCCAAAAGGCTTGGTTACCCGAATTGGACGAATTGGAGGGTTGGTTACTAAGCAATTTCGCCCCCAAAATCTCCAGGTATCATAACGTTGTTACTGGCCCTCTCCGTCTCTGAGATACAGGTCTCATCTCACCAAAACACCACAGACACCATCGCCATCATTCTTCGCCTCACTTCCAAAGGAATACAATTCTCCATTTCGTGCTATTCTAGACCGAAAATTAACACACTGTTTCTACAAAGGCGAGGAAGCGTGAAAATGGTTTGCTCAAAGTGCCAGAAGCTCAACAAGACAACCCTCGCCACGCCCGGGGTCAAGAAGAAGAGCGAGATGTATTATGGCTCTCCCGCCTCGTCATCCTCAACACTCGACAAGAAATCCGCTACACTCGGGCAGACCGGCATCTCAAAGGTATGCATAGAATCTCGACAGTTCACACACTCGTATGAAGACATTCGCATTGACAACTGACTCGGCGCAGAGTAAGCTGCTTTCCAAAGCAGCCAAGAACCCCTATGCTCAGTATTCAAGCTCCTGCACACGATGCAAGGTTAAGGTCTCTCAGGGACACACTTATTGCAATCAATGCGCCTATCGAGCAGATGGTATGTTTTCCTGGCGTTTCCACTGTCCGAAATTCCGGCGGCTAACGCTGAGCAGCATGCGCCATATGCGGAAAGCCAAACAAGGCGAAATCCGCCGTGCCTACTGTTGACGGTCAAAAGCGCACCTTGAAGTGAATGGTGACTCTCTACTATGAGATGAATCTATACGAGGGTCGCCGGTAAACCAGCGAGGTGTTGCCCACATTCGGACTGCAAGATTAGGACCGGCTCCGCTCAACGTCACTCGCAGGCCTAGCGGAAACGACGTAGTGAAACCAAAAGGCATATCAAGGCAGCAAGAGGTGTGTTATTTTCGCGCGTTTGTGGGTCATAGCATGCTAAGAGGCTAGAGGATGCGTCCTGGGGAAATAGAACCACGCTGCGCCAAGAAGCCACTGGGGAAATGAAGCGATTAGGGGATGTTCGGGTACAGCTCTGTGGCTCGTCAGCATACACACTCCGTGTACCAGTTTTAGGAGAAGAGAACGTTCAGCGGAAAGGCTGGAGGCCGCTTCCGGCACTCCGATATTGAATGTACAATACATTGGTGGGATGGGAGAGTTGTGGTTCGAAGCCCAGCTAATTCCACGTGAGAGCACTGAGAGATGCCTACATACACCATAGAATCCGTTTTTTATTTATTCTCAAATCGAGGCCTTGAGAGGCCGACCTTCCATAATGGTCCCCACAAACTCCGAGATATGAGCGTTCACCTCTGCGGCGGCTTCCCAGAGCGCCCAGTGAGTAGCGTTAACCTCCTTCTTGACCAAGTGGTCAAAATACTGACCCATCCCCTCCGCCATGGCCGGCGGCAGTGCCGCGTCCCTAGACGCAGTGACCATCAACGAAGGGACGGTGATCTTCGACTTGCCCGCCTTGACCAAGTCCTTTTCCTCGTCATAATTGACTTTAAGCGTACGGTACCAGTTCGTCGGGCCCTTCATCCCTTGCCTCGTAAACTCCTGCACATAGTAATCCATCTCCTCCTTGCTCAGCAATGGGCTCTCCCCAACCTGGTCCTGCTCGACGGCATCCAGGTCGACTCCGTGTGAGGTGTTAAACAGGGCCTTCCCACCCTTCTCACTACCGTCCTTACCCTTCGCGCCATAGGCAACGCTCAGAAACGCCCTAGTCCTTGCAGGGCCCACCACGACCCTCTCGATGTCCCTGCCCTCAAACTGCACCTGGTACCCAAAGTTGGGCAGCCGCTTCACCAAGTCGGCCTTGCTCACAAAGGGGCCCGGGTTGGGCGGCCAGTATGGGGTGCACACGCTGAAGACGCCCAACAGGCGCTCCGGGTACCACAGCGCGAAGCGCCACGCCACGGCGCCGCCCCAGTCGTGGCCGCCTAGTACAATCTGGCCGTTTGCGTCTCCCGTGACGTGGTTGACGATGGCCACCAGGTCGTCGATCACGCTCTTGTACGAGTACAGCGACAGGTTGTCAGGGTCGACATCAGTTTGCCCGTACCCGGCCATGTCCGGCGCGATGACGCGCAGGTTGTGCGTCGTGGCTAGGTGGGGGATTTCTAGCAGGGGGAAGGTTAGGTGATTTTGTCCAAAAATAAAATTCAGGTTTGGCGCTTGTTGTTTACTTTCAGGGGAAAGGAAAAGGGGGTGGGATCCAGTAACGATCATATTGCGTCAACTACAGTAATCTGGGCATGTTTTACTTACGGTAACGCCAGGCGAAGGCGAGGTCGGGAAAGCCATGGATCAGGAGGGCTGTACCGCTTGGGGTGGTGCCCGAGGGGGGCTCGGCCAGGAGGTAGTGATAGGTCTTGTTTGAGTTGGGGATGGTCAAGGTGTGGTGTTGCACCCGCGAATCAGTTGGGGTGAGCTTGTCGACCATGATGAACAGAATTAACGGCCGGGACGGTGTTACGAAACAGTGGAAGCTGTGAGTGAAGTGTTGGAAGAATGTTGTGGTGAGAAGGGGAAGCGATTGAGAATTCAGGGGCTGCGGGGTGTCTCACGGGACGGGGCAGAAAACTGAAAGCAGAAATTGTGAGGGGAGAGATAATCACGAAGGAGAGGGGGGATCGAGATGCCTCGGCCTCATCAATGAATTTGTAATCTGTCACGGGTGTTAAACCTCCCCTCGGTACTTATGTTCGCAGTACAGGCATAATTGACACGGCAACCAGGGGTGAAGAAGTTCGGGACGATGCTGGGTACAACACCCCTCTGTACGTCATAAATAAACCCCACATCTGTTTTCACCAATGTCAGGTGCAGCCAAAGGGTCAATTGGCGGAGGAGCCCCTCCACCACATACGCTCCCGGCATGTCCTGGACGGAATGATTACTGAACTCTCAACATTGGGCGAATACAAAGCAGACACCGGATGTCCTAAGGAACAGCACAGGCAGTTGGAAGGGGTGCTCAGGGGTGTTACGTTCGGTGCGCTGCTCAGCCGACAAGCCGGCATTTCCGAGTTAGCACGCTACGCATACAACACGTATGCCTCCTTTTCAGCATCCCGCCGAGAATGTCTCGAAGTGAGTACGGTAGCTATGTTATTCTACACTCCTCCCGAGCTCTCCGTCTCCCCTGATTAGTTCACGTCTGCCAATCTTAGCAGCACTCGCCTCAGATATCCAGCGGAGTTCCGCCCTCTCGAGCCTCCGTTCATGAAAGTGAAAACGGTAAGCCAATGTCCCACCCAGCTCGGCTTACCTGGAGTCAGGGGTGGCTCTCACCGCAAGTACATTCGCTCCGGAAACGCCCCGAACGGTGATGGGCCGCTAAAATACACTTAAGAATACAGCACCGAAGGAGGCCCAAACTTCAATACTTACAACCTAAGCCACCGGCTTAAAAGGACATGCCGACCCCGACGAAGCAAGTTAGTAGATTACCGTATCCTCCTCATCCTGCATCATCTCGTCCCCGTTCTCATCGTGCTCCTTGTCATGTAAGTTCCGTGCCTTGGATGACGGCCGTGCCGCGGCATCGGGGTTAGTATCTTGCGGTACATGTTTGGGTTCACCAACCGGGGCTTTTCCTGATTGCGCTTCTTGTTCTTGCTCTTGTTCCGGCTCTCGCGGCGGAGGAGACGGGGACCGTGGCGGGGTAGCAACACCCAGTTCTCTGAGTCGCTGCGTCTTGCGCATCTTGAACTCGCGGTTCTCCTTTTGTATGGTCTGCTCCGCGGCTTGAATTTGGTCTCTGATGATCTCCTCTTGGTCTTTGGTGAGCTCCCATGGCAGGTAGTACTGATGAACTCGTTTAGCAGTGGTTCCTGTTAAAGGTGTAGCCCTCCACCTACAAGTCTAGGCTCGCTTTTCGTCTGCAGACTTTGTGCCCTTGCCAGCATACTCGAATGTCGCGATCGCATCTAGACAAGGCATGTCAGTAGCCAGCTAGAAAATAGGGGTAAGCTCCCAACATACCGCCTGTTCCTCGAGTTTGAGCTGCTCAATCTGGCGCACTCTTCTAAGTTTCTCTAGCTTCTCGACTCTGCGCTTGTCATCCTCGGCCCGCCGCTGTTGAGCCTTTTCCTGCTGTCGCCGCTCTATCTCCAGCCTCTTTTGTTGCTGGGAGGCTGACGTGGGTCGACTGAGCGCCGTGAGCAAGCCACCAAACAAACGTTGCCCACGCTTCTTCTCCTCCTGGCTAATACTCTTGCGGCTGGAAAGACCCCCCGAGAGAGACGGCCGCCGCGCCTCTGGCGATTCCCGGGAGTCTCGTTGATGTTTTTGGTCATGCGATCTTGCAGGTGACCTCTCCCTATGTTCTCGCTTCTCATCCTCAACTGATGTAGTGCCGTTGCTCGGCTTGTTCAGCTCTTGGTCGTTGCCGTTCCCGAGAGGAGAATCCCCGTCGCCGCCCTCAAACTTGGCGCGCTTAATGTCAGCCGCATCCTCTACCGGCGCAGGCGACGCTTTTCTCTTGTTCGCAATGGCGTCTTCTGTTTCGGCCATGTGGCTCGGGTTACGGAGCGAATGCGCAATCGAAGATGAAGGTGCAGATGCGTCTCGCTATAGCTGGTGTAGTGGCGCACTTTGTATGTTCGAGCGTGTGCGAAGAGGAGAGAGAGGGGGAGGGGGGGGGGGGTTTTTATAGGTAGCGCGCTTTGCTCTTGTTGGTGACTTGGTGTTTTGGGAAGGTTCCATCCACTTGTTGTCTTCGAACTTGGAAGCTACGACGAGTAGGTCACACTGTAGGTCTCAGCGTTCATTTGCCGGGGCGATTATGTCGCAAACGAAGCGAGGTGCCCAGCCCGATGAGCTTCGAACAAACAAGTGAAGTTTAAACCTTCCGTTAGACGCGAGTTCTGACTTCAATGCCGACAGCCGTATCGATAAGCTTTCAACCGCAGCGTAACACCCAATGGTGGGGCTTGTAAGGCTGTGGCTAGGTATGGAAGTTACTAGACTAGGGGTCGTATTAGTGGCGTTCAACCGCTAAACTTTTACGCCTGGCTCTTCTGTAGAAAACGAACGCCACTGCAGCCTTCTGTACAGTACAGTAGCTTTCAAGTGAAGCCAACCTCTGGAGACACCACCACATTGAAGCCCTGCAAAACGATTTCCGATCTACAATCAATCTCTTCCTCTCGTCTTCATCTCAAATCGCATAAACCGAGAAGACCAAGACAAGCCCACCATGTCCCGCCATCATCCGTAAGTCAACGTCCCTCTGGTCACGCAGCGGCACACCTCTACACCCCCTAGCTATCCGATCAGCCATACTAATTCAAGCTGCCAAACCCCAGGGACCTGGTGATGTGCCGCAAGCAAGCGGGTATCGCCATCGGCCGACTTTGTGACAAGTGCGACGGCAAGTGTCCAGTGTGCGATTCGTACGTGCGGCCGACGACGCTGGTGCGCATCTGCGACGAGTGCAGCTTCGGCAACTACCAGAACAAGTGCGTCGTATGCGGCGGCGAGGGCATCTCGGACGCCTTCTACTGCTTCGAGTGCACGAGGCTGGAAAAGGACCGCGACGGCTGTCCCAAGATTATCAACCTGGGGAGTTCGAGGACAGACGTAAGTTTCCCCCGTACACCTAGTTATGGTCCAACGGTGGGAGAGAGGCCTGACATTTCGTGTGCTGCAGTTATTCTACCAGAAAAAAACGAATCGGGGGACGGCGGCGTTTTAGTGAGCAAGTGGCCCGGGTTTGGGCAGGCTTTCGGTTTCGAGTACCAGGGGCATATGGGTGTAAATGTTTGTTTGGGCATTTGCATACGAGCAACTGCATACGCCGGTACACACTTGGTGGCAAGGGTGGCGGCTTGGGTTTCTCATGGCGTTAGGAGCAGAGGAACACTGGGAGAGGAGATGGCGGGTGATATCACGGGTGTCCATCTACCACTGCTAATTCAAGGCTATCTGAGTGTGTTGTAAAACTACAGCTAGGAGACCGTCCATCATTAATCCAACAAAAGAGATATACCCCTCACCAGCTGGCAATGCAACTATAATCGTACAAAGGAAACAGTCCCCAATGTCAACTCCATCATCCGTTTTGCTGCTCCCTCCGATACAACACTATATATAAGTAACCTTGGTTCCCATACCGGCGGTGGCCTTGACCTTGGCCCAGCTCACAGCAAGGATCCTCGCGATTCTCTCGCGGATGCGCTTGCGCCTCAACAAGAGCAGCAGCCCAACGATAAACGCGAGCGTCCGATATAGCACGTACGGGTTCGTCCGGAACGCCACCGACATCTCGTCCACCAGTGAGCGGAGATTTGCCAAGACCATCGATGCCCTGTTCATGAGCGTCGGCGCAGTCACGGCATTCCCGCCCGAACCAGCTGTCACCCCTCCCCTCCTCGCCCCTGTTCCCCTTGTCCCGACTCCCGGCAACGGCCTCCTCCCAGCTTTGCCCACATCCGAGCGCACCGAGTCATCCGATCTAGGCGGCGGCGGCGTAGACGACGTAGGCGTGATCTCAACACCAAAGTCCCCTTCCGTAACCACCCCCTTTTCCCTTCCCCCTTCCCCTCCCCCCATTCCTGCCCCTACTTTCTTCCCACCACCACCACCACTACCCCCACCCTCCGCCCTTCGTCCACGTTCCTCCTCCAACCGCCTGCGCTCGCGCGCCTCGTTCTCAGCCCTCAACCGCCTGGCCTGCTCGACGTCGCGGCGTATGGCCTCCTCCTGGCGGCGGCGCTCCTCCTCGTCGCGGCGCGCCGCCGCGAGCTGCTCCTCGTGCAGGCCCTGCAGCGCCTGCAGGAACGCCTCGCGCCGCTCCTCGTCCAGCACGGGGCTCGCGCTCACAAACTCGCGCGCGTACTCCCACTCCCCGTTGCGCGGCAGCACGTGCAGCGTGTACAGCTCCAGCAGCTTGACCCGCGCGTTGAGGTCGCGCGGCGTGTCGGCGCCACTGGCAGCGGCGGCGGCGTGACCGCGGCGGCCGGTGCGGGAAGAGGAGGAGTGCGAGCGGTGGCGTTTGGGGTTTTGGTGCGGGGCACCGGTGCTGCTGGCTGTTGGAGGGGGGAAACGGTCTGAAATGTTGTCGAGGTTCGGGGTGCGGGCTGAGGCTAGGTAGTTCTCTAGGCGCTGTTGGTTGACGGTCTGGGTTTTGGCGTGGGCGAGGAGTAGGGTGGCTCTAATTTTGTTTTTGTAGTGTTTAGCGATACTGTTGTGGCGGAATATGGACCAATGTTTTGTGAGCGGTAAGTGAGGACTTACAGGTTAATGACTACATCTGCATCCACATCCCCCTCAACGCCGTGGTAGCCATTGCGGACTACCTCCTCCCAAACCTCGCCCTCGCGCACTTTGTGGCAGAGAGCTCGCCATTCCTGCGTCCCAAACGTATCCTTGCCCTCGTCCGTGTCCAGCTCGAGAATTGCGTTTAGAACTGTCAGGTATAGGCTCCATACTTTGATCCTAGAAGACCGCGAGGCTCTGGCTACCGGGGCGGGCTCAAAGGGAGCTTCGGGATCGTCAGACTCTGGCGGCGTGACCAGTGGTAGGACGGTAGACAGCGCCTCGGGCAAGCGACGCGTGAGAAACAGTGTCGAGGCTTGGCGATATGTTTTGGATATGTGTGAGGACGAGTGGCCGGGCCGCGATGCTGCCGAGGACGACAACGAGGATATTGAGGACGACAGTCCTAAGTCTGCCATGTATGAGGTGCGGGTAGACGACATTGTGGGGTTGATAAGTGCGATGCGTGTGCCGTTGGTGTGGTCCAGGTGTTTAGGGAAAAGTACGTGAGGTAGCTTCGGATTCAGGTCATGGAGCGAGACCGACCAGAAGACCACTCTGGAGTCTGGACTTCTAGCGTCCGGCCATTGTGCAGCCAAAGCAAGGAAAAAACGTTCAGAGAGAGGTGATGCGACAAGGGGTTATCGGTCGACGCGTATGGCCGCCTTGATTCAATTCGCACGACAACATGTGCTTCGCTGAGCTTTCATATTTCGGGCCCCGATTTGCTGCCGTATGAGCCTCGGCTAATCGGTGGATGAGCTTGGCAAGAAAATGCCGACGCTGATGACGGACTGGTGGGACACGGCTGTTAACGATTGACAACCGTTCAGCCGGTATCACCTGCAGAGTTATGGTACATTAAAGCAGATCGTAACTTGCTTCTTAACGTTTGCGAAACCACGAAATACCGGTAACGAAAATCACCTTCCTTACACAGTACGTACTTCGTGGCTTCGTCACCGACGCTGCCGTTCAACCCATGATTTCAATCATTCGGCTGTTCAGGACATTGTACTTGAGAACAGAGTCAATCAGATCCAGATCAAAGTTCCGTTCTTACCTACAAGGGAAAGTTGAGGGCTGCACCGGCCGTTGCGAAATTTCATATCAAATGCATACCTTACATACAGTACATTATGTATATTACAAAGTACCCAACCTTGTCAGTAGTCCTAGCAACCGCTGACTTTAGCCACATGTGATCTCTCAGGGCTCGATGCCATGGTCCTTGTCCCTGAAACCAGCAAAAGGGGGATCTACGTAATTATATCCGTGACCAGCTAGCAATTAGAATTCAGAATTCAAGTAGGGAGTAATGAAGTCTGCAAAATCCAGATTTACTCTCACGTACGAATATTTACATATGTACATATCCTTTTCCTATCCCTAGATATTGAAACCCACGACCACAGGTGCCCTCAAGCGAATATCCTCCATAGATACATACACCCACCCCCTTGGATGCCCTCATTGCAACATCGAGTCCAGGCTCTCGCCCAACTTCTCCTCGATGCCCACAATCCACCTCCTATTCTCTCTCTCCACAACCTCATCGTCATCGTCCTGGAGTTCACTGATGTACGGCAGCATCTCGGGCAGTGCCTGCAGCCACTCCTCTCCCAGTCTCGCTGTCAGTGCCTGCTGGCACTTGACCACTGCTAGCCGCACTGATGCCTGCCCGGAGCGGAGGTGCTTCAACAGCGCGCCGTTGAGTTCCTTGTGGTGTTCCTGGGAGTCCGCCGCGGCCGCGAGCTCCACCACCGCGGGGATCAGTTCGCCCTCGGCCACGTCGGCGGCGCGGACGAACTGCTCGACGAGTACTGGTGCAACAGCACCAAAGTGCGCCGGCGCCTGCCAGAAACCGTCCTGGTCGTGCTCAAAGCACTTGGTGAGGGTGCGGAGAACCCTCCTCCACAGCTCTTTTCCGCTGGGCTCCTTCAGGTCCGCCAGCGATGACAGTACCTTGACAGCGCTCTCAATCACGTACGAGGCGTAGCTGGTCACGATGGACTTGAGATTGTCGAAGAAGACCTCAAGGAATCCGTACACGGTGAGGAGCCGCAGGGTGCGACCGGCAGTATCGTTCTTCGGAAGCCCGCTCCATGTCCACTCCATGAGTTTGGAGAAGATGGGGCGGAAAGCGGCGTCGTTCAGCTTGTAGACCATCTTGAGCGCGTCGTCGCTGACCTTCCTCTCGATCTCTTCCATTTCAGACGGCGTAAGCGAGGCGGCATCCCCCGAAACAATCATCCTCCTCAAGTCCATAGCCTTGAGGAAAATGACTGAGAGGGAGGATACATTTTTAGCGACAACCGACTTGGAATGCTTGTCAAGTGCCATCCCCAGGATGTCGAGATATTCACTCATCGCCTGTCAACTAATTAGAATGCAATGTGAACGACAGATGCAAAATTACTTACAGATAACCCGGACTTGGCGGCAAGGGCCCAGTTATGTTCAAGAGCAACATACAGGGCCTTCGGTTCAACCAGCTTTGCCAAAAACTGGAGGCAGTGTGACCGGTTGCTGCTCGACTCGTCGTCCAGGTGCGCCGCTGCAGACTTGTTTGAGCACGCTAGGATCCGGTCGAGGTAAGCACCGGAGATCATGTACGGGATATGCTGGGCCAGGGCTGCCATGAAAGCATATGCGGCATTGTGAAGTTCGGTGTCGGCGGTATCGCTGCTCAAGCTCTCTTCCAGGTGGCCTAGCGCTTTCGGGATGGCGACGGGTAGGACGGGGACTATGCCATCCTGTAGAACGTCTACAAGCGAGGCCAGGCAGAGTAAGGCCATTACCCGGAGACTCTGAGATGACTGACCGAGGCAGTGATCGCCCGCGATGGTGGCGGCCGCAGCAGCCACGGCGTCGATGTCTTTCTTGCCATACTTTTCCGAGATCTTGTCGACGCAGGTCACGGCCGTATGCTTGTAGTTCATGTCGTCCGATTCCCGAATCACTGCGGTCAATTGAGGAAGGAAAGCAAGCAAGGCGTCCCTCGACTTTGCGTCTGTGGTGCTTTCATTGTCTACCCGCAACTCAAGGGCCCGAAGAACCTTCTGCCGCAGCCCGACATTTGGCCGGTCAAGCAATGCCTCTACACTTCTGATGAATTCGGCAATCGAGAGTAGATTGAGAAGATTGGACAGTGCATCGCCGCAGCGGTTGTACAGCATCTTCTTGGTCTTGACGGTGCCAGCGAGAGTCAAAATACTTTCGAGGAGCGTGGCGTAGAGATCGCGAATTTTGCCTGCCTCCATATCGTCTCTTTCAGCAAGCTGGGCGATCTCACGCTTCAGCCGCCTATTCGCGAGCAAGTGCGGGAGAAGATTGAGCTGCTTTGCGGCCGTCTTTTGGGAATCTTGCTCTCCGGTCGTGTCGGTGCCAAGAAGCACGCTCGAGAGAGCAGGCTTGGGCTTGAATATGTCGCTGACCAAGTCCAGGAGCTTGATAAGAGTTTGAAGCTGGACTTCTACGGAGAATGAACTCATCATTTGGGTCGTGAAAGAGATCATGTTGTCGGTCGCAGCATATCTGTCGACAAACATGGCAAGGACAGCGAAGAGGAAGTCTTCTGGGCCAAGATTTTCCACCAGGCTGATGAAGAGATCGTGCTTTCGGTGCGAAGGTATATGCTCGTAGGCGGTTACAAAGCTGGCAAGAAGATCCTTGGTGCTTGCAACTAAGTTCCGACTTCTTTTCCGGAAGGTGTCAATCAGAGGAGGGATAACCTCCTTGACTGTTTGATTGACGACATGGGCAGAGTAGTCATCAGCCTGCTTAAGCACCGAGCTGCCCATAAACGTGAAAATCGGCATGACACTCTGCAGCACCACATCCGGGGCCGTCCGAGCCAGATTGGCCACCAGGAGCAGCGCCGAATTGATGACGGCAGGACTAGATGACTTCTGGATGCAAGTTGCCAAGACGTCGCCGTGCCCGGCTGACGCATCGATCGTCAGGTCCTTGTTGTTCTTGAACGCCGGTATCATGGTGAGGAGGCTGCTCAGCACCAAATTTTGGAGATATCCTAGCTCGGATCCCACAAGCGCGCCCAGATGATGGAGATCCGACAGGGTTTGAAATAAGCTCGGGAGCAATTCGGGGTGCTGAGCTGGGTTGGATTCTTGCACAAGCTCCAGAACGAATGTTGACTTGTTCAGAGCTGTCTTCAATTCTTGACTCCCTTGCAGACTCACACTACGACTCTGGTCTGCCGTGCTGGTTCGCCTCCGCTTGTTCGCCGGGGTATCGGTCGCAAGTTTGACCTCGTGCTGCAAGGAGTTGATGAACTCGAGCAAGATGTCCGTCGTTAAGTCCACCTTCCTTAGGAAATCCACTGCCTCCGCAATGACGGAGCTCTGCTCGGGAGAGAGACGGGCCGCAGACTGTGTAATATCAAACATTGTCCGCGCTGTTGTGAACTTGGTGTTCGACTTCATTGATGGCCACATCTTTGTAATGCGGCCGAAGATGGCCTGTACGAGGTTGGGCCTGAGAGCGGTGTTCGGATCGTTTATCAGTTGAAAGAACGTTTCGAGACCTAAAGTGTTGTTTGCGACCACGACGTCTACGAAGGCTTGGTCGATCTGCTTCTCGTCCAGTGATTCTTGCGCAGCAAGCTCAGCGGCTTCATTTCCGCTGAGAGAAGCCCACCAGCGAAGCAGTGGCAGCAACAGATCCGTCCTCGAGGTTCCCGAGATGCTGCGTATCTGGTTGATTGCGCGTAGTAATCGTAGTTTGACGGCCAGCAAAGGCGATTCTATGACATGTCCGCAGAGGAACTTGAGAATCGAAAGCCTCGTCCCATGAGAGAGATGACGCTTTCCGGCTGCCTTTTCTGGTGAACCCTTGGCGCTCTCCAATGCAGTAACAATGGCCGCCGTGAGATGATCCTCGTGAAGAACTGATTCCTCCAGGCAAGGTATCAGAACCGACTCGACCAGGGATTTGACGGCATCACGGCCCAGTGGGCTCGGCAATTCGTGATCGCCGTACAGACCCTTAAACCCCCAAGGCTGCTGGGACTTTTCGAAAGCAGTTTTGGCATGGGAACTCAAAACGGCGACGAGGTCTGCTGCGGCACGGCGGACTTTCTTTGCCGGGTCGCTCAGTGCAACAGCACAGTAAGGTATAATGGCCTGAAAATCCTTCCCAGCGCAGTCGCTTTCCTTCAGGCGGGATTTGACGCATTCCAGGGCGGCTACTTTGGCAAGGGATGGAAACGGCCCGCACCAGACCCGGAGATAGAAGCTGAAGTAAAACGAGTTGCTTGGTGCCAGAGACCGGGTTAACACTGGAGCGGTATCGAACCTCTTCAGGTCACTCTCACTGGCGGCGGCGAGCAGAAATGCCGTGCAGAGATCGTTGAACAATACCGCTGGCGTTGGCGACAGACAAGACAAGGACGATGGCTCCAGTTTAGACAACTGTTGCAATGCCGAATCCAGGCTTGGCCCCTTTTCGGCTGGCTTCACCGCCTGGTTCTCGTCCACCTGCTCTGGAATCTGCTCAATCGTAAGTTTCGGGCGGAGAGCGGCCCCCAGTTTAAGCTCGATCTCCTCAATGTCGAAGTCCACCTCCTCAATAGCGGACCTGACGGCATCCCCCGTGAGCCCGCCGGCCTGCGACAGTGTAACCAAAGAAGAGCCAACTTCTTTGCGGATACGGCCGTCGCCGTCAATCTCATCGTTGATCCTGTGGGCTGCCAGAAGCATTGCTTTGTAGACAACCTTGACTTGCTTCTCCTGCAGAAGGTTTGCCAGAAGCAGAGCGTTAATGGCAGGAAGGCTTCGAGCATCACCCTTCTTGGACAAGCGATCCACGAAGGCAAGCGCAAGCCCGTTGGCTAACTTGTCAACGCGGTGATCCCGGCTGATCTCCAACAGAATCGGGACAAGAGCCGGGATCTTGAGGAGAGCCTTGGCGATCCGACCAGAGACCTGCTTTGCGGAGCGGTGCTGTGAGAGGATACTAAGACAAACAAGGCCAGGGCGGTAGGTATCAGCAGTCCAGCCATGGACCAGCTGCTCCATAAATGCGGAGAGCGCACCGTCGTTCAGGCTGCCCTTGGCAGCAAGGATAGCGACGATCATGTAGCTCGCGATCTGGATTCCAGGGACGTCTTTCATGAGCATTGCCTCGCTCAAAACCGGCCCAGTTTGCTGGAGAAGCTTGTGGTCATTCTCAAGCTGGACACTCCGCCTGCCGGACCGCATCTTGTCAAGCATGCCGTTGACAGCCTCGGCCATGACGCCACCCCAGAATGACACGAGGCCCGGGTATTCCTGCTTAGCCCGGCATGACTCAAGCGTGTACTGGGAGATGATGGATAGCAACTCAGGCCGGTTTGTTGCTTGCTGCACAATGGCAGCCCGCGGCGGGGCCGTCAAAGAGCGTTTATAGGGGTCTAGAAACCTGTACTCCTGGGGTATTTTGGCTGGCAGGATATCAAGAAGGGTAACGAAAGCCGGGATCGTGTGGTATGGAAGGAATGTGGTTATGAGGGTTGCCGTATTGAACTCGTGGATCCTGTCGCCTGTAAGCACCATTGCAAGAAGCAGTTGGGCATATCACCTACCGAAATCTCCTCACCAACCACTCAATGGCCTTGATGGCGGGGTTAAGCCGTAGGCGACCGGCAACCAGGTGGAGGAACGAGTTGACGCGTTTGTCCAAGGCCGCATTCTCCTCCGGCGTCATCTGGGTCCGATCGGCCTCCTGGCTCTGCTCGCTGAACAGTGTCGCCCTAAACGGAGCGAAGCGAGGGTCGAGATGGCACAAATCCTCGAAGCCTCCGTAGCATATAGTGTATATCTCGGCGAATGTCTGACTGGCGGCCTCTCGAGGCTCGAATATCAACGACTTGGAATGAGCAGCCTTGAGCGTCTTGGCATTCAAGCTGGTCCGCGAGTTGGCCGCGATCTGCGCCAACTGCGCAGCCAGGGAACTCGCCATCTTCGGGGTGGTAAGTCCGGGCTCTCTTGGCCCGCTGAACTCTTGATCGCGACTAGAGAATCACCGACTGGACATTTGGGAAGGGGCGTTCCACTCGGCTCTCAGACGTGTGTTCAGAAGACGGACAAACGGCCAAGGCAGCCTTCAAGGAAAAATTGACCGGTCGTAATTCAAAGGCAATCAAGTACAGCTTGGTAAGGTCAACAACGTAGCTGACTGGCACTTGAGGGAATGGTTTTGGACATGTAAATACAACCTTTATCTCCTTGGTGTTGCTCGCTGCAGTTATGTTTCGGCAGCTGTCCCACCGAAACTCTCCCGCTCCAGAATTTTTTTGGGCCGGCGGGCAGCCGATAAGACGGCAGAACCAATCAACATGCGTTGATAAGTCTCGCTTTTGGTGGGCTTCGTCAGGGTCCCGCGATCAAAAAATGGGAGATAAAAAAAAGTGATGGTCGCAGAACATCTACCGAAACAATATTATCTCCACCGGATTGCTTCAGATTCAATGGCTTCCCACCCTTCGAAACGACGGAGGCTGACGCCTCCAGGTGAGGATGGGCACGACTCGGCCAGCCATGACACCAAGATCCAGAAAGCCTTCTTCAAAAGCGCCGCCAATTGGAGCCTCGAGCAGGACTACGAATCGAGACCTAGAAAGGGCAAGAGGAAGGATGCAAAGAAGGGCAGCACCGAAGGCGCTGGCAGGCTCCCCATAAAGACAGCCGCAGGAACTTGGGTGGTCCAGGATGATGCCGAATTGGTGCCGAGCGACACGGAATGGCTTCAGAGCGAGGAAGAGGATGAAGAGGTGGACAAAGAGCCCGAGGCTGCTGCCCCGGAAGCGCCCAAAATCCCGGAGCGTGAACAACTGCGGAGAGCGCAGGAAGAACTAGCAAAAATTGCTACGCAGCTCAACGAGGATCCTGAAGAACACCCTGGAGCATTCAAAGCGTTGGCCAAACTCGGGGAATCACCCCTTCTCTCGATCCAGAAATTGTGCCTTGTCACCCAGATGACGGTCTATAAAGATGTCATCCCGGGATACAGGATACGGCCCGCATCGGAGGATGTTGCCGGGGAGAAGCTTTCGAAAGAAGTAAGGCGGCTACGGACCTACGAACAAGCCTTGGTCTCTGGCTATCACAACTACCTCAAGTCCCTCGCGAAGCATGCAACATCACCGCCTATAGAGAAACGAAAAGGAGGGGAACCGATCTCCAGCATTGCCATCACCTGCGCCTGTACGCTGGTGAATGCCGTCCCACACTTTAATTTTCGAGGCGACCTGCTACGGATTCTGGTGAGGAAATTGAGCAGCCGTAAGCTGGACTCGGACTTTGCAAAATGCCGGCAAGCGCTGGAGACACTATTTCAGGAAGATGAGGAAGGTAATGCCTCGATGGAAGCCGTGTCTCTCCTCACAAAGATGATGAAAGCACGCGAGTATCGCGTCGACGAGAGCGTCCTGAATATGTTCCTGCATCTACGGCTGCTCTCTGAATTCGCGGGCAAGGCCTCTCAGGACACAGTCAACCGGCCCGGTGACGCACCCAACGGCAAGAAGCCGAAAGCGAAGAAGGAGTTCCACACGAAGCGGGAGCGGAAGCTCCTCAAGGAGCAAAAGGCAGCCGAGAAAGTGATGGCCCAGGCAGATGCGACCGTCAGCCACGAGGAGAGGGAAAGGATGCAGTCAGAAACCCTCAAAATGGTGTTTGCTACCTATTTCCGCATCTTGAAGCAGCGCGTGCCGCATCTCATGGGTGCTGTGCTCGAAGGCCTAGCCAAGTACGCACACCTCATCAATCAGGACTTTTTCGGCGACCTGCTCGAAGCACTCAAAGACCTCATCCGTGAAAGCGACGGCACTGAGGACGCTGCCGAGGGTGAGACGCAAGGCAACGACCAGGATGACGGGCTGTCGGTCGTTCGCGACACCAACAGAGAGGCTCTACTGTGCACTGTCACGGCGTTTGCGCTGCTCGAAGGGCAGGACGCGCACAATGCCCGCACAGACCTACACCTCGACCTGTCCTTCTTCATCACAAACCTCTACCGCAGCCTCGTCAGTCTCTCAGTTAACCCGGACCTCGAGCTGGGCGCCAAGTCCCTTCGCCTCGACGACCCGGATGACCCGACTTCCCCGGCCAACGGCCACCGCAGGAACAACAAGATCAACCTTCAAACAACCACGGTGCTGCTCATGCGCTGCCTGACCGGGGTGCTCCTCCCGCCGTGGAACATACGCTCGGTGCCACCCCTGCGGCTCGCGGCCTTCACCAAGCAGCTCATGACAGTGGCGTTGCAGATGCCCGAGAAGTCGTGCCAGGCGGTGTTGGGCCTGTTGCACGACGTGGTGCGTACCCACGGCCGCAAGATCAACGCGCTGTGGAACACGGAGGAGAGAAAGGGCGACGGGACATTCAAGCCGCTCAGCGAGACGGTCGAGGGGAGCAATCCGTTTACGACCACCATCTGGGAAGGGGAGATCCTAAGGAAGCATTACTGCCCCAAGGTGAGGGAGGAGCTGAAGTTGATGGAGAAGGAGCTCAGGGCCATCTAGTATCGTGAACATCACGAATTCTTGAGGCAATATTATCACATGTCCGCAATTTTGGTTTCTCTGCCTTAGCAGTGTACATAGGAGGATCGAACTTGCTGATACCCCTGCAATCCATCATGACAAAGGACGAGTTACTTGAGTGAGTTGAGGCTTGATTGTGTACGTCGTACTGTAGCTGATGACTCGCCTTCCCAATTTCCTGAGCTCAACTGCCCCGCGTGTTCGTGATACCAGTACATAGCATTTCCCCTTCTACCGCAAGTGTCGGAAACATTTCCGGCGAGCTGGGGCACCCCTTGTAAACAAACATGCTTGTTAATGCTAACGTTATCCGTTGTGGTTCTCAACAATGCTACCATGAAATTTTCAGAATGATTGTTGCCGAATACAACGCTGGTATTCAGGGGCTGACACGGCGGTTGGTCCCGAAGTGGAAAGCTTGACCGACCCGGCCTTTCCTCTTTTCTCGTTTTCATTCCTGCCTCGGTCGGCATCTGCCCTGACAGGTTTTCTCACCGCATGTCAAGATTGGTTTTTGCACCAACTTACCCATGCCCTTGATGCAGGTGTGGAGTTGGGACGTGAAGCTCGGCTTGTGGCCGAGAGGGACCAGAACGCAAATTATCCGTATGTAGATATTCGTCCAGTACACTGTCTGTTTCCCAAGCACCTGCGATCGATGCCGGTCCTGCGATGATTATGGACAGTCTCGGCCAATCTCGGCCCTTACCACACGAACCTCCCTGAGAAAATCTCACCATGCGCGGGATCTAATGATCAACTCCAATTCGCCATGTGGCCATCATTTTTACAAACTACACGTGTAGTTGCGTACCGGTATTTCATGCCTTCTTGCCGAGAACCGGAGCTGGCTAGCCGAAAACCAACGGCAGGGACATGACGTCGAGACTGTGGTCTAAGCATGGTCCCGGGCTAACTAAGCTAAGCAGTCGCACAGTTGCCGGCCCATCATTGCCGTCACGGTTGGTTGTCTGCTAGTTTTCCCCCGTCCGAGCGCTCAAGGCCGGCCTTCGTATGTACCCCTGGAGTCATGCAGCATGCGCCAGGATGGTACTCGTCACCCACGAGAGTAGTTTGCTCGTGGCCCCCAGGTTGTGCCTAAGGTTCTACGGTTTCAGATGGACGATCTCCTGCTTACCCAGCCTCCCAGCGACGACTGGTGAAGGACAGGCTGGGCTATCGGTTCCTGGATAAACAACTCTTGACAAGGGCCGGTGAAGAATACCGCCAGGCTCAAGTCTCTAAGCCGGGCAAGCGGCGAAAACTAGAAGCCGTCTTTCATGGTGTCCTAAAATCTGAAGGTGGCTCAACAACGAATCGGTCGCGCCACCCACCTGACTTCCATGACGGCACCTCCTGAGTCGACAGTACAAGTATGTACATACATACTCAGGACCAATCCGCGCCCGGGTCATCCTGGGCTTGAGCTACTGCAATGTGTTTGTTGGTCGTCGGCACGGACAGCGAGGCGGGCTACGCACGGTGTTCAGGTAAGCATGCTCGAATGTCGCTGCGGGGTCCCGGCGATTTGGCTCGGCCAAGGGGGAGATGGGCTCACTCTGTTGAGCTATGAAGGTATGGTAACGTATGCAAGGTACATACAGGACTGTACACTGCCTACATGAGTAGATTCATATGTAGACCATAGCTGGAAGGCATATCGCCGCTTGGCAGGGGGAATGTAACGGTGCTGTGCTAATAAAGGGGCTCCAGGGGCGGCTCTCAGTTGCCTGCGGGAGTAGGTGTGTAGACCAGATAATTGGAAGATGACTTACACTCCGCACCGCTCCATCTCAACACCCCATCCGTGAAGTGCCTAGGCAAAAGAAGAAGACATCCAAGTGTATAAAGTGTACAAGTACTGTATCTAGGTAGTATGTACGGAGGGACTCGGGTGTTTCCTTACCTACGCATGTCCCACTGGTAACAGCCCTGTGAAACAGGTGTTAGCAACTAGATCACAGCTGCCCTTGACCTAGGTGACCAGAGACCTCAATTCCGTGCGGCGAGCTTGAACAGCCTGGACCTACTGTGGTAAGTTCCAGCTATGCTAAATACCTTAGGCATATGTGCTTCCCCCTTTTCGCTTGCCTTGCCGCCCCTTGGCCTGCGCTGTTTGCTGTCGCGATCGCGCTCTGGGATTCTCCGGACTTTAGCAGCCGAGCCGTTGCCTAACGTTATGCCTGATCAAGTGAAGGTCAACGTTATCTGTAGTGGACTTGGACCGCTTTGGTGAGTTCGGAAACATTCCCAAAGCATAAGGTATTCAACAGGTCGCTTGCTTGTCAATCTATCTCAAACAGATCGCAGGAGCTACCGGGCTGCTCTATCCAGACGACCCTGGGCCAGGCCGGTCCCTGTCTTGGCGGCTCGATCGGCGCATCTTGTCGTCCCAATTCTCCAGCGCTGTTTTCGGCTTTTGCATGTCAGGTACAACCCAACGTCGGTTTACGCTTTCGCAATTTTTCTGGAAGAAGCTGTGACATTCATGTCAAGTTTCACGTCTTTTTCCTTCCCCCTGAACCCCACTTCCAACCATCGGAGCGTCTGTTTCGGAGACTGCATCCACTTGCTCTAGGCAGAATTCGGAAAGGAGCCGTTTCCTTTTGGGGCAAACCCGAGGTTCCCCACCAACATGGATCTCCCCCAACAACGTGCACGGGCCGATTCTCGAGTCTGGTGTACATGTAACGTTAGGTACGAAGGTACGGACACACTACGAGAAAACATCCAGCCCGGACACGACGTTCCTTCACTCCAGAATGGTCTTGCACTGCAGATTGGCACGTCGCCGCCCGGCCTTTTCACCTTTGGCTCCACAGGCTTTCTATCGGGCCGCCGAGTTGAAGAGCGCCGCTTATGCACGCTGCCAGGAACACCAATCGACGTTGCAGGCTGAGGACGGGAGAACGGCGGCTGGATGGCGCTCGTGCTCAATTGCGCCCGTTCGCCTCCACTTTACAACAATCCCAGTTCACAACCATCCGGGTTGCTTTCCTTTGAGTGTACCAAAGCTCACGGTTTTCTGTCTAGATCTTCTTGGCATATAGGATAGAGAATTGGTTGACTGCTCTTTTCCTTAGGGCTGCCTTGGAAGCTAGAATCGAAGGGAGTTCTTCCCTTTCGTACTTCGTACAGCACAGCACAGCACAGCACAGCACAGCACATAACTACAAGACTTGGGGTTCCTGGTACTGTTACTACTAATAGGTAGCGAGAGGCCTAGCACTACCTACCTTACGCTTACTCCATACACATCGCTACTCTTCCCCCTTCACCTGCTGACGCCCACAGATAACGTTCCGCCGTCCTGAGTCCGGCAAACAGTCGTCAGCTTGTTCTCGGGTCGGCGTGATTGCGCGGGCGCACACAGATCCACCCTGCATGAAGCAGATCTCGCCTGTACTGTACTGTACCTGCATGGGGAGGAATTACCCGTTCCCAACCATAGAGGGATGGCATTTGCCGCCCTCCCAGCGGATATCTTCACTGAACTTCCACTGATAGCCAGACAAGTCCTCAGTGCTTTTCCACCGCGCGATCTGAGCAATCGCCATAGGACAGACCATTGCTTCGTCCTCTGATGAAGCTTTCCGCTGCGGCCAATCTGTTGCGCCACCCGGCTGCTATTCTTGGCCGAGCCCGTCATCCCGCGCCAATCCGTTTAAGAAAAATCGCCAAACCGCATCTGAATGGGCCAATCAGAGCTCTGAAACTCTCGGGAGTCCCACCGCGGGGAAAGAAAAGACTGGCCGACCCACCCACTCACATCACCTCAAGCGAGCAGATCCGATCTCTCTCTGCGTATCGCTTGACCTGCCGGTGATAGACACCAGCACGATGATTGGGCAGGCGGAGGCAGCAGGCCTCGGGGAAGGCGCGAATGTTGAAAAATGGCTTTGTTTGCTTTGTTCAAAGAGCAAAGGCGCAAATGCAACTCCTGGGGTAATCCAGATTTCAGTAATGCCAAGATCTGTCCGGTGCGGACGCCATCCAGATACCTTGGGCAAAAGCAAACAACCTTACATCATGGGTTAGTCAGCCAGAAGGATCAACGCCTCTTGTCATCGCGTAGGATACCGCGAATCCAGGGGTTGAACAGCTACAGCGCAACGCAGCGCCAGCAGCTACGCATGCCAAACAATTCAAAAGAATGCGCAACTGGGTAACTTCAATGTTTAACTGAGCGATCAAGCATGCACTCTCTTAATGTCATAGGTAATTCCACCTTTTCCAGCTCTTAGGGGCCTACTACCCTACAGGCAGCTGATAATTTCATGAAGGATGCGGCTCGACACTGACGGCGTGCCTAGGGTGAAGTACCTACGTACGTACAAGAACAAGCCTGCTGGTGATTGACAGTGGAGTTGCCAATCTGTGGTCGTGATGCCCTGGCATCAGCAGGAGAACAAGCTGTGCCGTCGGCACAGAAGCTCTCTGATACAGCTCGCCCGTTCGTTTCACAATATGCTAGTGACAAGTGATCACCGGGAAACCCTGCAGCGCTCTACACCAACTTACCTATGTACTTTACCTATGCTTCCTTGCGTTCATTTAACTACAGAACGCGAACCAACGTACTCATTCATTCCACACGCGTACACACCAAACGACAATACACTTACCATAGGTGGCACCGGGCGGTATGCGAGTTCACGGATGGCCTCGCAGAATCTTCAACGGTGTATGCGCGCCGGGCACGTGCATACCCCGAAGCATGCAAGTGCGCTGGCGCCCGCCCTACGACTTCTCCCGATGTGGCTGGTCAGGGAGAGAATACGTAGGGCTGGGAGAAAGTAGAAATCGCAGGGCTGGAGAAAGAATAGAATATGTATATCCTGGACAGTAGTGGACGGAACTAGTAAGTGGAATGATGATGACGATGATCCGGTACCGTAGCTCCGTATGATGCTTGGTACTCCGTAGTAGCTGTCGGTGCTACGGCGTATGTAACAGTTATGTATGCTGCCTGGCTAGAGTCCGCGATGCTTACAGCACCAATGTATAAATTCATCCACGGATATCAATGGCAAGACCGGGTTCCTTACCCCTCCAGAGGCCGATAAATGCTGGCGCTGCCTTAGTTTCTGCCGGCGAAGGATGGAGGAAGATTACCTATGCAAGCAGCAAACCAGAGGCCGTGCAGGGAAGGAGAAGATGTTCGCCGCATTTGTGGGGATAATATTACGATCTGGAGTTCTGGACGGGAGGGAAACGCCGATCACTGAGATCATTTGGTCCGCAACAGGCGGGTATATCTCCGAACAGAAGAGCCTCTTCATGTAGTGTATGACCTCGCTCGGGCTCGCCTTACCCAGCACGTGTATTTCCTTCAGTTTCTGGCAGACGCAATGGGCACTGATGTCTACATAATGCTTAACCCAAATGCAGTAACTGGACATTGTCCCCTTTGCGTGATTTGGTTGAGGTTAGGTAGACGGGTACAGTAGTGCAGACTGCTAAGGGTTATACACAGTAGGGGCTAGTACGTACCTATGTACAGTAATACATTCTCCACTAAGCTCCAGCTTTTATGGGTACATCTCGTCCAACTGACGTACTGTAGATCCTTTGACCAGTCATTGCACTTCAAATTCTCGCCGCCCTTCTGGCAGGAGAAAGATGGAGAGACAGAGATGATGAACTATGTTATACATACGAAATAGCGCCAGAAAATCTACACTACCACCTAGTGGCGTACTAGTGGTAGTAGGTACTCCGTACCGCTCGGAGCACTGAACTTCAATTAGCGCAGAGTGCCTACGGTACAGTATACATGTACTGTACTGTACTGTCCACTAGGACCCTGCCTGCCTGCCTGCCGACTTGAGCTATTTCTGAAGCACGTTTCAGAATTGACCGGGTGGGATTCCAAAGCTCGTGGCTGGGGCACTGCCCCCCTGCTGTGACCAAGGGGCGGGGGAACGGCAAGACGGCGGCACAGATGCGGACACGGACAGCCAGCGGATGATGGGAGCGGGAGAGATTGTGGCTTGCCTAGCTGTCCTCGTTCTCGACGCTAATAACGCGGCGACAGCTCTGAATTGGATGTCAGCAGGAACGAGCACAGACAAGCAATCACTCAATACCAGCGCCGCCCAGCCCGTTCCTGTTGCCTGGGTTTCCATCGAGTTCGACAACCATCTGACACAGTAGTTAGGACCAGTACCTGTCTGTTCATTGGTCTGGACAGAGTGACAGACAGCTCCTAATGTAGTTGGATTGCTAGTAGTAGCACTTTGTCGCATCGGTCCAATTTCCAGTGGGACGTTTACCACTGGCGATACGTCAGTCAAACTGGACTTGTAGTTGACGTTTATAAAGTCCACATTCGGCACTGGTTGAGCTACCCGTTGACATAGATCCCTAGTGTGATGCGACCCTGTCTGTCGCCCTCGCCCCTCTTTATGTTTATACTTCACAGACTGAAGTCGCTGTTTTCGAAAGCTGACAAAAACGGCAGTCATGCGGTTGTCGGGTTAAGGTGCTTCTAGCCTCACACGTCCGCAACTTCCAGCATGCTGGTAGCGGAATGCGAGATGTATACACATGTTGAACAACTGGCTACGTCTGGATGAGTAACATTGGCCTGGAGAGAAGGCCGCGTCGTCCCGCCAGCTTCGCGCTTCCGCATCGCGTAGCGGTGACGGCCCTTGCTTCCAACAATAAGAGCGCCCGAGGAACTGTCTGGGGCTTGAGGAAACAAGGGGTTTCATGCCAGAACATCAATTGGCTCGACAAAATACAAAGATGAACGCCATAAAGAATCAACGCCCAATCACCGCCAGGGGAAGTCGGGCGCAACAGACCTACCAGAGGATGAGAACTGTCATAAAACAGGCGGATGTGAATCAAAGTGCTATCAAAGAGCAAATGTGGTTCGGAGACAATAAACACAAGCCGCCTGCGGTATCTGAAGCCTTCGCGCAACAGTGCTGGAAAGAGAGATAATTGCTATCAGCTTACCTCAATCCTAAAAATATGTCGTTTAGTTAGGTACGTGTAGTGAGCCGCATTACCACACAGATCCGAGAGGCCAGTGAGGAACGGGAGCCTCGGCTGACACCATGGTCTCTCTGTGTGCCGTTTCCTCTTCTCCATCCCGGAATCGCTCAGCCGGGTTGATGCCCGGATCCATCCTCCGCACTGGTCGCGTGTACTGTCGAGGCTGACACTGCGCCGACAGCATGGCTACTGCCTCCCATCTCGGCGTCTCGTAGCTTGGCTTTTAGTTACGGTCCTCAGTTTAGGGATATGAGCTGGACACTTTATGCCAGCGAAGAAAAGCGAGCGACAATTCATAACGTTATCGCAAGGCAGGCGAAAAAGAAACGAAGGGCAAACGAGCATAAGCAACTGGTTTGGGGAGGCGAGATGTCTCTTGCAATGCGTAATGGGGGCGACTGGAGAGCAAGGGAGTCTCGACTCACCACGATAGGGAGATAGCGGTGCGAAGCAGGCCGGCCCCGGTTTACATAACCATCCTCGCCATCCTAACTTAAGGTCGGGCCTCTTATTAGCAACAAGCAAGTCAACTTTGGTTGGAGTTTGGTTGCAGTGATCGCAAAGAGCTTTTTTGAGTCGGTGCATTTCTTGGCCCCCCCCGGACGCGTTGTTACCCTCGAGTCATTGTTGAGAGGGACAGCTCTAAAAACCTGTCCCTACTGTATGTATGTACCTCCGTATTGTACTTGCACAGTCCGCCTTGCTTTGGTCCGTTAGCGCCGGGCCTGAGAGAATCAAATGACCAGATACCTCACCCAAGATGGAAACATTGCAAATACTAGTAGAGGAGGTTAGGTATGATCAAAGCTACCATGACCCAATTCTTCCTCTAATCCATTCGTTTATTCAGCTTCTGGGCCCGAGCTGGAACTTCATGCTGGGAGCTGCCCGGGACCAAGAAGGCGCTAACAAATAGAGCGGTGGTACAGCACACTGTGTACTCTAACGTATGTGGCTGGGCATTGGGCTGCCAGCGAATGGGATGAGAGAGCACTGGATGCTATGTGGGATGTGTGCTGGCCCTTGTGCGGTTGAGATTTTTGAGCGGGACCTGCTGGGACCCGCTAGCGAAGCTGGATGCGATTGGCACTTGGACCGTGCCATTGCCAAATGGGTGGACACTGGACAGTGGACACTGGACAGGCTGGGCGACAGGGCGCTCCAGGACGGACCCCAAAGCAACCGAAAGTCATTAAACCCCCAGGCCCCGTCGCCCTCTTTAACCCACAATCCCTCTGCGATCTCTTTCCCCCCCAAGACTCTTCTTCGGCCCCCTTTCCCTTTTTCCCATTCTATCTGGACAGTGTCGCAGGAGGGTCTTTTCCGGTCACTCATCTCTACTGCACTTGCACGCCAGGCCTCTGTCACAACTCACAATTCTCATCTTTTTTCATCCCATCAACACCCCAGAGGTAATCTTTTGCTCTGCAGCAGCCGACCGCAGCGCTCCCGCCGACCGTCTCAGACATTACGTGTCGCAGCCCTTCTCCCACCGCCGCGCGACCCTGTCGACCAGCTCGCCGTGCCTGTGTGATAGACATCGATACCTGGGGATCCTTTGATCGGTTTCGTTTCGTTCGAACAAGAGCTTTAATCCCATTCACCCATTGTTTCTCGGCCCTTGTCCTCCGCTTAGCCCCCGGCAGCTCAACGGCATCCAACGACCGAACGGCCCTAATCACTCTCCCCGCCATCGCCGGCCGCCCACAGTCGCACAGACGGGCCGACTACCGCAAGCAGCTCTACTTGTTGTGCTAATTTCCCATGTCACGGGCTGGCCTCGGGATTTGCGTTTAAAATCAAAACAACCTTTTACTAGGCAGTGCCTAATCATTCATTTACTTTGTGTGTGTTTTTTGGGTTTTCCACACTTGCGCCCCCAACCCCTATTTTTGCAGGGTTCAGCGGTCGCATCAACTGGGTTGCATCTCCGACCGACATCAACGCCGTCTTTGGCCCGACATCTCGCCCATCCGGCCTACCTGCAGTAGTCGGTGGTGGCCGCCGTTTCTGTCTGGGCTCGACAGAGGGCCTTGACCGCCAGCTGCGGCTTCACACACATTATGTACTCGCAAAGTGCATCAATGGCGTCACAACAGAAACCCGAGACCTTCATGCTGAGCACTGAGGCTCAGCGAGCTCTCCCGCATGATGCTCAGGTAGCTCTGCAGCAAGTTGACAATCGTAAGTGCCCCGTTAAGGGAAAGAGAGAATCCCAGGTTCAGTCGGCTAACACCCGGCTGCAGTCAAGTACTTCCTTATCTCAGCGCCAGTTGACTGGCAACCGGATCAGTATATTCGACGGTTCCTCCTTCCGACCGGCGAGTATGTTTCCTGCGTACTATGGAACAATCTCTTTCACATCTCTGGCACCGACATTGTACGATGTCTCTCTTTTCGCTTCCAGGCCTTTGGGCGCCCCGTGAAGAACTCGAAAAAGTTTGAGGAAGGCATCTTCTCGGATCTTCGAAATCTGAAATCCGGTACAGACGCGTCGCTCGAGGAGCCGAAGAGCCCGTTCCTGGACTTCCTCTACAAGAACAACTGCATTCGGACTCAAAAGAAGCAAAAGGTTTTCTACTGGTACAGCGTACCCCACGACAGGCTCTTCCTGGACGCTCTTGAGAGGGACTTGAAGCGCGAGAAGATGGGCCAAGAGGCGACCACAGTGGCTGTCAGCGAGCCAGCGCTCTCGTTCCAATACGACTCATCACAGTCACTTTTCGAGCAGCTTACAAAGGCCCAGCAGACGAACTCTTCGTCGTTCAACGCGCAACAAGTTTCTTTCACTCAGCCCCAGTCTAATTCCCCGGTTTTGAGGGCAATGGATTCGATGCCTCCTCCGCAGATGATTCCCCAGTCAATGGCCCCTTTAGCGGATGGGATGGACGCCATGATGCCTTACGGAACCATGGGGATGGCCCCGGCGATGCCACCCGCCATGGCGCCGACGATGCAGGCGATGCAGCAGCCAGTAATCAAACGGGAACATGATTACCCCAGGGTTCAGTACAACCAGAATGGCGTCCCAATTGCTCAGGGCCACCAGCGCCACGCGTCAATGCCCGCATTCGGCCTCGAATATTCACCCGCGCCCTCTTTTGGCTCCTCTCATTACGATGACTACAGCCAAAGGGGCATTTCATTCGAGCCGCTAACGCCTCCCCAGCAAGCGTTGGGCATACCGGGGGAACCCGCTTACATTGCTAATGAGGAGACCGGCCTATATAGCGCTATTCCCGACCATCTCAATCCAGCTGGCGCTCTCAACGGCATGATGCATCTCCCGCCGTCAAATCTGGCTGGTCCGTCCTATACTCGTCCTTATGCGTCGAACGGTGTTTACTCGGTAATCGAAGGATCGCCGACATACAAGCAAAGAAGACGACGTTCATCCATCACCCCCTCCATGCCGACGGTTACAATTCCGAATGGCGCAACGGCTCACCGGCACTCGGATCTTCGAAGGTCGGTGTCCGCGTCCGTGGGCCCAGTCACTGAAGGCGAAGAATCCGGTGACAACTCGCCACCAGGGTTGACGTATGGCAACGCTGGTATGCAGCTCAACGGCCAGCAGCACAAGGAGATTCTGGAGCTCTCCCGGCACGGCACTCCGCTCTCCACAGTCGAAGGCAGCCCTGCGCTCAATCCCATGGCTCTCCAGCAACACGACTTTTCCCCGGTCACCGGCGACGAGCTAGGACCCCTGAGCGACCAACGGCCGATGATGCAAAATGGTGGTCCCCATGTGGTACGCAGAGCTCGCTCTGCGACGGTCATGGAACTCGGGCCTTATCCCCAAAAATCTCACTCGTGCCCCATCCCGACTTGTGGCCGCCTCTTCAAGAGGCTCGAGCACCTGAAGCGGTAAGGCTGGTGATCAGTTCGTTTGTCAACGTGGTATACTATTCTCCTGCCGGTGATCTAACCTCGAATTCCAGACACGTGAGAACACATACACAGGAGAGACCCTATCATTGCCCTTATTGTAGCAAGGCGTTTTCAAGATCAGACAACCTAGCACAGTATGCCCCCAATTTTCCTTGCTATATCATTTCCTTTGTCAGTCGACAAGTGGGAAGTTGAGCACTATGTTGTGCAAGTGGCACGCCAAACAGCGAAGCAAGCATACAAGCCTACAGAGATCGCCAATTGCCACTGCACAACAGTAGCACTGCACAACCGCTCCAGCCGACACTGTCAGTCATCTGTACGGGACTGAGGACTAACCATGTGGTTTTGCTGTAGGCACAAACGCACCCATGATCGCGCTGATGGCGGCGAGGGCAACATCAACTCGGGCGAGGAAGAAGAGCAGTACTCTGGGGAAGACCAACTTGACTCGCTGGAAGAGGCTTCTCCGACGTCTGAAATCGGTTATGTTACCGGGTCTCTGGACTCGGCCGTCAACCATGCCGCCTCGAACATGAATGGCAACATGCATGGCATGCCCCCAACAAACTCAGCTGGGATGACATCCACGCAAACGTTCAATAGCCTTCAGACACTCAGCATGCCCATGACGATGAGCCAACCGCATGCAATCGACGCTGGCGGGATACACTGAGACCCTACTGCGGTGGTCAAGCCACCCAGCGGTGTAGCGAATTTTAGTCGAATATAACCAGTATACCTAGGCACGGGAGACACGAGTTCCTTGGGCTTCGCCGACCGCGGAGTCTGTTGATCCGTGATCCCTGGCTTTTTTGTTCTTTATCTACCCACTTATAGCGGGGACTTTTGTTTATCCTCGACGTCAAGAAGTGATGTCGATTCGGAAAGCGTTGCGGAGGGCAAGTTGTGCATTCGGTTCCTTTTGTTGGGATTTCCCTCGTCTTGTTTAACGACGATCTCGGCCATTGCCTTGTATGGGGCAAGCCGACATGTGGCAGCGCTGCTAAAAGGTGCATCACGATAGAAACGGGTTGGAGAGGAAACCAAAGCCTTGTTGTTTTGTGCGCTCTGCGCTGGTTTTGCACTTCTCATTTACACTCCGCTCAGGCTTCTAGGGTCGCTGGGTAAGGTTACACCAAGGGCCATTGGATGCTGGGGGAGGAGATGGGGGAAAGAGCAAACAACGCACCGTCTTGTGTATATATATATACTTTTTTTCTTGTGGTCTGAAGCCGCTGCCTTCTCGCTGTGCTCTATGACGTGGAACAGAGCCGGCTTTCCCTCGGTTGGTTGTGATGATGGGAGGGCGGGCTTGAAGTATGCGATACCAAGCAGAGTGATGAAATTCCATATCCATTTTATACATATATGAAATAGCGGACCAGCGCTGTTCTCGATTCGAGTAAATATGCCTCCCATGTGTGCGAGGGTTGGAAATACTAGATTGAATGCTTGTTTGTCGATTGGAAGCTCAAGATAACTCGGTTATCTACCCACAGGCCTCACGTTTGAGCGGGCATTCAGATCCCCCTGTTGAGTCTTTACCTCCTGCGCACTGGAACAGAGTCGAGTTGAGACAAAAGAATTGTCAAACTACGAGTTTATGACTGTATATAGGGATAAGACTTGTTGTACCACTGCATAGCAACTACGTACATACACTATAACCTATCTAAAGCAATACTTCTATCGGTTCCAGTCCAGTCCAGTCCTGTCCTCTCCCATATTCTATTCCGGGGCAGCGAGGAGCACGAGACCAGATCGACACATGTAGATGTCTCTGGGCATGGTCGGTGGAAGCATATTATTATACCCATATTACCAGGTAACCAGATCGGCCGGTCGATCATCCCCGCTTGCATCATGACCTGGGTAGCCGGGGAGCCCGGCGCCTGCCCAACTTTACTACCCAAGTCATGCGTAAACACTACAACACGTGGCGGGCATGGCGGTTGGCATCTTGTGTTCTTTGAACGCTTTCAAGATTCGAAAGGTACACACGGACACACAGACACTGGTCTGGGATAGAAGTGGGAGGACAGAATATGTCATGGGGACTGTGTCATGGTATGGAAGGGTTATGGCCCAAGTGCCTGGCGTAAAGTATGTGAATGGCGTGCATCTGCAAGCCATCCGCCGCTTAGTTCAAACCCGGCCATAAAACCCAAAGAACGGGCAGGATGTGACCCTGATCAAGGTTGAACTGGTCGAGACCCGGTAAGCTTAACCTAAGCTGGCGGCCCGCCGATGCTCTCCGATGGGAACAACAGGGTTGGACAGAACACGTGGACGTGTTTCGGGTTTCTCCCAGTAGCCGTTGCTGCAAGCCTAGTGGTATATTAAGGTTGTTCTCGGGCGCTTCCGGGCTTCTGAGAGAAGTACAACTGGCTGGACTGGATTTATGGGCCATCTCATCTCATACCATAGCCGTTGCGGACGAAGGGCTGGCCGCTAGGTTGTAGTTTCCCCTCCCCTATGAAAGACACGTAGAGGAGTCCTCTGAGGCAACATGACCTGGGGGCGGTGGTAACCCGGGATGGTAATAGCTGTCGGTGTTTGCTTTGCTTGTGCGCACAGCGTGTGGGCAGACAGATGAGGCGGCGTCCTCGAGTTCAATCTGACTGGAACTTCTCCTGCTCGAGGTTACGCAGCTTGGGGAGGACCGCTTCCAGGACTGGTCTGACAAGCTCCGCCGTGGGCTCAGTCAGGATAGTTTGCAGATCGACTCCAATACGGCACAGATGGAGGGAGTGGCCGTGGGCGGGTAGATCACCTCCTTCTTTTGCCCCTCCCTTTTACACCCGCGCCTCTTGCAGATGCAGCAATCGCCTTCGCCTCTCTGGCACTGATCCTCAGCTCTGCGCCTCTCATCTTCCCCACCGCCGGCAAATCCACTGGCCTGGCACCCGAGCCTTTTTTCTTGTTCGATTTCGTCTTCTTCACCTCCTTCTCGAGGATGATGCCGTTCTCCCTGGCTTCTCTCCGCCGTTTCTCCTCCTTGGCGGCGGCCGTGCTGACAATGCCCTTGCGCATGGCCATGGGCATTTTTGACTGGGTCAAAATGCTCTCCTTGGCACCCAATGCCTGCACACGCATGTCGGTCATCTTGAGCGCGGTGCGGCCGGCCGAGAAGGCGCGCGTGTTAGCGGCGGTGGCGGCGGCGTGCTGTGATTGCCAGTGCGACGCGTTGGCGCCGGCGGCAGAGAGGATGTGGGACTCGGCGATGAGCCGCTGCAGGGCGAGGTCGTTGGCTAAAAATGCGGCACTGTCCTCGAGTTGGTCTTCGCCAGACGACGCCGCTTTGGTGCTGCCTGCCCTCTGTGCCGCTGCAACGGCCTGGTCGCTGTGGATTGGTGGTCGGGATGACTAGTCCGGCTGTCAGCACTCGAGAGATAAAAACAGCAGCAAAGGAAATGGGATAACGAGATCGTCTTTACAAGATAGGCTTTGAGCTCGCGCTTGCTCATTTTAGAAGTGTCGATTGGTTTTCCGGTCGATGAGTGGTCGACCACCTCGACGACGTGACTTTCGGCATCTGCGCCGCAGGGTCAGCTTAATGAATGAATGAATGGTCTGGCCAGGCCATTCGTGGGAAGTTGTCCATTGCATACCCTCATCATCGCTCTCGCCTGAATCAGAAACCCCGTCCCATTCTGATTCGGACAGGTCACTGTCAGATTCGCCATCGTCCTCGTTCTGGCTGTCGTCGCTGTCGTGGCCAACGTTCGTCTTTGGCGGAGGGACAAGGGGTGCAACGGCGAGCGGCTTAAATCTTGCCTCAAAGTGTCGCCTTAGGAGCTCCTGGGCATCTATGGGCGCTTCCGTATCGCCGTCCGGGGACCGCGATTTGCGCTTTCCTAGTAGGCTGGGCATCGCTAGACAATCGACTGGACAAGGCTGAGTTGACAATCGTGGGCTCCTTTTATCATACATAAAAATTTCCGGAACCTTGAGGACTAGTGCCTTATCTTATCGGTCCATCATAGTGACTGAACATGGAAGTAACGACCCCTCCAGCCCCTCCCCTGTAAGTGTAAACAAGCTCCATGAAACCATTTCACCTGCCATATTGTAGCTAGTATAACCTTATCCTTCACTTAGACTGTCAAAAATGACACGGTTCCGGCCCTGCATCGACCTCCACGCCGGCCAAGTAAAGCAAATAGTGGGCGGGACTCTGGACAGCAAAACGGCCTCATTACAGACAAACTATGTCTCCCCACATCCTCCAGCATATTTCGCCCGTCTGTACAGGGATAACTCCCTCACCGGCGCCCATGTCATCATGCTCGGTCCCGGCAACCGGGACGCGGCCATGGAGGCGCTAGCCGCTTGGCCAGGGGGGTTGCAGGTCGGCGGTGGGATCAACGACAGCAATGCGAAAGAATGGATTGACGCCGGCGCCGAAAAGGTCATCATCACCTCCTTTCTCTTCCCCTCAGGAACTTTCTCCCAGTCCCGTCTGGACGCCGTGCTCGCAGCGCTCGGCGGGGACAAGAGCAAGCTTGTGATTGACCTCAGCTGCCGGAGGATCAGCGACGACGCTGGCCAGGACAAGTGGTTCGTGGCCATGGACAAATGGCAGACCATAACCGATATGGAAGTCTGTCAAGGTAAATAAAGCCAAGCTGCCGCTGCTTCCTATAAACCGCCCTCCCTTTTACTTGGTTAACCACAAGGCAGAATCAATCAAACGCTTAGAGCCCTATTGCTCCGAGTTCCTCATCCACGCCGCCGACAACGAGGGCCTACAGCGGGGTATTGACGAGGTGCTCGTGCAGCGGCTGGCCCAGTGGTGCAGCATCCCCGTCACGTACGCCGGCGGCGGGCGGAACCTGGATGACCTCGAAACGGTAAAGCGCTTGAGCGGCGGCAAGGTGGATTTGACGATTGGAAGCGCCCTCGACTGTTTCGGCGGGAGTGGTGTTAGGCTAGCAGATTGTGTTGAGTGGAACCGGCACCAGGAGAGCAGTTAAAATAGAAAACATCTGTAAACATACTCGTCAACTCCCCCCTGGGCCTGGCGACTGGATGATTCTGTTAAATTCACCTTGACTCATGACATTGGCCGCGATCCACAGACACATCCAGGCGCTGACCCGGTCCTATCATTCACTTAACCCCTTTACCAAGGTAGAATCAAGATGCAACAGTAGATGCATTCCATACACTCACTCACTACTCCTAACATATGTAACTCAACATACAACACAAAACCAGTGTCTGGGCTGTCTGGTTTGATCCTGCGGGTCTAAACCGACCCCACCTCCGTCGCGTATTAAATGCTAGCCAGCTTCAAGCCAGCTCAGCTTTTCCACGTCCCCGTCTCCAAGTCCCCCTCCAGAACCCAGTCCACCACAGAACAGCGGACATACTGGGGTCGGGAGTGAGGTGAAGGGACCAGCAGATGATGAAGAAAATAAGAAGCCAGATATCTACACCGCCCCGCTCCACACGACAAAGTAACCCAACAGTAGGATAAAATATAACTAAGCAGAATGCGCAACGCTAGACAGTAGAGAGGCGAGCTGGCTGAGACGACGGGGTGTAGAGCCAACCAAGCGCCGAGAAGGGAAAAAAACAAAGAAATCCCTCGTGAGAGAGCAGGACCAGATAGGTAAAAGCGAAAAAGAAAAGAGGGCGAGAAGGACCAGCCGGGCGAGCATGCCGGACCCGAGCCATCGTCTTCTCCATACGGCCCATTCCCATCCATCCTCCGTCATCCATCGTCCGTCGTCCATCATCCCCACATCTTCTTCGTCTCCTCATCTCCCATCCATCCATCATCATCCCATTCCACGCCGTACCAGACATACCGACAAACAGACCCTAAACAACCCATAATATTCCTTCACATCCTGACGTCTTGACATCTTGACTTCGTCCCGTCATATCGAAAACGGAAGCAAAAACAAAATCATAAAAAGAAGGGGAGGGGAAGACAAGAGCCCAAGCACGTTTACATGTACGAGCTCTTGGTGCGGGAATGGACTCTCTTCCCCTCAGCCCTCTTCCTGATAGCCTCCTCCCTTTTGAGCACGAGCTCGCACCACTTGCCCTTGGCCCTGGACGAGCCGGTGGCCTCGTCATCGCTGCCGCTGCCGAGGCTGTCGCGGCCAATCACCTCGCCGAGGACCTTCATCCAGCCCTCCTTGTCGGCCGTCGAGTCGGCGTAAAAGTCGATAAGCTCGCCGTTGTTGAAGCGGATGCGGAACCCTTCCTCGACAAACATGTAGCCCTCCTCGTCCTCGGCGAAGGCGGACCGTCGGCGCTTGCCGTTCTTGCCCGTCGTTTCTTTTTCCATGAGCGTGCGCCGGTCGTCAATCAGCCGCTTGGCGTTGGCAAGGTTGATAGTCGCTCGCGGCTGCCGCGTCGCCTCGTGGTACGCTGTGAGTTTGGTGCCCACCAGCTTGAAGTAGCGGCGACGCCAGTACTGTTTTGTTTTTCCTCGTCAGTTTCCTTTCTTTTCACAGAGCCAACAGGTAGCTAGGTGAGGTACTCACCGGACAATCTCCTCCCTGCTGACTCAAATGCCCCTCCCACATGCGCGCAAGCCGCTCCTCGGCCGCCTTCATCTCCCTGATGCACCCGTTCATGCTCTTGGGCATGTCATCATCGGTAGCCCCCTTGGGGCGAGGCACAAACAGCAGCTGCAGCTCGAGCTTGCCAATCTTGTAGGGGGCGCGGCGGACGACGCCGGTGCCGCTGCGCTTGCTCTTGACGCTGGACGCGAACCCGGCCTCCTCGGTGGCCCACTCGTTGAAGGCGGCCACCTCGACCAGGTACGGGCGGCCAAAGCAGCGCGACTCGTGCTCTTTGAGGCAGACGTAGGCGCGCGCGAAGCTGCCGTCCTCGGCGGCAAGCGGGGACAGCAGATCCCACGCCGTCGGCTGCGCGGCCTTGATCTGCAGGCGGGCTTGCGCCTCGCGCTGCTGGGCCGCCAGGCGCTCTTCTTCCTCCTGCTGCAGCTTCTGCCGGAGGTCCATCTCGCGGCGCTTCTTGGGCGAGGCGAACACGCGGCTGAAGGTGGAGGTCTTTGGCTTGCTCGACTTGGTTGGGGAGGGTAGCGCCTTCTTCAGGGCCGCTGGGGTGGACGGCGGCGGGACGGGCTTCTCCAGCTTGACGTTGAGCGTGAGCTGGAACTCGAGATCGTTAGGCACGACCAGCTCAAATTCTTGTCCAATGGGTGCGTTTCGGGCAAGCTCGAGCCATGCTGTCGTGACGCAGTGCACACCGTTGTCAAGTGTGAGGCTGAACCACGTGCGCTCGTCTGGGTAGGTGTTTTCGTCAGCTGGGCAAGTTTCTTCTCTACGCGCTGTGTGTGGCATGGACTTACTCTTAGGGAGCGGCAGATCGAGGTCCTTGACTCCCATCACCTTAACAAAAAGCCTTCCTCGCTCACCGCTCTCGCCGTTCGACATCTCGGCCGCCAAATCTTCCTCGCTGAGCTGGGTTAGTGCCGCGGCATTGCTCTCCTGACCGGGGAGCGGCGGGACTGGTCCGCTCGCAGGGGTTCTCTTGCGGATGCTGCGTTTCCTCGGCTGGCCGTTCCACGGCTCGACGGTCCATGACTGGGGTCGTGCCGCCTTCACTGGAGAGTTTCCGGCGGACCGGCAGGCGCGCAGGTCGTCGGTATCCTTGTCGCTCGCGGCAACCAGCTTCGTGTTCTGTCGCATGAGGTAGCCGCGCTGGTTTTTGGAAGCCATGTCAGTACACTTGCTGTCTGAAGTAGTGGCCAAACTCATTTCTTGCCGCTCAGGCGCCTGTCTACTGTGACATACGCTGGCTGAGCCAGTAGGGGCTGAGTTAAAGGAAAGTTGATGGAACGCAACCTTTTGTGCTTCAATGACACGATCAAAATCCTTGTCAAGACTGAGGCCGAGGTCCAGATCCAGCGTCAGGCTGCGTTTCTTAAAGCTCGGATGGCGCTCGAGGAAGTCTTCACCGTTGGCCTGGCTCGTCTCGGCGCCCATGTCGCGCGAGATGCGGCTGCGGCTCCGCTCCGGGATCGGTGGGATATCGGGTACCTCACGGCTGACCTGGCGTCGAGCTTCCCGCATGGCCGCTAGGTCCGCGGGAGTTGCCGAGGGCCGTGTCTTGAGCTTTGAGCCGGATGTAGACTTGACAGTGGCTACTTGTTCGGGGATTGCAGGAGAGTGCCGAGCTTCTTCGTCGTCACTGTCAGGCATAGGATGGTGGATGACCGATTCAGGCGTGCCGGGGTCATCGTACCCCTCCTCAGGCTCACCCCAGCCGGATCCGTCGTATTCGGGCTTGGTCATGGACCTTTTGAGTTGCTGCTCTGGCGTGAAGGGCCGATGGGGATATGCTCCATCATCGGTCATGGTGGTCTTCTCAGGCTCTGCAGACGCCTTTGCTTCCTCGGATTTGGCCAGTTGGGGCGACTCACAGTCCTTGGAGAACTCGTTGCCCGCATTTGCAGCCGGAATTTCCAGTGATGCCGCAGAGCTGAAGTCCTGAATACCAGCGGGCGGGTCATTGACTGGGGTAGTGGCTCGGGGAGTAGGAGCCTGGTCATCTTCCAGGTCCTGACCCTTGTTCTCCTGAACCTCGTTGTCATTGGAATACTGACTCTCGCAGTCATCGTCGGACTGCCGTTTGTCGCCGTTCAGGTCCTCACCATCCAGGGTCTCAGATACATCGTACATGTCGGGGATGGAATAGACATCAAACTCCTTGTCCTCGGCATCACGTTTGACGATAACGCTGCCCTCGTCGTCGGTCTCCTCACCCAGCATGGAATCCTCAGTGCTTGGGATTGGCACGTCGGGATCATACTGGAAAGCGTGCTCGGGAGACGAGGCCGGAGGAGGCGACGAAAAATGATAATCTGACTCGCGGTCCAGCATCTTGTTTCCGTTCACGCGGCGCATGATGGACTCACGCGAGATGCGGGGAGGAAGCTGGTACTCCTCAAGACCCGAAAGCTCTCCAATGGTGTCCTCTTCCTCGTCGCCTGAGCGAGGCTGGGAGCTTGGGCTTCGGGTCTCGCGCTCCGGCGTCTGGCTATCACCGCGGTCCCGAGGTCCGGCGCGCCTCATACGGCGTTCCCGCTGCTGCTCAGCCGCTGACTTGCCATCGTCGGAAAGCATCATAAGCTTGAGGCGCTCTTCAAGAGACATCTTGCCTGTGCCAATGTTCTGCAACTCAGATTTGGGACTTGATGCTTGAGGGGGCGAAGGCAAGCTTCTCTGGCGCTCCGGCGTCCCGAACTGACCCATGCCGGGGAGGGGCGGCAGAGGGCGACTCTCGCCATTTGAATTGGACGAGTCAGTGCGATGGTGAGGTGGCTTCACAATGGGCGCCACATCGTCTGGCATTGGGCTTTTCTCAAAAGGGTCGTCGTCATGGCCATCGTGTCTCCAGTCATCGGGACCGACCACGGGGGTCTTGTCAGTATCCTCCAGAGAGGCGTCAAAACTGTCGTCCATGTCGATACCATCGTGAATCATGTAGTGATCGTCATCATCATCATCCTCATCGGAATCATAACTGCCTTCCCTGGAGTTGCTGCCAATGGATGACAGATCCGGGGTGGCCATCTCATACTCATTGACCTGGGGCGGTGCCGCGTCGAAGGTGACGCTCTTGGCATGCCGATGGAGTGATCTGCCCTCGGGCAGGTGACGTTCGGAGCCAGAAGTTTCGGACCAGGTTCCGGTCTCTGTATCAAAGCTACTCTTGAAGCGGCTCGACGAGAGCGACGACTTGGTGGGCGACGCCTGGTCCTTGCTGGGCGTCATGGGGCGCACCGGCGGGCTTGTTGGCCGCGGAAGCGACGACTTGGTGGGACTCAGGACGGGTATGCTGGTCTTGCTCTCGCTTCTCTTGTGGCCGACTCCGCGGTTCTCAGAGCGGAGACTGGCAGCGCTGGCACCGCCAAAAGCGCTGCCCTGGACTTTTGCCAGCGGACGCTCGATGTGGGGAATGCGAGTCGGGTCGTACTCCTGCTTTTGCTCGAGCGCCAAGATGTTGCTGTTCTTGACGCGCGAGGCCTTTTGCAGGCGCTCAATTGAAGAGCGGCGGGTTGGCGACGGCGAGCCGGAGCGACCGTCGTGGCTGTTCTCAGAGTTGAAGCTCCGGTTCTGCCAGAAGAGACGCGGCGAAGTCGCCGTGTCCAAGGGCGACGACTGGAACGGAGATGAGTCGGTGAGTGTCATTTTCTAGAAGTCTGCGTCAGCACACATGGAATCACTTTCATAGCAGTAGAATAAATAAATGTCTTACTTTGGTGGTCTGGTTCCAGCTCGGCGAGTTCCGCCGCTTCTCGGTCGGCGAAATCTCCGACAGAGGCCGCGGAATCGCGCTGGCGGCCTTTGCGGGAGAAGGCATTGTGCTGCTCTTTGAAACACGAAGTGGCTGCACCTGGTGTGAGCGCAGTCGTTAACTTTGGGGTGCAAGAAGACGAGGGTGGGGTTTGTGGAAATTGACAAGTGCAAGAGCGACCTACCGGATCTTGTGTTGACATGCTCAGAATTACTTTTGGTTCTTTTTTTCGTTTCTGGTTTGACTCGGATTGCTGATGTCGGCTACTGCGACCTCATTTCCGCGAGTGAAAAAGAGAATCTCAAAGAAAAAAGTAATTGTGGAAGGCAGGTGTGCGCAGTCGCAAAACCGGCTGGTCGCGAGACAAGCTGATGAATTGCGACGGGAATCGCAATGAATTGGAATTGGGGTATCAAAATGAGGGCTGAACCACAGCGCGCACGTAACCAAATATCCAGCCACCACTATCAAAAGATGTGATGGTGAGGTTAGGGAAGTGAGGTCAACAGTTCAACCGGCACTGCAGCACCGCTGGAATCTTGTTTGTGATGTTTAAGGGGAGCTCGTCCGGCGGCAGAGGTGCGGTTGCAACGGTGTAGCCAAGGCCTGATTGGCTGTCGCAAAGTAAACAACACCCACAGCCCCTCGTCTGCGGTTTCGAATGGTTGCCAGGGCAACCCAGCATCCCCTCTCCCGTTCCTACTTCATCCAGGTCTTTCCCTGCTCGCTCTTTCGACGAGCCAGGTTTTCTCGGGTACCGGTAGGGAATGAAGATAGCGCCTAGCCAATTCCAATCAAGCACTCTACGTTGAAACACGTTGATTCTGATCTTGTACCAACGGATTTCTGGACAGTGACCGCCCGGCAAGTGCTGCGGAAACACGGAGTACTTGGCACAAGTGCACAAACGCAGTTTGGAAGCCGAACTTTTCTATCTCGTCACCTCCGGTTGCCTCCTCGTTCACTCTATGAAGTGTGGTAGCAAATATGTTTGTATCGTATTGGTCAAAGGCTGCCGAAGCAGCACGATTGTAAATTAATCACTATTTCAAAATTATAATTAATACTACATGTAGAATGTAACGGATGGCCAATTCCTACTCCGCCCACTCCTTCTTTCTCCGTCTCTCGATACGTGTCATACGCTCACGAGGATGGTTCAGCCGCCTATATTCAGTGCTTCACCGGCTCAGGGCAGGTGGACGTCTCGGAGGACTGGACGATGGCGGCGTGGATGATGAGTGCCGGGCCGTAACCCTTAGGGCAGCTCGGGTACACCAGTGCCGGCGTCGAGTATTTGGTGGCATGGCCAACGTTGTCATTGCCGAACGTGTACGAACCAGGCGCGCACTTGTCGATGGGCAGGCAGCTCAGGTCAACATGGACCTCATCAATGGCGTAGGGCGGAGTCACGAGGTAGGTGACCGTGACCTTTCCAGACGAGTCGGCTGTGGCTGTCCAGGTGCCCACCTGCGTCGCCTTTGAGATGTCGTTTCGCCCGGCACCGACGTAGAGCGGTCCACTTATTCCGGCTCGCAGCTCCGACTTGGTCGGTGTTTGGTACCAGCCCCAGCGGTTGCAGCCTTGGCCAGGCTGTGTGTCGAGGGTTTGGGACTTGCCCGGCTGGTATCCAAAGGCAGTACCAAACTCGCACACCGTGGGAGTTGGCTTGGTGGTAGATGTGGTAGTGGTGGGAGTGGGCTTGTCGGTAGTTGTGGTAGTGGTGGGAGTGGGCTTGTCGGTAGTTGTGGTAGTGG